>NC_134708.1:4487187-4804843 GCF_043290135.1 Rhipicephalus microplus
TTTCAAGGTTCTTCTTGTGAAGCAACATTATGAAATGACTGTTGCCAGGCTTAAAACACGCATGAAATGCATGAGAAGGAACACACACAGTGCTGCTAAGTGCTTCTAGTGTTCTAGTGATGGTAAATCTATCTTACCGTGAACCAACTTGACCAATCAGCAGTTTTATGAAATGCAGTTTCAAGTAGACAACTATCATCATCTAGAATTGAAAATTGCAAGCTAAGCAATTCCAGTCGTGACACGTCTTTGGCGGCAGAAAAAGCCAGACGAGTGTGACACATTGGCAGTATTAGTACAAACTTGTGCGATGAGTACAGCTCGGGGGTTGGTGGTTGAAGAGTTCAATAGCCCCACATGATCAGCATTTTTCTGTATTTCACTACGGTGTCGGCCATATTATGCTGTTCTTGGACTGGACTTAGTTTTGAATTGTTTCAATTGCAGAAGCCACTCATGCTGCATGGCCACGAGAGGGCAATCACGCAAATCAAGTATAATCGTGAGGGAGACTTGCTGTTCTCCTGTGCCAAGGATCACTCACCCAATGTGTACTACTCGCTCAACGGGGAGCGCCTGGGCAACTTTCTTGGCCATGCCGGTGCCGTCTGGTGCATTGATGTCAACTGTATCCTTGAACAACTTTCGTTTCACTATGTTTATGGCAATGAGGAGTGACATCTTGGACGAAGGAGGATTTCTCAAAATTACCGAGAGAATTCTGGTGCTGCGACCGTTCAGCCACCATGGAAATGATGTGTAGTACACATATTTGCCTAGTCTTCCTGCTTGCGACTTCAAATGTACCTGTGGCTTCGTTTATTGTTGTTGCATTTGGCGGGAATAAAAAAATGGATCATTGTAAACCTCGCAAAAAAACTTGAATTGGTGAACCTAAAAAGTAAAGGTAGTGAATTGGAACTGCTGAACATTTTCTCATTTTCGTCTCGTGACAAAGTGGCTGCATGCCACGCGGAGCCAAACAGAGTTTAGACAGAGCAAGTTTATGCAAATCCGTGTACTACCCACCATTCCCATGTTGGCTGAAGTGCCATGCGTTTCAACTCTTGAAGGCACTAGCGCCAGAGTTTCCTCTAATGTATTCTTAGAAAACTCTATGTTGCACGGAAGTTAGCCATCGAAGCAACTAGTGCGACTTTGTGCCCGACAAGAAAGAAAGCACAGTGTATGAAACATTGTGTTATGTTGTAATTGAGCTTAACACACAATCGCCACCAACAGCAAGAAATTATATGCAGTGTGAAAGCTGAAAATTGAGCTCACTAGCTGTCCCATTGTTTTCAGGCGATCGTCATGGCATTCATATGACCGAATGAGCACCATAATTGTACAGCACGTTCAAAAACACCAGATAGTGTAAAATATCCAGAGCCCTTCACTGTGGCATCCCTCATAGCCTAAGTTTTTCTTGGGGATGTTGACCCCATAAACTACCCTATTTACTGGCGCAATGAACGCACTCACATAATAAACGCACCCCAACTTTAGTCATCAAAATTTGTATTTGTTTCCCCCTCGCGTAATAAATGCGCACCCTACATTCATCCGCTGCATTCCCGCTAACAGACACCTGGCACCTCCTCACCCATTGGATTTCTTCCGTTTTTTACTACTTTGCCAACCTCCCTCAACCATCTTGGCTGGCTCGCTCCCTCTGCCCCCCTTCTCCCGTTGTCGCGTGCCTCTTGCTTTTCTTTCTATCTGCCGCACCAGTGGTGCAAGTGCAGAGACATCACAGCTGATAAGCACACAACCAGCGAAGGTCACCAAACTGCCCGCCCCAACCCAAGTTGGTGGCTTCCTGCAACCCCCTCCATTTTTTAGCCTACTTTCTTTTTTCTTCACTCTAACTGTCCCTTCATTCTCGGTTTCCTCGTGAGTGCAAGCTCTTGGGCGCCCCTCGAGATCAGAAGCAGATACCACTGTCATGGTTAAACGACTGGGAGAAAAGGTAGCTGCAAAGCATTTTTATGGTGTGCGTGGGCGGTCCTGGGACAGCTTGCAGAATATAGTGCCATCAACCTCCGAAATGAGTGAAGTGCAACAAAGAAGCTGTTTCTAAACAGTGTACGCATGTAAATTCCGAACGGCTAAGCGACCTAACTTTTTTTTTGCATTACCACGTTTTTTTCTTCTCCCGAAAAAGTTTTCATGAATTTAACCCGCGTAACAAATGCACCCCCCCAACTTGGCTCCAATTTTTTGACATAAAAAGTGCGTTCATTATGCGAGTAAATACGGTAAACCACTAACCATAATTACTGCTCAGTCCATCACTCAGGATTGCTTTAGTTAGTTAAGGTTAATCATTCTTTCTAGTTAACTAGATAGGGTGTGCAAACACAGAAACAACAGGGAAGTCAACACACCACTAATACTGTGGTGTCTTGGTTTTTTTTTCTTGTATAGTGCTTGGGTGCTCTTTGAAGGGACAGTAAAGTGAAGCAATGGCTTGGTTTAGATCTGTGAGCTGCTCTGTGGAAACTCTATTATAAGTTAGCGCAGAAAATCAAGCTTCGAGTTTCAGTTTTAAGTTTTGTGACATGGGCTCAATGAAATTTCCTGAAACTTGGTGTTATGTTAGATCTATAGCAGCCGTAGATGACAGTGTATTTTTACCGATTAGAAACTACGTAGCACCAGTAGACACCGTCATGGTGCCGGAAGGTGGCGTCTCCGCACGGAAAATAATTTTTTTTTCTTTACTGTCCCTACCAACTAGCTCAGCTCTCTGTTATTCTTAGATTCTTTTTAGCTTTGTTATCTGGCAAGACCACATGAGCATTTTTCTGAAACTATCTTCTGTTGAGTCGGCCTTCATAGCAGATCCCTAAAATGCATAATGTAAACATTTGGAAGTACAGGGCAGTCACGTTTGCAGGCTTGTTAGCAGCTTTGCAATCGCTGTGCATGAGCTGCTTTTTCTGTTCATGTGTGCATGCATGTCAGTAATGTGCCTATCATCGTATGCAGTAATACCTCATTAACTCAAACTCGCATATCTCGAAAAATTGGCTAAGTCGAAATTTTCTGCGGCACCAAACATTTTTCTGTATGTCCCATGTTTATTTTCCTTTTTATCTCGAAGTATTTTTGGGTCGGATTGTGGATAACTCGAAATTTTGAATGGGAGTGGAACAAAAATTCTACTGCCGGACCATTTCACAAGATTCGCGCGATGCTGCCGCTCCTGAAGTCCGCCAATTTTTTGTCTTAATCAGCCGCGCCTGCCACTACGTCGATGCTTTCCGCAAACACAAAGTCTCAGCCCAGTGACATATCAACTTTGTCTAGCAAGTTTGTGGCACGTCATGTGATACATGTGCTGAGCAGGGAGGCCCTCTGCCCACGCTTGGCGTAGTTTGTCTGGTTCGCTTTGTGCAGTGCACATGATTCTCTCTGAGGTGTGATTTCGTTAATCTGCGCAAACCGAGTGGTAAGGATTTTTCATTCAGTGTGAGGAGCGGCAGCTTAGGGTGAGTGCGGCAAGCATGGTGTTGAGGCAGTGCAAGTCGCTAGTGTTCAAAAAAAGGTTGCCCTAGTTAAGGAAGTGGGTAAAGGAGGCCAAACGAAATCATGCATCGCGCAGGAGTTCGGCATCCCTTTGTCTACGCTTTCGGCAGTGCTGGATGAATTTCAGCAGAGACATTGGGAAGAGGTGATCAAGCTTACAGGTAACAATGCCGCCGAAAATGACGTGACTTTTCTGGAGTATGCGCTGTGTGAGCAGCATGTGGCTAACGCAGGAGATGGCGAAGATGACGGCAATGACCAACTGAGATGAGAAATTTGCTGCGCTTGTTTCAAAATAAGGTCGAGTGCAGTGGCGGGGAAGATATGTGATGAATCAAGCAGCTGGAGAACGTCTTCCTAAGCCCGAGTACGACCGCAAAGCAGACGAGCACTAGGCAGTTTTTCTCTGCTACCGGCAACATGAAACGTAATGTCTGTTTTGTCATTGTGTATTGTTTTTGTCTTGTGTTTATATTCCTCCCTGTAATGACCCTCAAGTGAGGGATACAGTTTTAATATATAAAATAAAATGGCAGTGCGGCAAAACCAAGCCGTTTATAGTATCTTGTACGTTATTTTTTTCTATTTTAAACCTGCACGATAAGATTAGAAACTGCCGCATAGGAGCAGGTAATTAGTAGTGATTTTTCTGAAAAGCACTCATTTTTCCCCGGCTTTTAGCGCATCTTTGCTTATCTCAAAATTGTCCCTGGTTTTTGAGAATTGGAGTTAACGAGGTATTACTGTAGTAAAGTTGTTCAAACCCTACTGCGTGGTTTCCTCAGCTCCTAGTAGGGGACTCCACAAAGGTAATCTCAGGTGCTGGTGACAACACTTGCCGCGTCTGGGACTTGGAGAGAGGTAAAAATGATGCTTGTTTACAAGAATGCTTGTGAAATATCATTTGCAGCAAGTTAATTTGCTGGTGTGACTGGTGTCCTTTATATTATTTCCAAAAACAATCAATTTACCTCTGGTGTCCTGACAATTGTCTCTTTGCAAATGCCTTATGACCCACCAACCACCTTAGTGAAACAAGCTTGAAAATTTTGTCTATGAAAGTATTGAGCTGAGGGTTACATTTATGTGTGTGTATTCATCTGTGTTGGGCTCTATATGCTGAAGACTAAGGTAAAGTTCCGAGGCCCAGGGTGAAAATGAAATTGACAACTGCACCCTAGAGTCTGTACAAGAGTATGTATATCTGGGTCAGTTCTTAGTTTTATAAGGTAGTTTGGTTAATGAGGCAATGAAATATCAGCCACTGCGGTGTTGTATGGGCCCAGCTGCTGACCTGAAGGCTTCGGTCTTGATCCTGGCAGTCGCTTATAATAGAAATGCTATATGTATTTAAGGGGGCAGACTACTCCTAGACATTTTTTGTTTATTTCTTCAGTGATCTTGATCAAACTACACAGAATTGTGCAGTTTTTTCTGCTGATTTCAAATGTTTAATTAGTTTTTCTGTAACTCATCTTATTGCTGAGATAACTTAAGTTCACCCCCTATTGTTTAATGCCACCATAGAAAAAAAGAGTGCTTAATTAAAAGTGTTATTTAAAATATCCTAACATAGACTAATGACTATAGATTGAAATAATGCAAGTTTTTTGTTTTTAAGCCTTTATCATTTTACAGCAAAATGAACTATCCATTTTCAAAAGCAGTTGGAATTGTGCTAAAATTTTGATGAGTAAATAATTAAAGAGGCTTGTTCTCTAAGTTCTGCTCCCATACTTACACCCTACACACATACAGGTTTCCATCGCAAAAAGAATTATTGTTGCACCTGCCCCAGCTGCAGAGATATTGAAGCCTCGAAATTGAACAGTTGTAAATTTACTTTTTTGAGAAAAATGGAAATAATACCCGTGACACTTTGAAGTAAACCCCTTTTGTCGCCTAAGGGGACCATTTGCAGAAAGGAGTGGCGCTGATGACACACGTCACCGGACTACTGCTTTAGGCAGTGCCTCAGAAGAACGCTGGAGAAAAAATGGCGCTGTTCGTAGAAGCAGCAAGATTGGAAATATTAAAAAGAATCTGCGCATGTACATCACATTCAGCGACGCCGGAGCATCAAACCGTTTTTTTTTTATTGTCTGGTGGCTTATAAATAGCATACCTGTAATTTTCTTTCGCTTTTTTGCGTTTTTAGCAGCAACTTAAGTTCGTCTGGCAACTATGAACAGTCGGTGTGTTGCTGTTTTTGTTTTTTGTCGTGCTTTTTACATGGCTGCGTCCAGCTGGGTCAGTGACGGCGTGCCGCGTTTCATCGTGGTCCTGAGATGTCTCAGCGCAGAGACAGAGATAAAGCAACAGTTGAGGTGGGCCTGACTCTTGTCGCCCTCGGCTCCATCGAAAATGAGCTAAACGCTGCGAAGGCAATTTTGCTGTGAATTTGCGCCCGTGTACGGGGAATACCGGCGTCGGTGAGGCTCTTGGCAATCGCCTGGTACACTCCACCGCTGTGCTTTTGCCCTTGCAAGGCGTCCAAATGGCCCTCCCATAGCTTTATCAGTGCCCAGGTCTCCTTTTCAGTCCACTGGACGCGCGGTTTTTTTCTTCACCGACCGAGCCGACTCCACTGTTACAAGATACTACGTCACCGACACAGCAACTGTCGCTGCCAACCCTAACATGATCGCGCTAGTGACGTAATTCAGGCGTTTGAGAGTATGGACAGACTATAGGCCTTCACTTTTCAACAAATCGCACTGCTGCTGAAAATGAAAACATTTTCTCGGTGCAAAAAAATACTGACAGGGCACCGCAGTGTTGCGACACGTTTTCTTCTATTGATAAATTATGCACACTGTATGCGAGAGTACTCCCTTCCTGCCAGAAAAGTAGATGCGGGATCTGCTTTTGCGAAAAGGATCTTTGCCGGAAAGGAGTTACTCCTTTGTCGTGTGTCACTGCGCCCAAACGCCTTTCCGAAAGATGTCCCCTTGTCTAAAGGACTTCGGGGGGCCCGTGTGTCAGGGGCATAACTGAAAACACACAGCTTCTTCAAAAAGCAACAATCATGGTTTGCATGTTTAGCAATCCTCATAAAAGTGCTCATAAATTCGTAGCAGAGCTTCTAACACAGGCGCCGACAAATTACGAAGAGGCCTCGAAGTTGGTTCCCCCTTTTTTTTTGCAGGTTCTGCATGTTAACAGCACCAAGACTCTGAACAGTTAGAATCACATTAAAAAAAATTTATCACTTCCTGGTGTGCAAAAATTTGCAGAGAGATAGCAAAATACTTGCAGATACCAAATATGTCAATTTTAAAAAATGATTTTTTTTGTCACTTTTTGGTCCCAAAGAGCAGTCTGCCCCCTTAAACTCAGGTGCACATTAAAGCAGGAGTGCGTGATTAATCAAACTTTGGAACATGTTTTGAATAGTGTTTACTATTTGATTAGGTTTGAAATTTTACTATTAGAATTTGGCAAATACTGTTAACGTCTGATTAACAGTAGTGCCTTCAGATTTTTATATATGCTTCACCCCATTACACTATCGCATTGTGGCGAAGCTGTTTTTCAATTTATGCTGCCGCAGACACTGGGGAATTAGGGTGTCGATGAAGCATATATAAACATCCTGGAAGAAATCTACAGGGGATCAACTGCTACCATAGTGCTTCATAAAGAAAGCAACAGAATACCAATCAAGAAGGGTGTAAGGCAGAGGGACACAATCTCTCCAATGCTATTCACCGCGTGCTTACAGGAGGTTTTCAGAACCCTAGAATGGGAACAGTTAGGGATAAGAGTTAATGGAGAGTACCTTAGTAACCTGTGCTTCGCCGATGACATTGCATTGCTGAGTAACTCAGGGGACGAATTGCAACTCATGATTACGGAGTTAGACAAGGAGAGCAGAAAGGTGGGTCTTAAAATTAATCTGCAGAAAACGAAACTAATGTACAACAACCTCAAAAAAGAGCAGCGCTTCGAGATAGGTAATAGTGCACTTCAAGTTGTAAAAGACTATGTCTACTTGGGGCAGGTAACAACCGCGGAGCCTAACCATGAGACTGAAGTAACTAGAAGAATAAGAATTGGGTGGAGCACATTTGGCAAGCACTCTCGAATTATGACAGGTAGATTGCCACTATCCCTCAAGAGGAAGGTATATAACAGCTGTATCTTGCTGGTACTTAGCTACGGAGCAGAAACCTGGAGACTTACACAAGAGGGTTCAGCCTAAATTGAGGACGACGCAGCGAGCAATGGAAAGAAAAATGGTAGGTGTAACCTTAAGAGACAAGAAGAGAGCAGAGTGGATTAGGGAACAAACGGGGGTTAAGGATATCACAGCTGAAATCAAGAAAAAGAAATGGACATGGGCCGAGCATGTAGCGCGTAGACAGGATAACCGCTGGTCATTAAGAGTAACTAACTGGATTCCCAGAGAAGGCAAGCAGGTTAGGGGGAGACAGAAGGTTAGGTGGTCAGATGAGATTATGAAGTTTGCGGGTACAAATTGGCAGCAGCAGGCACAGGACCGGGTTAAGTGGCGGAACATGGGAGAGGCCTTTGTCCTGCAGTGGACGTAGTCAGGCTCTTTTTCTTTAATTTTTCTTTAACTCTTTTTCTGTAATTTTGCTTCAAATATTCGAAGAATATTAAACAAATATTTGATAACTATTTGAAAAAGTTAGGTTCAATTTGCACTTGGTATTCAAATTGGCTTCACTACGAAAATTTTGTTATTCGCACAGCTCTACATTGAAAAACTCCAGATGGCAAAAATATTTGGGGCCCTCTATTGCAACATGCCTCTTAAACGTATTGTGGTTTTGGCGTGTGACAAACCAGCATGCATGTTCTCGAAGTGTTGTTGGTGACATTGTTGTAGTGATTAATATGTAAAGATATTCACCTTTTTATTGGCTTCCTGGACTGTATAATAATGCAGCTACTTTTACGCACAGGAGTGAACATCAACACAATTGACACAGCAACGGCAGTGAGGACATGCATGTTCTCGTTCAGTGGCCGCATGTTAATGTACAGCACAGACAAGGCCATGGGACGTTTCTGCGAGATACACATTGTCGACATGGCTGACCGACGACAGATGGGTGAGTGTATCCAGAAAATGTTCTCTGCTTATTATAGTTGCACAAGGTGCAACACAGCAGTTGTAATTTCAATTATACTTGCACCCTAATCTCATTATCATTTGTAAAAAGCTTTGTAATGCTGGTTTTATCTGAGAGATGACTTGGCAGCATACAAAATTATTATTGTTGAGGTGCTCGCTACTAAGCTCGCTTCAGGGATTATATGTCCCAACCGATCAAAATGCCATATGAAGTTCTGAATTCTAGTTGCATTGGACTTTGCCAGAGCTACCTATTTCTTTTGGCCTCTTACATGCTTTTTTTTTTCTCTAGAACACTTTGCTTGGTTAGAATTAGCCTTTTGATGCCTTGGCATAACAACAAAAATGGTGGGATATTTGGACCCACCAATAAAGTAGTGTGTGAAATTTTATGTTGTTAGATATATATTTTTTGGTTGGAATGAATAGCCATTCACCCACTTATGATGGCTGAAAATGTCATCTGCTTGAGCATACGATACCTAACTTTATGGAGGTGCTTTTATAGCTTTTATTTCCAGTTTCAGTTTTGCAGGGAGGCAGAACCGAGTGTGGTTTGTTGGTAAACACAGCCGATCTTGCGAGGCCATGAAACAGACGCATTTGCCATGCACAGCATTGCGGGAGAGAGTGCGCACGTCTGGTTGATTTTTGAAACTCCAACAAAGTGTAGGCACTCTACTTTGCATGTGTTTACATGCATTTCTTCCTCCATCGAATTCTGATGTGTTTTACAATGATAAATAATGAAAATAGGTGTTTTTTCAAGACCCCCCACCCCCTGAAAAAGATTTCTGGCAACGGGCCTGAACCCCCTAGTATATAAAGCCTAATAACAACCTAGCTAAACAACCTAGAAGCAAACAGATTCGTCTTCAGAATTGTCACGTTTCATCGTTTCGAGGTTTGTGTGGTTTAGTGCAAGGTCTGTCTTATTATTTTCAGGAAATGTCCACACAATGTATTTCACAAGCTGTCTAGTATTGAAAACTTTGTTTTGGGACTACTTTATTGAACTCCCATATGAAATCACGAGGTTTTCCTCCGTGCTTTGATGCAGAGGGCCAAGACTCGGCCATGGTGATTCCAGTGAACCAGAGCAAAGTGACCAGTGCCCTGTGGTGGCACTATGACGACGGTATCCTGTCTGCCCATGAGGATGGCACACTGGCCACCTGGGACATCAAATCAGGCATGCAGCTGAACCAGGTCAAGGGCCACAGTCTGACCATCAATGACCTGCAGTATTCCAAGGACCAGAGCTTCTTCATCACAGCCTCCAAGGACACCACCTCCAAGGCAAGTGCCTACAAGAGCTGTTATCAATCAGCAACACGATTGACTGAACTTAGCAATACAAGGAAGTGCTAATTCAGTTTAAGGCAGATTGTTCTTTCAAAGAGGAACAGAAGGTTAGACATTTCAAAGGCCATGGTTTCGTTTAACTTTTTCATTACCACTCTTATTCAAATCGATCACCTGTGATCTACACTTTGGATCGTTGATTTTAGTATGTTAAATTTGTCTATCGACGTCTAGCCACTCAACTTTCAGCATCAATTTGAATTTGCCCCTTTTGCCGACATAGTGGTTTTTGACAGATCTTTGCATGAACCAATGTGCATATATTGATGGACAACTCCACTAGGCTGGCGAACTTGGCAAAAGTGCATGCCCTTCGTGATTATTCTGCAGCAACATCGAAGTTCTGTGATGAAAAACCCTTTGCAAGAAAAATATTAAATTAAAATGTCAGCTTCGCAATTTGATAGTGTTTAGCAGTAATAATTGCCAGAAATTAATGTCAGATATTCAATAGACAGCTGTTGCTAAAAGTCGGGAAAAATGTATCTTACAAAAAACATTCCCGGTAGTCTGCCACATGTTTGAAGTGTCACGATGGCCTTTTCAGCCACTTTCCAGCAGCTTTGGTTTTGCTTGTATCGATATATCAGACACAGGTTCACATATAGGGTCACTAGTCGCTCCTATGGCGTAGTCGCCACAGGCGCACGGGTGCACACCAGCACCGCAAAACACATGCGCCACACGAAATTGTCTTGTAACCTCACCAGAATTAAGTGAGGACGAGCTTAGAGTTCGAGGATGACAGCACCTCAGCCTCAAACTTTATGGAGACGATATTTTGGGTCAGGCTGAGACATCCACAGCCGTTTATGAGTTCTTTGTTTGTTTACGGCTTCAAGTTGTCTCCTCCGCTGCAAGCGTGTAGCTGCTGAGTATTGTGCACATTCTTATAGCTACTCTGATTACGTGCAAGGTCCACACTTCGCTGGGACGCGGTGTGCTGGCGCCGGCTGTAGGCCTTTTCCTGATGACTAGAAGGTTCCCAAAGCACATCTTGGCCATGGCTACGAAGCACCACGAAAAATTTTAGAACTGCACGTGATATTGTTCTTTTTGTAATACGATGTATAATATGCTAAGAAATATGTCTGGATGCATGTATAGGAATGCCAACCTCAATGAAATGAGGTGGCTCATGGAAAGAGATGACTCTAGATGAAATAGCGAAGTCCATTTGACAACTGATAAATAGAGGGATTATTCATATGATGGGCATCCATCTATATTACACCACCTTGAGACTCTTATGCCAAGAAATAAAAAAATTTACTGAGAAATGTGTACGAGTTCACTTGCGTCTCACGAAAAACCAGGCACTGCTTCACTGCGTGGCTTGAGCAACCAAGCAGCACCTTGCTTGATGTTGCTTAATCTGTTTCTGGGTCATTTTTCTACAAAATGTATATTCTGAATTTGTTTTGTTTTAAATATTTTGGCACATATAGTGTTTTTTATTTCACTGTTTATCGGCTGGCAACCAAAACTTACGCACTTTTCACATTTTTATATACTTTTGCGGCTCTACAAAATATATTTTTAAAAATAGCATATCGTTGCTCAAAATTTGGTATGCTGCAATGCATGCTGAAGTACTTTATGAACTGGCAAAAGTGATCTTCCCAGGACTTTTGAAAAATAACCATTTTCGTGCGATAACGAAAGAGTTGAGCAGTAGTTCTGTTGAAGAGATTTTCGTTTACTGATAGTCTTTTGTACAGTCATTCTCAGATGATGTGCCATGTGCTGAAGTTTTTGTGGCTCTTGCCTGCAGCTGTTTGATGCGGACACTCTGGAGCACCTCAAAACTTACAAGACTGAGCGACCGGTCAACTCTGCTGCCATCTCTCCCATCAGAGAGCACGTAAGTTTGGTGTCATTCCTTCATTAGTAGAAGAACACAGACCTTATAGCACATTTTTATCAACCTCAATGCTGAAAACTTGGGAATACCGTATTTATTTTTATAATGAACTTACATTTTTTTTTTTTTTCAGAAAAGTTGACGCCAATTCGAGGAGAGAGTTTATTACGCAAGAGAAAAAAAAAGTCACGGGAGTTATAACAGCGAAAATTTTGCATTTCCATATTGCTTGTTGTGGCCCACAAAATGCGCGACAAATTTTTTTGTAGCTCAAAGCTCTTGTTTTCTCCCGTAATGAACGCGCATGGATCGACGCCGAGGTGTCGTACAGCCGCTTTGTTTTCATGCTCCAGTGCATGCTCGACCAACTTTTAAGTTTAAAACCAGCCATGTAGCTTGCGTACCGGCCGATCACACCCTGTGCAGCAGCTGTTTCCTACTAAGTTCACTACGACAAATTGACAACGCAGCGTCTGATGGCGGCGCGCTGTCAATGCGGTGGGCGTTTTGCATAGCCTGCCAGATGGCAGGCGCGTAGTGTTTCGGAGACCCACCTTCTCGAAGGTCATGCACTTTTTTTTTTCTTGCTTTCTTTTCATGTCATTGTGCTTGCATGGTGCTATAAGCAAAGAGGTTTCTCCTACATTCGACAGGTGGCACTCTGCCACAAAAGTAAAATTTTATTGATGTCATTCATGTTTGTGTGTGCTGCTCACAACTGTATAGCATAATTGCGAAACTATGCTTTGACTTTTGTTGCATCATTATTTTGTCAGTGCAGTGGGCGCTTTGCATGGGCGCGAGATGTCGGGCGCATAGTGTGTTGGAGGCGTGCTGTCTCGGAGGCCATTCATTTGTTTTTTTGCTTTTTTATCATGCCGCTGTGCTTGCGTAGTGCTATAAACAAAAAGGTTTCTCCTGCATTGGACAGGTGGTGCTCTGCCGCAAATTCGTGACTTTTAAATTTTGATTGATGTCATCCGGATTCGCGCTGCTCGCCACTATTTAGCATGGTTGCGAGACTATGCTTTGACTTTTGTTGTGTCGTTATTTTGTGATATAATTGCTTGATTTAACATTGTTTCAATTGTCCATGGCACTTGCTATTACACAGAAATAAAATGAACAGATACATTAAAAATTTGTTTTTCTTTTTTTCAAGGACCAAGGTGGGGGGTGGGTTCATTATGCGAGTAAATACGGCGTATTAACCAGATTTTTTTTCTTCTAAAAAACAGGGCGTGCGAACAATGACATGAGAAAGAAGTGGGCGTCTGTGGTGTTCTGACTTCTTTCTTGTCTGTTTACATGCAAACTTGCTCAGCTCTCCATTATTTTAAGCCAATTTTCTTGCACCTTACCATTTGTGTTATTGGTGCACTGCATACACTATCATTTGATTAGGTAATTCAAGAGTGATCAATAAAATGATAATAATTGTGCAGTACAGTTGAACCTTGGTGTCACAATTGGGACAGTTGGCATGAAGCGACCCATGAACAAATATGCTGGAGGTCGCGTGCAGTATTTTATGTAATTGGCTTGACGGTTCTGCAAGCATATTTCATGTAGCATTCAGTCGGTACCTTTCAGCTGCCTCATTCAGATTGTGAATGGATCCTGCCACGGTTGTCTAGTGGCTAAGGCACTCGGCTGCTGAACGCAGGTTGTGGGATTAAATCCTGGCTGTGGCGGCCGCATTTTTGATGGAAGCGCAAAAATGCTTGAGGCCCGGGCTTAGATTTAGGCGCACGTTAAAGAACCCCAAATGTTTGGAATTTCCGGAGCCCTTCACTACAGTGTCTTTCATAATCATGTGGTGGTTTTAAGGTGTTAAACCCCAACAATTACTTTTATCAGATTGTGAATGAAAGGGCTTTTTCTTGGGAGACTGGCATTTCGCTCCCAACATGATATTCACCCACTGCGGTGGTTACGGTGCTCGACTGCTGACCCGTGATGGTTTGGGGCTGTTAAACTCCATCAATTATTACTAATTATCACCAACATGTGATGTCAGATCATGCTTTTTTCTTCCGGCAGGTGGTGCTTGGGGGTGGTCAGGAGGCTATGGATGTGACAACATCATCCGTCAAGGCTGGAAAGTTCGACGCCCGTTTCTTCCACCTCATCTTCGAGGAAGAGTTTGGCCGGGTCAAGGATCACTTCGGTCCTATCAACAGTGTTGCATTCCACCCCGATGGCAAGAGGTGCGCTTGACATTTATTTTAATCTAGTCGGCCTGCTTTTAGATAAATCTAGATCTCAGCTGGTGTCTTTCTTTTTATATTTACAGTAGACTCTCGATACCGTATATTGCCGAATATAAGACGACCCCCCCAACTTTTGACCTCGAAATCGGGGGGAAAAAAAATCTGCAAGTAAACTATTTTAGAAAATTGACCACATTGACAAAACGAAAGATCTATTGCCAGCAAACTACAACTTTAAGCCTTCATGTGGCAGTTGTGATCGCGCACTTCACAAAAGTTTCGCGCGCCATGCTGTCTGGCAGCTCGTACGAAGCGTCGGACATGCCCCGTTGGCATTTGGGGCTTGTCGTCCTGGTCCATCCAGTCTTTGTAAAGGGCCGCCACCCGGTCCTTAAATGGCATGTTGAGTGCCACGTCGAGCAGCTGTAGCACAGGGATCAAGCCACCCGGGATTATCGCCAACTGGCAATCCGCGTTGGCCATGGTTTTCTTCACGTGTTCCGTGATGTGCCCTTGGAACGAGTTCAGCACAAACATGCTTTTGGGCCTGAGAAGACTTCCCGGGCGCTGGAGCCAGACGAGGCGGAACCATTCCAGCCGAGTCTCCTTCGTGAAAAAGCCCTTCTTATTGTCGTGAACAATTACTTTAGTGGGGAATTTCTTCTTGGGCATCGTCTTCTGCTTGAAAACGATGAAAGATAGCAAGCAGCTTGTGGCCGTCAATGGTGCAGCACAGCATTACTGTAAAACGGTTGTGCTCATTGCCAGTAGCCATCAGGCACACTTGCCTCTCACCTTTTGCTGACACAGTTCGTTTGCTTGGCATATCAAACTAGACATAGATCAACGTTGCCGATCTGGCCAAGTGTGTAGGCTTGCTCTGCCTTCCGTTCACTGACGAAGTTCAAGAAGGCTTTTTTTTTTTTCGTCATATTCCTCCAGTGGCTTTTGACAAATAGTTGTGCGCCGCCTTAGGCTGAGCCTGTGACGATTCATGAAATTAGTCACCCATTTCTTAGATTTTTTTGTTTGCTTGTTTATTAATACTGTTGACCCTACAAGGGTTGTTAAAGGAATGGATGAGCGATACACTCAATAAAAAACATTCACGCGACCATGATGAAGGGTGCTGCACACTACAAAGATAGTCTAAGAACGAAAAGAAGACAAAATGAAAATCGCAAATGCACTTGACTCGTACACAGTGTGGCATTAATGATTAGTGTTCAAAAACGCTGAATGACTTGAATAGGTAAGTGTATGGAGCTCATTTAGAAATGCAGCAAGGGAAGAAGAGGAAACCAGCGAATCAGACAGCATGTTCTATCTTTAATTACTCGAGGAAAATAGCTATAATTAACGGGAGTCGACTCGCGTCGGTGGAGCTTCAATATACATACTGTGCCTGTGCCTGAAACCATTAATCTTAATCTTATTATGGAGAATCAGGAAATGGAATTTTGATCTTTCCACTGCTGTCCTTTTTTTTAAGGCAGGAAAGTTTGCATTTTGGCACAGTTCCATAGGGAAGTAGCAACGACGATATTTGTTAAAAATTCATCTAGCTGCAAGGTGTTGGACTCGATCCAATTCGCGTCAATTTGTTGCCGTGTGAGAGCCCCAAACTTTTTCAGCATATTCTATAATGGGGCATATTAGAGTAGTATATGCCAAGTTTTTAATTTGAGAAGTTCCACTACGCAGGTTGCGTCTCAGACTCCATAAAGCTCTACTGGTTTTTTTTAGTTACCATATCTATGTGGGTGTTTCACCTAATATCATCAGTAATATCAACTAATATCATTTTAATTTCGCTGCGGGTGATTTCCAATTTATTCACAACATATCAAGCCTTCTCTTGAATGTCCTCGTAAGACACGCTCAGGCCTTTCTGCCCCTTTTTGCCGACCGCGGTCTGTCGTGTACAAAATGCTTTCCAAGTCACTTTCACTGCACTGAATGTATGTCAGTTGGGAAAATGTACTAAGATTGGGAAGGGGTCCGTCTGTCCTGGTGCACAGCACATTTCGTCCCTTGCTTATCCATGTATGCTGGATAATCATGAGTAGCAATATGATCGCTGGCACCTAAAATCTTTTACTGACAATCAATCAAAGCTGTGTATGAGGTTGCTGCGGTCCTGAGAAACAGTAAAGAACTCTTCCCTACTGATGATTCAAACAAAATTCAGGGCTCCCCTTGAGTCTTAAGGGAAGAGGGACACAGGCCCTAGAAGGTTGAAAATCGCAGAATAATGGACTTTCTGAAGCTGACATTTTTGGAATCTGTACCTATTTTTACACTTATCTGAGAAGATTCTTTATCGCGTCATAGTTTCTGGCGCAAAATCAATTTATAACACTCTTGTGAGATGAATGTGAGCGCAAAGAGGCTCTAAAATCGCGCTTTTCCCGCGCTGAACCGTTGCCGGTACACACGAGCTATCTTGGTCATCTTGGTCTCGTTTGAAAGGGTCGTTCTTCATCTTCAATTTCTTGCCACTGCTTGTTCACCTTGCTCATTAATTTTCCAGCAAAAACATGTCATAAAGAAGCACCAGCGTGCGATTCTATTGGCTGCTTGTGGCAGGTGACAAAAACTAAGCATCCTATTGGCCAAGTGGCATTTCCGGCGTCTGTTTCACCATTGTGACACGCACGGACATGCGCCATTTTGTCGTGATGCTGTTGACTGCCTGCTGCAGTAAAGAAGTTCGCGCCACACTAATTAGTGAAGTGGGTGTGGCGACCATTCGCCGTGAACTTCAGGAAGAGCCTCGCTATGGCTCAGGACAAGGAGGATAATGAACTCGCGGCGGTCAACGGCGGTTGCCGAGACGCCTGTGTAGGCCTAGCTCACGTACAAGCCCGTCAGTTGCCGACAACATCACTGAAAGCGGCCGTGTTTTGCAGCCTCATCAGTTAAGAGGACGGCAAGTAAAAAGCAGAAGTGAAGGTACGAGAGATATCAATCTTTGCAGCGACGAAATGGAAGTGCAGTATTATCGCTAAACGCTCTGATGCCGCCGTTCCCCTGCGCCTGACGAAATGACCTCACTTGTTCATGAACCTTGTGACGGGTCATCAGAGAAGAGTACGCAGCACATCGACAAACAGCAGAAAATGAATCTCTTCGCGGTGAACGTGCTCGCCGTTTGCAATAGAGGCTACCGGCAACAGGTAGACTGCTTTTAACATGTTCGCAAGGATGTCGCGGTCTTCACTCGAAAATGTGGCAGTCTTACGGGAAAAGGAAACTAACACCTCGGCACTCATGTAGCCTCAAAATTGATGAGCAAGTGCACAAGTTCGGCTCACCACATTTACGTGTAACTTATTCTGGACAAGCCAGAAAGCATCGCTGTGTCATTCGACGGATCGCAGGTGACGCTTGCACATTCGTCGCACATCTGCGTCAGTACTGTCACCGAACTGATGAGCGGCCTTGTCAGCAGACGAGCACACGGTGGCAACTTGCAGCAAGACTTGAAGAAACTACACGCTCATGCAAAAAATTAGTCTGATTACATGCCCGGTGCATATTAACTGACTAAAAGTGTGTGTGCCATGATATTTTTCAGTTGAAACGGCGAAATAAAGTTTTAACAGTATTTTTTTCGAAACACAGATTTTGACTTTTCTTGTTTGCTTATTCTGTAAAAGTGGACCTAGGATAGCTAGAGCAGTAATCATTTTTGCACAATGCGAAAAACAATGCTGAGAGCCAATTTTGTTTTTTCTGCACACTTAGCTGCATTGTGCAAAAATGATTACAGCTCTAGCTATCCTAGGTCCACTTTTAAATTTTTTTTATTTTAGTATAACAGCTTTTGTTCTTGGTTACATGCAATGAATTTTATTGTGCTGTAATTTGAGAATTATTTGTTCAATTTTCGATCAGCTTGCAGCGTTGCACTTCTTAGGCTTTCTAGTACCAATATATATGTGAATGACTGTGTAATTCTAGGTACATGCATTTTTACAGTTAAAAAAAGTTAGAATTTCTATTTTCTTGATTTTCTCAAAATGGCAAATTTGTACACTCTGCATGACCATTCCTGCAATATATTGGAAACCATTACAGATAGCAGAAGGATTCTTTTGGCAGCATGAAGCTATATGTTTGCAGCACACAACATAGGAAACAGATTTTAATTTCTCTTGATGCAAGTTTTTAAAATTAGGCTTTTGTGTGACCACACCATCGCTACATTCAGAGCTATGAATTTTAGTGTACTGTAATGTAAGAAATAATGACCCCATCAAAGAAGTGCTTCCTATGTTGTGTGTCTTATGCTTTTTACTGTTAATCCCTATGTCATTTATAAACTTTTAACTGGTGGTTATTTTTTATTGTGGCAAAGAACAATAGAAATGGTTATCTTAATTATTTGATGAACTAATGAAGCTACAGTAAAGATAACTATATTTTTAAAATCAGGAGAACAAACTAAGTAAACATGCCAACTCTTATCATATTCAGTTCAAAAATAGATTAGCTATCCTATAGACACATGTTTCCCCTTAAGGACTCCTCCCTTAGTCCCTCCTTTTTCTCTCTCCCTCTGGACAGTGCATGCAGTCTGAGCAATTTTTACCAGAGTGATCAAGCGTTTGCAGGCTGCTATCACATGCCATCAACTTAGCTTGTGAATTTTTGATGACCTTTGTACATTTCTGAATCTATTTAACACATGAATTATATTTCCACGGTCAGTAAACAGCTTTTGTCCAACTTCATGACTTTGGTGCCTGCATACTACATAATGAGAGATTGACGACAGCACTTCTGTTCTTTTTCCATTGCAGCTACAGCAGTGGTGGTGAAGATGGTTACGTTCGAGTCCACTACTTTGATCCATCTTACTTCGAATTTCAAGTTGAGGTCTAAATCGTGCCCAATAAAAAAAATTTATCACCTATGTATTTGTTGTGTTTCAATGTGCCATTGTGTGCCGAATCGAAGTGTGCTAGCACCATAATGCCCAGACTGTCAACCACTTTTCTTTATAGCAACTGCTTTTAGCTCCAAGAAACACACCGACCACTAGAGAGGATGACAGGACAGAGCACCTGTTGCAGCAAGAAGTTCTCTTAAGCTATAGATCAGTGTTGATGCCTTGCAGTCCAAAATAAGGCTTAGTACACAGTATCTTCCAATCAACTGGTGTGTTGCACTTGCATCCTTGCTTTTTTGGGTATTGCTTAAATGCGCAGGGCTGCTTTCGGATGTATAGAGTTCCAACAGTAATAGAATTTATTATTGTCAAGTGCCTACTGCGAAGTTCCAGTGTATTTTGTTATCCAGCCACCTGTTTTGCTGCATGTATCACAACTAATGGAAGCAAAATTACTTTGGTAAAACTTTTGATTGCGAACTTTTTTTTCTTGCTCCTTGGCAGCTCTTAAACTCTTGCAGCTCAGAAACCCTCACATGAAAAAAAAGCATTGTTTTTGCATTTTGGAAGGAGGAGGAGGCTTACGAAGAGAGAAAAGGAGCGATCGGCTTGCTGAGTGAAGTGCAAGTGTGATGATATAATTTTTTTTTTTTCAGTTCAATGCGAAATTTTGTGTAGGCCTCATCACAGGGCCCGAATATTTAGAGGGACGCCGAGGTAAATCATGATCAGTTATTCAATTGTTTGTAACCTGACATTTGCTAATATCATAGTCGGGTCATATTTTACTAGAGGAAATGAACCTCATAGATCCGTTTTATGAACTTTGTGAAGGTATCTTCAGAGATGTTATTCTGGACATTGTCGAATTCCGCCATGTTGTCAGATTCCGCCATTGATTGATGCTAATTGGTCAAGTGAGCTGCTACGACCTCTCTGATTAGCTTAAAATGCCGCCATTACGAAATATGACAATATGGCAGAATTATTGTTCCACAGATCCCCAGGTATCTTGGGCCAGGGCACGCATAAGTGTAATGTCACGTTCTGAAATACTTTTTGTGTACTTTTTTTCACGTTTGAATCAAATTTCCGCAACGTTTTTCACTCACCTAGAACAAGGTAATAATGATAATAACCGATAAAAATGACCTGTGTACCTGAAAGTCAAAATATGTGACGTCACGCCAAGCTTATGCGGGAATTTCAAAGTGGGGTTAGGGTAGCCATCACCGGTCACCACCCCAGAGAATACTGAGATTGCCCGCCTTTCCTTCTTGGATCTTTCTGACTCGACAAGCGCATTGGTAGTGTAGAGGTGTTCTGTGATAAGCGTCTTCTCTCAGAAGTAGTGGTGTTTTTTGGTGTTTTAGAAGTATTTATAATGTGAGTGAGTCATCGCTAGCATGTCTTGAAAAGGAGCGCGCGTGACAACGCTACGTATCGTTCGGTAGATAACGCAAGATGACGGGCTAAGTAGAACTGCACGCAACTATTAAGAAGCGGGTTAGGCTATGTCGCGTTGATGCATCTTAAGGCACTTTTCATTTCGGCTCTCTAGCGTGCGATGCTGGCCTGAACCATAGTCGATTACTCGATGTTTACGGACCGAAAGAGGACCTTCAGCAATCTACAAAAAAAAAAAAAAAAGTTTTGACAACGCGTTGGTGTCTTCGCGTCGTTATCATCATCTTGTCGCGCGACGTTTGATAACGTCGGAGGCCGCACCGACAAGCGCGCGTACCCGTAATCGCCGTGAGGCCGCCGGAAGAAAACGATGCGGGTCCCCGGTTGCCGAGTCATCCTGCGTCGCGGCGGTCTGCTACGCTCGTTCTTCGCGCAACAAGTGCGTCGTGCTAGCAGCGACGAGGTAAGCTGCCCCCTTTGGCGATTGACACGCTAATTAGCGGCGTCCGGTCGCACAGTGCGGTGACCCGACAAACTATTTTCCGCGACCTTGGAGCACGCAGTGCACGTGCTTATAGAGCAATGACTCCTGCATAGTTTCAGTTGTTCATTTTAGTTATCGTAATGTTTGTTTAAGCTTACTGCACTTTTGTTGTGGTCACCAAACAGCTTATTATTCGTTCAGTAAAGACCCAGAATGCTCAGTAGCCGTTTCATTGAGGTGTACTACTGACTGCGCGTGTGTTGACTGCTTCAGAATCGGTTGGTAGTATTGTCCCTCGCGCCCGTTAGCTGTCGTATCCTTCCAACTGGTAAATATTATCACTCGCGGAGCGGTACGGCTTTAGCAAATGAGGTTTATTTTCCCCTTCTGTCTATCAAAACAAATGTATTCTTAATGCTGTGCGCTTGAATAATGCGTGCAGTTAAAAGTAAAACGTTCTTCACCGGCAACTGTATTTCACACACCACTAAGAAATGCTGCCCCGTAGTTCAACAGTACCCGAGGCATCTGTAGGCTGTTTTCTGGAACATACACGTTCCGCTTGTTTGTGCATCACAGGCTCTGCAGCGGACGGCATTGTACGACTTCCACGTGAAACATGGCGGCAAAATGGTTCCATTCGCGGGCTACGCCATGCCCGTGCAGTACAGCAACCTGAGCCTCAGTGCCTCGCATCTGCACACGCGGCGCCATGCAAGCCTGTTTGACGTCTCGCACATGCTGCAGAGCAAAGTGCACGGACCGGACAGGGTGCGCTTCGTCGAATCTCTCGTCGTCTCCGACATTGAAGGTGCACAATTTCTTGCTCACCTCTTGGAAAGGATCCATACGCAGTACCGCAGTATGTGCGTGTTCTTAACGGAAAAAAGATGCATCACAGTGCCCCACATCTCCAAGTTCACTGTGGCAACATAAGCAAAATGAAATTTCAAGACTAATCAGAGAAGACTTATGTTATACATTAATGAGAACTTACAGACGATGATGCCAAGGAAAGCACAGGGAATGTTATTAGTAGTAATTGCACTATAAATATGAAGAAAAAAATGTGAATGAAGAGATAGCTTGCCCCTGGCCAGGACTGAACCTGAGACTTCCAGATAACGCGTCTCTACCAACTGAGTTACGGCTATGGTCACCCCCCTGTCCACTTCACATTTAGATTACAGTTACTATTTATAACATCCCCTATACTTTCTTTGGCAATTCTAATTAATAATGTGTCAAATGAAGAAAACAAGTCCTTAAATTTCCACTTCTTTCCTTCATTGGGAAAAAAAAATTATGCATAGAGAAATATTACTACGGCTGTACTTAACAGATTATATTCAAAATAGAATTATTACTGAGAGTACGCATATTTTCACTCATAGTTTTGAAATTATTAAGGTACAATGGCATCAAAGAGCTCATTTCACGATGATTCTAGCATGGACTTCTGTGGCAGCGTCGTTGGTTTTTAGTAAAAAATCATCTTGTGCGTGGTCGAATAATCGAGAAAGATGCAAATAAACAATAAAAAATTACAGGTGTGAGTGAGGATCGAACCTTGGTCATTTGAGGGGCAAGCAGATGTTCTACCACACAGCCATGCTTCTTAGAAACACAGTTGAAATAAGTTCCTCTGTTTGGGAACGCAGTGAAAATAATGTTAATTCTTTACAAAAACACGCATCCATGTATACGGGCTTCACATTATTACATCAAAGATTGCAATGATATTGCATGGTACAAGTGTGCATCGCCATAAGGTGTCACACCATGCGATTATCGTTTATACGATTTAATGGTTTAAAGCTGGTCGCCCATTAAAGATGGCACACATGTTACTGTGTGTATTCCCTTAATAATACCACGTACCAGTGCGTGCATAGCAAGTTTGAAAAAGTTTCACGGGCATATTTGCTTGTGGTTTTAAAGCATGCTACCCATTACGCAGAATGCAGCCATATGCGAAAGCTTCAATCACATCAGTCACTATCAACTTTATCGATTACATTATGATCCACAATTTAAACTCCTCAAGTAAAATCATGCTATAAAAAATATGCACTTAGTGGTTGAAGTATGCACTAGAGACCGGATATCCCTATCACATTCAACTCTTAAAGGTTAAGATTTAGGGTCCCCCAATTTTCGGTGTACTTGTCAAGCAAAACCGCAGTGCCTCAAAACCATAGTGCATGACCTTGTAATGTACTGATTGTCAGACCATTTAATTAGAAGTGCAGAAAAATGTAATTATAGATTAGCAAGACTGCATAACTTCAACTTTTTACGATATAAAATTTGAAGTAGTAAACTTGGATGAGACTGAAAACAATTGCAGTAGACCCTCAGTAAAGAGAAAGCTGTTTAATGGAACTGCTGCTTAAATGGAACAACTGCCTTTGATATGATAGGTTTCAGACTTGCACTTTGTATCCCTCTTCGTCTCAGTAAATAAAACTGTTAAATAAAACATTTTCAGTCTCTACAGGTTCAATTTAATGAGCTTACTGTATAATTAACCATAAATGTGCCTGCAAGTGGGGGGGCTAAGTCATCTGCGGGAAGTCAGCCCTTTTCTATTTGGACCTGTCTTGTCCTTGTTTGAAGTGTAGGCTATGCAGGTGTTTGATGATACTGACAGTGCAAGATTCCTTTACTCCCACTAAGCCGAGGACCAAGGGCAGGCCATTGTAGGAAGCATGTTGTTTCTTCATTTTGAACCTATTGCAAAATGTTTTGATTTGACCAACATGGGAGGGGGCAGCAGTAAAAATTGGCTGTCTAATGATAAGATGTCCTGTGCATGCCTAGCGCTGTTGTTTTTTGTGGGCTTAGGAGAATTTCTCGGTGGCATATAGATAGGGTGACCATTTGACTTGTAAAACTTTGAATGCTCTTGTCCTATGTTCCACCAGAGATACAGAAATTTTCAAAGAAGTTCGGCATTATATATTGTTGCGAATGTGTTTACTACTTTAGAGTAGAAAAATGGTCCAGCAGTCAAGATAGCAGTTGTTGTGTATTTTTGAACACCAAACACGTCGTCGTCCTCTTCTTCGTGCGACCCCACATAAAGATTGCCGCAACTAGCTGCAAACTCGAAGCATCCGCCTCCGCCGGCAAAAGCGCCGACCCGGCGCTTGTTAGCAAGTGTTGCACGAGAGGTACGGCTTCAGGCGAGCGACGTGGACAATGTCGGAAGATGTGGAGGGTATTGTAGAGTATAAAGGGGCTATATCATAGGTAACATCAGTTACCTGCTTTAGCACACGGTAAGGTCCGGAACACTTGGGTAGAAGCTTTTTGGCGCGGCAAACATGCCGCGATGGAGTCCACAGAAGAACGATGTCACCCGGATAAAAGTGGACGTTCCGATGGTGGCTGTCATAGCTATGTTTTTGGCGGAGCTATGAGTCCAAAAGGCGTCGATGAGCAATCTGACGGGCCTTCTTGGCAGTGCTAACAGAGCGGCGAGCATATTCTGTGGGCAGGTCGGCAAGGTTGGGTACAATCTTGTCGAACAGTAATGTCGGGTCTCGTCGTGACAAAAGGTAAAAGGGAGAATATCCAGCAGTGTCATGACGTGAGCTATTGTAAGCGAAAGTGACAAAGGGTAGTGCAATGTCCCAGTCGCCATGATCAGTCGACACGTACATGGCGATCATGTCAGTGAGTGTACGATTCAAACGTTCTGTGAGGCGGTTAGTTTAAGGATGATAGGCGGTCGTAAGCTTGTGCTAGGTTGCACAAGAACGAAGTACCTTAGATACCTTAGATAAAAAGTACTGACTGCGGTCAGTGACCAGTTGACGAAGAGCGCTGGGATGTAAGATGACGCCCTGGATCAAAAAGTCAGCGAGGTCTGTAGCGCAGCTGCTTGGAAGAGGTCTCGTAATGGCAAAACGGGTCGAATAATCTGTAGCGACGGCGACCCACCTGTTACCGTTACTAGAAAGTGAGAAAGGGCCCAGCAGGTCAAGGCCAACACGATAGAAAGGCTCGGCAGGTATGTCGATCGGTTGGAGGAGCCCGGCGGGTTTTACAGCTGGTCTTTTGTGGCGTTGGCACGTCTCGCAAGAAGCAATGTATCGTTGTACAGAATGGTAGAGGCCAGGCCAGAAAAATTGTTGGCGGAAACGGTCGTACGCTCTAGCAACACCAAGGTGGCCAGCCATTGGTACATCATGTAGTTGCTGAAGTACGGTCGAGTGCAGATGAGTGGATACTACGAGTAGTAGTTCCTGTCCCACTGAGTGCATGTTGCAACGATATAGGATGCCGTCCATGACGACGAACATTCGAAGCGAACTGTCTGTAGAGCCTGTGTTCAGGCGGTCAATTAGAACTTGTAGGGACGCGTCACGCCGTTGCTCACATTCCATGTTGCCGAGAGCGGAGAGCGAGGAAATACAGATGGATGCAACCACGCAACAATATTTAATTATTACACCACTTGGGGCTGTATTAGTGGGTGACAGGCTTGCCGGAACGAAAGGAGAGTTTTGGCCTAATCGTAAACTTTGGCTATTGATAGAGGTGTGAAAAATCAAAATGGCATCAGCACAGTGAAAAGGAGGGCCATTGTAAGGTTTTCACACGTTTCACTAATAACGGCAAAATAGATACTGATGTTGAACAAGGCTTTACATATGTGCCGTCGTCATCAGACACCAACAGAGTATTGGATGGGTGTTTGGGAAGTGCTGAATGTGGTCTACAAGATTGTTTTCAATTCTGAAGCTGCACAGTTTAGTTTTCTAAGCATTGAACAGCGATCAAAGAGTACAAAAGGAGCATTGCAGAAGATTGAAATTGGCTACATTTCCAATTGCAGTGAGCTATTGTCTTTCTAATGTTAGTTATGAAAAAGTGAGGTACACATGTTGGGAGTGTTTTGCATAAATATGACAATTGTGAATAAGCTGATAAGACCATTTAGCAAGACACAATATTTGTCACTCATTCTTAGGATAGCGTGAAAGAGCAGAACTCTGGCAGGAGCAACTGCAGCATGTGCAGGGGAAAGTCCGTGTAACACTTTAATTCTTGCAATCTTTTTATTGTTCATTGTTGTAGTATGTCCACAATAAAAGAGGGAAGAAAAAAGAGGGAAGAAAATTCAATGGCTTCTTTGATGCCCTAGGAAAGTTCATTGACTACTATGATGCCCTAGGAAATAAAAGTTCTGGTTGCTACTTCTGTTTTACAGTGCTGCTACTGCATTAATTTGACGAGATATGTTACAGTGGTTGTGTGTTAAATCTTTGCTGACATTGCAGGCTTGGCAGAAGATTTAGGTACACTCACCGTGTACACGAACGAGAAAGGTGGCATCATTGACGACCTCATAGTGAACAAGACCAAGGATTGGCTGTACGTTGTCTCAAATGCTGGGTGCAGAGACAAAGACTTGGCTCATGTCAAGGTGTGTGTCCAACCTACAGTTGCCCTGCAAGTTTGACGTGTCAGCTTCTATTGTGCGTAGGTGAAAAGACTGTACACTCAGGCTCACAGACGTTCTGTTTGACGATGACAGTAAGGTTTTTTTACCTTTTCAAAGCTGTTCATCACTGTAGTGTGTGTACTGCTATATAGGGCTCACATTAAAAGGAGCCCCAATGGAAATGGGCACTATAACATAATCATCACCAGCCTTTGTCATGCTTGCTGCAAGACCTATGTCTCGTGTGAGCTGATTCCATTTTGTGTTCTAAAATTTTATAATTTCATCGCACCACCCAACCCTTTGTCGTCGGCTGTGCTCGTGGTGTCCACACAGTCGATCTAACTGGCGTAATTGAATAAATTTCATCTGCCCAATGGTAGTTACTGTGCACTCATAAATACCCTATAAATGGATTAGGGTGCAACCCCCTTCATAGCTCACTCTGTAGGTGCGTTGGGGCATAATCCAAATGTTCTCTTCGCGATGCGACCTGCCCCGGTCCATTTTTCCTGTTAATATCAACTTCCGGAATGCACAAAAAACCTGTCCTTATGTAATGGATAGACTGTCTACTACCGTAAAATGCCGAGCATACCGTAATCACCGTGGGTTGGGATGCTTGCTCAACATTTGCGGTACTACAACAAGGATGGCTTTTAACAGCTGTTTAGCAAATAGTTTTTTGTGACTTGATTGGAGAAAACTATCATCATCTTAACTGACTGAGCAGCCTGCCAGAAAACTATTATAAACGTGTGTGTGCCATAGAAATTGGTCCACGAAGAAGGCAACAGTCGGCCTAACCACAAATGGCCGCCAAGCGACTGTGGCGAGCCAAAGATCTTGAGAAAAGAGTCCGAAGCGATGGAAGGCCTACACTGATGTGCGTGTATTGACTTGAACACGCCAAATAAAAGTTTTATTCTGCTTCTGATTTCGGAAGGTGTTCAGTTTTTCTACTATATTCGCTCCCCACCAGATTATATTTTGTCGAATCCTCGACTTTGTGCTTCTTTTTTGCAGGCAAAGCTGGCAGACTTCCAAGCTGCGGGACATCAGGCCACACTAGAGCTCATGGATTCCTGGTCACTGCTGGCCATTCAAGGTGAACGCAGTTTTCCTTTCAGTACAAAGCATGCCCCAAGCTACGTTCTCGAATCATACCAGTTATGGAACTCCATTGCAAAACCCAGACGTGCTCACGCACGAATTTGCATAGGATACCAAACTGACGCACCACCTTGCCGTGTAAATGGAAAACACGCTGCATTGCGGCCGCCTTCACTTTCATTGTGCAAGAATTAGGCAAAGTATTTTAAAAAAATACCAAAGTGCTCTGTGACTGTGGTAGCATTTTCAAAGAGTAAACCATAGTGACAAACCTATGGCTCGCTTTATCAAGCTCGTAGTATTACCAAAGAACACCTACCAGTTTAGAGAACGGAAACTGTACCTTTGGGCTGTTGTATCAAAATAACATGCAAATACGTAGCGGCGGCGTACTGAACTGCAATCTCGCGAGGCGAGACGGCGCTAGTAGTACTATCATCATCAATAAAACGACGCATTTTTTTTTTGCTGCAGGTGGGGGGTCTGCGGCTGGTTCGCACTGCTCGCTTCCTTTTTTTTTTTTCGTTGCTCAATCGCGTTTTACGTCTGTAATTATCGCCAGTGGACCTAGCTGGCTTTGACTGGCAAAAACAGCGTCAATCAAGTAAGGTTTGCATCATTTATTGCGAGTGTCCAAGCCGGTACAATCAATGTATACGGTCGGGTCCGAACAAAACAAGTCACTCATACATATCGAAAGCTTTCAACCCATGTGTAAAGACTCTTGAAAGCTAACAAGCGTATGCATATAACTGAACATCGAAATCGCTGAATGAACGTCGCTTTCATTGTGTTAAGGCGCTAGAGTTTAATAGCGTGGCTTCAGGGCAAGGGTCCGATTATGCCGTCAGATGCGGCGCTTGCCCCGTAGTGTTGATCTTGAAGCAAATGCATGATGTGGAATCGGGAAGGAAACTTGCACATTGCCGATAGATAGCTCGCGCAGTTAGAGCAATGTAGTTTTGCTAAATTTGTTGAATAAGCAACTGCGGATGCGTGCATTTCTGAATCTTTCTCGTTCTGCAATGCTACATTGAGTACTTCACAATTATGCAATTTCGCGTCGTGTCGAGAGGGTAGGCACTAGTGTTAATACTCAGCCGTGAGCCCATATTATAGGTATTATGTATTTAGAGGGTGGGCCTAAAAATGTTTTAGGCTTGCTACATATATTGCTAGAGTTAAGTTACACAGTTACCACCGCTAGAATTTCTGGTCGCAGGTCTGCTGAGTATGCAGCGAACATTTATGCTAAAGGGACACTTATGAGGTGTGTGCTTACAGATCGAAAAGGCCCAATTCTAAGAAAATAAGCTTCAGGTATGCATTGTACAATTTTGTTGTCTGTACATCTTTGTTGGTGCTCTCACATCACACTATCTGCTCAGCCCTGAGCACAATCTCTTTTTTTGCATAGACATATTCATAAAACTTGAGTACTCTCTTGCAAGCAAGCACTCTTGAAATCAATTGGTGGTACATGATGTGAATCTGTCCGAATACTGGATCAATAAAGGTCACATTTATTACACACTTGTTATTGTGTTTAATTTTTCAGTATACTTGTGCTTGAAAATGAAGTTGTTTCCTCCCTGCTACTTTTAGAGGTTAGGACTTGAAATACGTACTATCTTGCAGTGTGGCTGTAGATAAGTGAAGATCATGTAGGTTTCAACTACCTGTGCGATTTCCTAGATTTTTTTTCATGACCGTAGTGCACAGAATTTCACTTCGTAGTGGTAGACACTATAGTTATGATAACTTAATTTAAACAGAAGCAGATGTGCACAAAGAAATCTGGAACGTTTTTCTGCCAAAAAAAAAAAAAAACAGTACCACATGCAATGAACACAATCTTGCTCTTCATAACAGCATTCACGTCTTTGAGGAAGCTGTGCTGCAACTGCTCATCACCTTTATGATTTATTATTTTAGGAGCCCATTGAACATGTGTGCAAAGCTAAAGAAATTGAGTGCAGTCTTATGAGCTTTGGTGCATCTTTTTGTAAACTTGTATGAGCTAAACACAGTTAATTAAGACAAAACAGTTCTGGGTGTTGTTGGTAAACTGTCACAAGGCACAACTAAATGTCGGAAAGCCTGTTAATGCCCATCACTGTGGGTGTGTTCATTATGTAGTGCAATTAATAATTTCCAACAATTCACATGCCAACTATGAAGTGATCGTGAGTCGTACAGTAGCAGGCAAATTAGGTTGATTCTGGCTTCCAGGGGTTCAAACAAATGACAATGTAGGCTCACAGGAGAGAAGACTGCTTGTCGAAACATTTGCTTTGACCCCTTATGTTAACACATTTTTCATATTTTCGAGCTTCCAACTTTTAAGGGTCAGTTTAGTTCACCTGCACTAATCCGAACTGGTTCACAGCTGTGCAAGAGAAGTTCAGAACCTGTGCGGCAGGAGTTCAGTGGTGCGGCACCACAAGTGAATGACAAAGTGCCGACAAGGTGGAATCCTTATTTTTGTTCGCTTAATTTAATGAGGTGCAAACATCTTGGCAAAACACGTCGCATTTATAGGGGTGGGTACAGCACCTACGTCCAATGCTTGTTTGTTAAGCTGTGCGAGCGGCTGCACCAAATCAGCGTCGTCAGAGCAGAAGGTATAGGAAAGTCATGAAATAGTTTTGGTGCTGTATCTCTCCTACGTTTTTTGAAATGAATGGCAAGATTTAGAAGATGCCATTGATGCGCCACTGAAACGAATGGCGAGGTGTAGCAGTTTGTAAAATGGATCATGTGGTGCAGGCGAGTCGAACAAAGCCTTAAGCACACAAGCGTCTTAGCGTTTCACCCCCTTCGAAATATGGCTACAGTGGCTGGGATCAAATGGTGTGTTGTTGAGCTCAGCAGCGCCACACAATCTAACTAATAGTGTTACAGTTTCAACATTATTGAAGTGTAGATTCCATGCCATGGTAGACAGGCAATGCTTGTAGCCAATCTAAAGCACCTCTCCACGATATGTGCAGTAAAACATTCACAAACACAGCATTACATGTGTGAGGTTAGAGATGACCCGTTGTAGTGGACATTCAGATGTTTCAACGTGCTTGCAGAGTGGACATTCGGGGGTAGTCATCCTGTCATTGTATGGCAGTCTGGAAAAACAAGTAACATCACCAGATATCAATGCATGAAATCAATGCATAATCAATGCATGAAATTTTCCAAAGTAAACAAATAAACTCAGTTAATTAGTAAGCAGCAGTATTTTATACATATATGTAGTGTTACCTCATAACACGTATATCACTCAGGGCTGCCTCTTCACAAGGCATGTCATGTAGCAGGTTCCTTGCCCATTGTACACATTTGCTTCCATGTCAGGTGGGCCAGGAGGCTGTGGCAGAAAAAGAAGTATTTCTGATTTATGTGACGCTTCTTTTGTCACACTATAGCAAAACCAGAACCATAATTATGTGATGTTTCTCAAACGCGACTGCAGTAAACTATTAACTAGTAGGTTTTTTGCACTAATATACAGGCTAGCTAAGAAGACACATGCGAGGCGACAGTGATTTATTTGCCTTCTTTTATCGCAACGGCCTGGTTGGTGTTACCTGGTGATAGAATTTCAGAATTATGTATTGAGTCAGCGACTCGTTCCCACGTGAAGCCATGCACGCCGCAAGTAACGCACATTTTTCCGATTACAAATTGAGATGTTCAACAATTTTAAAATTTAATACTGCAATGCGCTGCCACCATGTGTCGCCTACGCAGTCATTGGCAAAAGAAGAACTACATATGTTGAAATGAACCAATTTGCCCCGCAAGCAACCATCCTTAAAGAACTGAAGTGGTTTCTACTCACCGGCTCGGGCTTGCAACGGGTGTTCATCCGATGAAAGCTTCAACAGTCACTTCGTTCCCCGAAAGTCATTCGAATTCCCTTCGCGAAAGCATTTGAACGAGTCAAAATAAGCAGAATGAGAAAGAATGTGTCGGTCGGCAGAGGCTCGAAGTATTTACAGCGAAACGAAACAGTCCGAGACACATCCGAACGTACCGCGAGCCTTTACCTGCTGTCGCAACCGTTGGCCGCCGCAAACTTTGAATAGAGGATAATGATGTCGATAGGCTGCTACTGACATCGAGTCAGCTGGAGCAAAAACTATTACAAAAAGTTTATGACGCAGCACATTTTTAAGAAAAACTACTTGCTAGAAGAACAAAATGTTTTTATGTGTAGCAGTACGCAAACATGTAGTATTTGATCCTTTTAAAATAAAACTTGGCCCCGACGAAGGCGCCTTTACAAAAAAGTGCAATAGCGCGAGTGGCGAGAGAGGTTAGTAGATCTGCTATGGGTGTTTGAAGCAGAAACGTGCCGTGGTTGATTTTTTCGCCCCCTACAGGTGAGCACTTGAACTTGAGAGTTTCCGGGGCCTGGTATTACTGTGACACAAAATGCAAAGTTAAAAAAATCATTGGATGCACTGAAACACATATCTGCCACAAAAATACTTTATTTCCCCCATATCTATGACAAAACTATTCTCACTTACTTTGTTATAAACAATAGTTCATTATGTTTATTATATTGAGGTCCGATCGTAGTTGGTTTTCTTGCTTACAGGCGATGCCACAATCGGCAAACTCCTGTGATAAGTGATGTAGCCTGATTTCAATATGTGTAGCCTAGGGGGAGTTTCGTTACTCATATGATTGAAGAACTTTATGTAAGCCTAGATGGAGCCAGATTGACTTCGACAGGCCTATAGCTGGCTATTTATTGTTTGAAAGGCATGAGCAGGTTGACTGCAGGACAGGGCTAATGGCTCTTACTAATAGCTGATGTTATTGGACATTTGTTCACAGAAGTTGTATTGGCACAGTTGCAGTTAATGACATCACCATGTGTCATTGTGCGGAGCTTACGATGAGGACATTTCACAGCTGAACTTCTTAAAAACCGCAGGTTTATTTGTTCTGAATGCTTGTACTTTTTTTTAGCCTTGAGTCTAATGCAGGGTGCACTGACACACAACATTGGTTGCGTGCAAACCTGCCTTGACTCGGAAATTTTCTTTTAAAGAGAGATGAAAAATTTTAATGAAACTTTTGAAATCGTATATCGAAATCCTAAATTGCCTCATGTTTCAAGGCGTGACTGGCCGCTTTTTCAAGACATAGCTGGTCACAGCGCTTTTACTTACTTTCCTGAGATGTACATGGGAGGTTGGCAGAGACTTATTGCAAGGAGGGAAAAATGTTGTAGACCCGTGTACTCAGATTTAAGTGGATGTTAAAGAACCCCAGGCGGTCGAAATTTCCGGAGCTCTCCACTACGGCATCTCTCATAATCATATGGTGGTTTTGGGATGTTAAACCCCACATATCAATCAATCGATTCTATCTCATTCCATGTGAAGCATTCTCTTCGTTTATTTTAAGTTTATCATAAACTAGTGTCACCTTATCTCCGTTACTGCAATTCAGCGCAGATGCCTGCCACAACTTCATCCGAGTTTCAAGAAGAGACTTAGAATAATCTTCTGATAAAGATATGGCTGTATTTTTTAGTTTATGACAGTTTCTTAATACCAGCATTTCTTCTGTAAAATCATAGAAGCGCAAACCAATTGTACAAAAGTGGTGGGCACAACGCTGGCCCGAGGTCGCTGGCCAACCTGGCCGACGTTTGGCATAGGTTGGCTGCCGAGGTCTGCCCACGTATGGGGATTGACACTGGCCTCACGCTGGCCGATGTTTTGATCACCGACGTAGGGCCGACCTTATTGGCCTACCTGCCCAAGTGCCAGCCTCCGTAGGGCCACGTTCGGCCCGGTGAAAATTAGCACGTGTCCAGCTGTTAGCCACTAGGGCATAGCCTGGGGGGGGGGGGGGGGGAAGCTTTAAACATCTTTTGTTTTTTTAAAATTTGCATGTGTACTGTATTGTATACATCTGCATGCACACCCACAAACCCACACACAAACATACATTAAGTATGATTTCAACCCGCTGTCCCCCTCCCTCCCCCACTAATAAAATTTCAGCTCACTTCAGTAGCAGCCACTATGAATTATAGGAGAATCAATGAAGCTCACGTCACAGGTACATGGATCTAAAACTTTTTTATTTACACCAATTATTTGCACGAACACTTAATTGTGCATGCTCTCTCCGTGATGTCTGCGTGATTGGTCGCCTTCCTTGTCCTAGGTTTCGGCCAACCATTCCTTTGGCATTGCAGGTGTCCTGTATTTGTGTACCAACATTATTTACCATGAGACAGCCTGCAAATAAAGAAAATAGATAAATACAAGAAATGTCACGGTGAGATCAGCCATCAAGGCTTTGAAGCACCACTCTAAGATTTCTTAGGAAAGAAGTTGACTTGCTTCTAAGCTAATAAGTACGACCAAAGGTGAATGGTAGTTTAAGAGGCTCATTTCTTTGATGACACCAATTAAACAAACAGACAATCCAACCCAGCAATACATAGGTGAAGCTATTTAGTTTTTTTAAACAGTAATGTATACATTATTATGTACACTGAAAGGAGCTACATTGGTCGAAAAAATGAGCGCTTTCCGTCAGTATGCTGTACAAACTATAAGCAATGAAACTCCCAATTCAGTGACACAGCATGGCAATATTTTCAGCCTAGAAGTATTAGAAGCAGCTTTATAGCATGCAAAAAGGCAAAGTGATCACTCATTCAAAGGTAGTGCCCAAATTTAGCTTTGCGTGCAGTGTTTCAAGTTTCTCAAACCATGGCATGGCATTGCTATAGCTCGAATAGTGTAGCATATACTCAGATACTGCTACACAAGTACTGTGCTTTTCTTTAGAGCCCCACCCCCACCCACGAGGTTGGTGTCAGGGTGTCGGTAATCAAACTTGCAGTTCTGTATACAGTCAGAGCGTTATACTGCCAAGCTTTCACCTCTCATTAACAGCAAAAAAACGAAAGCATGACCGAAATATTGTACTCTTTCTCGTTAACAAAGATTTTGCTATATTCTCTTCTTTAGGCCTTACACCTCTAAGCCTCACACGATCACTGCACGGGAATGAGTATAAGGGCAGGCGGGAGAGCTTCTTAGGGGGTCACGGATGTTTAACAATGTTCAAAGGACATGACATTGCGCTTTCTCTGTTGTCTTAATGTTCATTTTACGAAGAATCGGGGCATATATACTCACCGATCTTGAAACCACTCTGTTCGCACGTTGTCTCCTATCAAATCAGCCATCCAAGTGGTTGCAGCCGCCACTACTATTCCACAGACGCGTATCTTCATCTAGGCAGTAGTAGCGTGTTTTAAAAATGTGAAAAAAAAAATTTAACTTATAGTTGTGGAACAATTATGTTACCTTTTATTGGTACACATCCTTGAAATATATGTGTAAGAATTAATTTTTAGCTAGAATATATTGCCCTTTAGACAACCTTCATGCGTCATATCCACTGCAATTATGCCGAAATTAAGATAATATCACTGCTCATATTTCAAAATAAAATAAAAACGCAGAACAGACGTGTTTCTGCTTACACGACAGGCAAATTTACAAGTGTGATCGCCCGTGCTTGCATTTGTCACCGATCTAAAGAAGAGGTCGGGCCAAAGTAAACCTGTGACATCGGGCCAAGCACACTGGCCGGCCTACTGCCGGCCTGGCCAATTGGCGTTGGGGAATGGTAAATTTACGATGTCGGACCAAGCACACTGGCCGACCAACTGCTGACCTGGTCAATGGCCAGTCATGGGCCGACCACTTTTTTCGATTGTCTCGCCGACTAAACTGGCCACCGACTGCTTGCCGACCGGTTGCAGACTCTCAACCAACCGTCGGCCACTGGCCATGTCCCCTTGGGAATATAACCGGTCGGTCGTGGTTAGGCTTCCGAAGATCTATGCACACGCTCAACAGATCTCACTTCGATGCCCAACATTTCAGAAAACATCACTCGCTTCACAAGTTCTTTCACCATTTCTGGTTTTTGTTCTGTGCCTTTAAGACCTTAAATAATAATAGTGTTTCGGCAGCTTCTATTTTCAAGGTCTTCTATTTTGTTGTGCTTTTCAGTGAACTCCCTGCACATAGCCAATACAGTTGCTTCACATTTTTCTATCTTCTCCTGACATTGCTTTAATGACGTAAGGGTAGATTAAATCTGAGATAGCCTTAGCTGGACATATTTAAGATTTGGTTCAAGAGTTGTATGTGATGTCTTAAGTTCACTGACGGCCTTTAGTATTTCATCTATTTTGTCAGGATCTTTAACGTCACCACTCAGTTGCAATAACAGAAATATCGTGCGAACACCCCGCCTGTAGCAAAACAACATGTACTGTGGGCTTGGCAGCACAGCTACTCCAACGTAACTAGTTTTACTACATATAACAAAGGACCGTTTGTCACCAACCTGTAAAACGAAGAACACGTAGTTTAGCATGGTGCCCCGAATTGTGCTACCAAGCACAGTGAAACGCGTGCGGGTCATGTTCGGCCTTCTGTGCAGTCCGGCTAATGTGCCAGAGGTCACTGGTGCTCCTAAAGGATCCTCCGGACGTGATGTGCAAAGCGTCACATCATGATGGGGTTTGTTCTACCAAGCTGATAGCGGTAGCAGCATCATCTTAACTAGCACGTGTGTTTGGACACTTGATGACATCGGTGCTGTAGCGGAATGACCACAGCAATCCAGCAGGGAAGCGCATTCATTTCTGTGAAGTCTGAGACATACCTGTATAACGAAGAACACTCAGTTTAGCATGGTGCTCTGAACAGTGACACCAAGCCCAGTCCTCATTAATGTGTCTAACAAAGAAAGACGAGCCCTGGAATTTCCTTTTCTTTCATTCTAGAAAGAATGAAGTGTTTGAGGATATTAGTGGTTTAGGACTCCTTCAATGGTGCTCATTGAAGGTGGACTATATCAGTACTGCAAGGCCGTTTCTCAATGTCATGGAAAATGAAAGTTTTGCTCTCTCTCTCGCTTTCAGGACCGGCAGCAGCCGAACTTTTGCAACCACTTGTTGACTGCACACTGGCATCGCTGCACTTCATGCGAGGTGCCACAGTGACCCTTGCTGGCATCCCCGGCTGCAGGCTCACCCGCTGTGGATACACAGGAGAGGATGGCTTCGAGGTGCGTTCTATGAAGGCATTATACCTGGCGTTTTTCTTTAATTTTTTCTAGTCAATATAGATGTCTTAATAAAATTCCATGTCAGTCACGCACCAATAGTTTTACATGTTGTTCTGTGTTGAGGGGAAAATATCATATTTTCTTGCATAATTAACCCACTCGCATAATGAACTCCATCTTGGTCCTGTAAAAAAAAGAAAGAAAAAGATTTTAATATATTTTTTTATTTTATTTTTATAATAGCCAGTGCCCTTGACGATCGAAATAATGTTAAATCTAGTCATTATATTGCAATGTAATGATGCAATAAAAGTCAAAACATAGTTAGTTTAACAACTATGCTAAATAGTTGCGAGCAGAATGAGCTCCAAAGACGTCGATCAAAATTTAAATGTTGCACCTTTTGCGGTTTTGCGGCCGAGCGTCATCTTTCGAATGTAAAAGAAACCTCTTTGCTTATAGCACCACTACGCAAGACAGCGGCAAGAAAACAAATAAAAAAACAAAGCACACGCCTCTGAGTTATTATGCTGACTCTAGAGGAAAAGCTCTCGATAGGGCCCATGCATTAAAACCTATAACCGCTCTTGTGCCACCATAATGAAACAATACTCAGCTTTCGGGTGACGTTCACTCGTACTCTCCACTGCGTGCTGCAATAACAACTGGCATTTTTCTGTTTTCTGTTTCGTGGATCTCTGTTACTTTCCAGTAAGAGACTGTCACATGAAGTCGAGTTTTTGGCTCACGGCAACAAAAAACACGGACGCCGAGGTACTGTATTTGACTCACCCGGCGCACATGCAAGTTGGCACAATCAGCTGAACGCTGCACCGCTAGTTCTTAAAAAGATGGTGGCGCCATCTACTGAACAAACCTGCAAACACTTCTTTCTGTGCTCAGTAAATTGCATAAAGTGCCATCGTATCTTTCCTAAAAATAGTTTATATAAATGTTCTACAATTTTCTTTTATTTATAATACGTGAACATCATTGTTTATGATGTGTGCTACAAAAATTTGAGTGTTTTAAACGCCTAAATTAAGCGCTTTTCTAAAGCATTGTGATGGCTACAATGAAAAATGTTCCAAAATGTCAGCACTTTGGTGGTTATAGCTTTTCTGGCCAAGTTTTTCCTCTTTAGAGTCAGTAAATTACCTCAATGGCAGCTTAGAAATACGCCACATACCCGCCATCTCGGAGGCCATGCAAAGTGCAACCGCATTGATGGCGCGTGTGGGGAGCAGGTGCGCCCAGCCTCCCTTTCCCTTTTAGGGCAGCGCACGCGCCTGGTTGCGGGGACCCCTTCCCCCACGGCCGGCGCGTGCGATTCCCCCCCCTTTCCCGGCGCCAGGAACAGGTTCCCCTCTCCCTCAGCGAGGAAAGGTACCATTCTCGTCAGGGAAAGGGAAATCGGGTCGGGGAACAAAACGAGCGGGCAAACGGGCGCTCGCCCTCTGACACCAGCGACCATCCCAGGAGGACGAACCCGCAACCCCTCCTGCGAGCCGAGGACGTCCACGACCGAGGTGTAAGCGTCAACACCTTTGTTATCTGTAGTATCTCCCCGCGACAGTGACGCGCGATTGCTAACGCTTAGCAATAAAGTGTTTGTTGTTGATCTGGCCAGTTGCCTTATTCGCCCGAACCCGTAGTAGTAGCTGCAATGAGGCAAGCTACGGTTGGGGGACGTTAACCGTGCACGGAACGACTGTGTGCGGCTGAAACATTAGCTATAGGCTTCTGCGTCAGCCGTACATAGGACGGTCCCCCAACATCTGGCGCCCAACGTAACGAATTTGGCAACGCGGCTAGTTCTGTGGACGCGAGCAAGTGCCAGGGCGCTCTTCCACACGTAGGATAATAGGCATGTCGGAATTCCAAGATTTGTCAATGTTGTCGGATGTCGCGTCGCAGAGTGGCGATCCTTTGGCTAACGCGGGGGTACTGTTAGGACTTTCCGACAGCGTAGAGCTTGGTCGTTTCACGCGGGATGATCAGGAGGGTGCAGAGACCGCGTTAGCAGAGAGTAGGCCTACGACGGAGAGCGGCCCGCATGGCGCTCCGGCATCTCGCGACGCGAACAGAGAGGCGCCGCCACAAGTTACGACACGCGCCTCAACTATAGGCGAGTCTTCGGGCAACAGTTTGCCCTCGAGCGAGGTACTCTTACAGAATGCGCTGTCAGTTATGCAAAGCCTCGCGAGCGCCCTGCAGAACACAGCGCAGGCCCCCGTGCAAAATGTGCGACCACGTGTCAAGGTAGACGTTCCGACCTACACGGGTTACCACGACTGCAAGAGCGCCAACGAGTATCTCGACCGGTTGCTCCATTATCAGCAGGCGACGGGTCTTTCTGATGCCGAACTTCTCGAGCGCGTGGTCCCGGTGTCGCTCACGGAGCAAGCGGCTCGGTGGTTCCGACTAACCGGACATCGCGCCCGTACGGTAGAAGAGTTCCGCGAAAGCTTTCGCGGCGAATTCCTACCGGCTAATTATGAGTGGCGTTTGCGGAGGGAGTTGGAGCTGCGCACCCAGCATCCGGACGAATCCTTGCTGGAATACGTACGGGCGATGGACGAATTGTATCGTCTCGCGAACCCTCACGCCACCAACGCGGAAAAGGTCGAGCGTGTTACCCGACAGGCGCACCCGACTTTCGCGGCGCACTTCAGGGGATGCGGGTTCGCAGACCTCGAAGAGCTCGCCACCGAGGCGAAGCGCATACAAGGGGACATCCTCGCAGCGCGTTCGTATCGCCCCCCTCCGCCCGCCGCGCAGTCAATCGAGCCTCGCTGTGCATGGAACGGCGGCGCAGTGACTTCAGAAGCGTTTAGGGGTAACGCATCAGCATCGTACGCTGATGAGCACGTGTCACGCGGTTGGGAGCTGTCAAACCGCGCTTTAGACCCCTACGCTTACGCGCTCCGTACGGCACACGCCGCCCCTGCGCGTGACATTCCAAGGCAGGAGCACGTGGTTGACGCGAGGCCTAACGAGCGGCGCAATCCAGAGCGAGGACCACCTGATCGAGGCGAGTTACGAGCGAACCGGCGTGGTGTCCGCGGTCCTTGCTATCGGTGCGGCGCGCCAGGGCACATCGCTCGCGAATGCGACCGCACGCCGGGTCAGGAGCAAACGCGCGGTTCGGGAAACGGACGGCGCCGCCGGTGATTCACATGGGACCCCGCGCGGCGATTAGTAATCCTACCGATGCGTTCGGATCACTTGCACCGTCGGTCTGTCGCGCAGGTGATGCCGTAGACTCGCCCGCGCCGCTAATCGAGTTAACGATAGCTCGGAAAAAGTTCGTAGCACTTTTGGATACTGGGGCAAGCGCTTCTTTATTCGGTGACGATGTGTTGCACCATCTCCGCGAGAACAACATCCGCTTGAGGCAAAGCAACACCATCTTCCGTCTAGCTACGGGCACAGCACAATCGAGCGGCGCGGCTAGGCTAGTGATCCGCTGGGACAGACGCGTGAGGCGACAACGTTTCGTGCATCTTCCAGGGCTGTCAATGTCTCTAATCCTGGGTCGAGACTTCCTCGCTAAGTCGGGTATTGTCATTGACATTGCAAACGGTGGTTACCGAGAGCGCGACGGAGACGCGCTGAAGCTTTTCTCGAAGGCCTCCGCATTGACAAAAGCATGCCAATCGCAGGGAGAGGCGCGAGTACGCGAGGAGGAAAGCGCGCCGAGAAAGCGAGTAAACGCCCCGCCGGAGCAATGTGCTGCGCTGCAGGAAAGGGCAGTGCACCCGCTTTTGGTACAGGCACAGAGCCTACTAGAGGGGGAACGAGCGCAGCTGTCGTCGCTGTTGTACGAATATGACGCGATGTTTACTGACTGTCCCGGCCGCACTACGCTGGTTAAGCATAGAATTGACACGGGTGATGCACGCCCTTGGAAATGCAATCCCCGACCAATCAGCTTAGCTAAGCGGAAAGCACTAGACGCCGCCTTGGACGAACTCATCGAAACAGGCGTAGTTGAGAGGTCAAACAGCCCATGGGGTTTCCCGGTAGTTCTAGTTCCAAAGAAAGATGATACGTATCGCCTTTGTGTAGACTACCGCAGGCTGAATGAAATTACGAAGAAGGACGCGTATCCTCTTCCCTCCATTTCATCGTTAGTATCCAATCTAGGCGGGGCGAAGTACTTCACAACGCTCGATGCTAGCCGCGGATATTTTCAGGTTGAGATGGACGAGCGGGATAAAGAGAAGTCAGCTTTCACGTGCCACAGAGGACTTTTCCAATTCAGGAGAATGTCGTTTGGCTTGGTGGGCGCTCCCGCTACGTATCAGAGGCTAATGGACCGTGTTTTGGGAGATGCAAAGTGGCAGCACGCACTCGCATATCTAGACGACATAGTGGTTTACTCGAAAACGTTCGAAGAGCACGTGCGCCACTTGAGAGACGTTCTAGAACGGCTGAGGTCTGCGGGCATCACTTTGAACCCAAACAAAGCTCAGATAGCGGCGACCCGAATAACATTATTGGGATTTACGCTTGACGAGGGTCGCATTTTGCCGGATAAGGGTAAGCTTGAAGCGATAGTGAGCTATCCATCGCCGAACAATGTCGGTGAGCTGAGGCGCTTTTTGGGGATGGTGAATTTTTATCGCCAATTCATTCCAGATTGCGCGGCAGTGCAGGCGCCTTTAACGAAGCTCTTGAGGAATGGTGAGCGTTGGGCTTGGAGCCAAGAGCAAGAGGCCGCACTGCGTCGCCTCACGAAGTTGCTGGCCAACACGGCTCAGCTGCAGCTACCCGATTTGAACAGGGAGTTTGTTATTCACACCGATGCAAGCGACCTGGGCTTAGGAGCAATTTTGCTTCAGGAGCATGGAGGTTCCCTCCGACCGATTGCGTTCGCGAGCCGTACGTTGACACCGGCGGAGAGGAACTACTCAGTAACCGAGAAAGAGTGTCTGGCGATAGTTTTTGCTCTCCGTAAGTTTGACTTTTACATAGACGGAGTTGCGTTTGTGATTGAAACGGACCACATGGCGCTCACGTGGTTGAGGCGTTTGAACGAACCAAGTGGCCGATTGGCGCGTTGGGCATTGTTGCTGCAGCGTTATGACTTCACCGTCCGCTACCGCAAGGGTAAGAACAATGCCGCGGCCGACGCACTATCGCGTGCTCCAGTTCGACACGAGGCAAGTCACGCGACTAATTCGGTACGAACTGAGAGCGAGACACTCGCGCTAACGCAAACAGCGGAGCAAACGTTAGTTCGAGCTAAGAGCGTGAACCACGTAGAGGCTGTCGTTAGCGCAGGGATTGTTTTCAGCAGAAGGGAGCTGTTAGAAGCTCAGCAGAAAGATCCATTTTGTCGAAAGGTGTTCGACGGGCTCCGGGAGCCGGGTGGTAGTGAGGCCACCGCGCACAAGGGGGCAGCTGGTATTGCTGTCGGTGCGGAGCGCTCGGCAACAGCTGGTAGTGCTGTGAGCGCGCTGGATTCATATCTGCTAGATTCTGACGGCGTCCTGCTGAGGTACATTCCATCCGACGATGACACAAGTGAGTCATTTAAAGTCGTGATACCGCGCGCGTTGAGAGGAGCGCTTCTTCGCTACTTTCATGACTCGTGCATTGGTGGGCATGCGAGCGGCCCTAAGACTTACGCTAAGTTGTGTCGCCTCGCTACCTGGCCAGGTATGAAGCGGGATGTGATTCGCTACGCCCGTTCATGTCGTGTGTGCCAAAGCGTCAAGCCGCGAGGAGGACGTCCGCCCGGCCTCATGCAACCGATTAACAGTCAGACTCCCTGGCAAATCGCAGCGTGTGACGTAATGGGCCCGTACCCCTCAACTCCTAGCAGAAATAAGTTCTTGCTGGTGATCACGGATCACTTCACTAAATGGGTAGAACTTTTTCCCCTTAGGAAGCTGACGGCTCGAGTGATTTTAGAGAAGTTGATGGAGGTTTTTACCAGGTTCGGGTTCCCCGAGCAGTTGATTACAGACAACGCGTCTTATTTCACTGCGAAGGTGTTTGTTGACACGTGCGCCGCGTTGGGCATTAAGCACAAGAAAACAACCACCTACCATGCTCAGTCGAACCCCACGGAGCGAGTCAATCGCAACATCAAGCACATGCTTGTCGCGTTCTCTGAAAGACATAAGGACTGGGATACCTATCTTCCAGAGATCGGTTTTGCATTACGATCGACCGTAAACCGATCGACTGGGTATGCGCCTTCTTCTCTGAACTTGGGGAGAGAACTGCCGAATCCGATGGAGACCGTACTCGCGGACCGCAGTGGAGTGCCAGTGGCGACATCAGCACGCGCTGAATACGCAACGCAGCTGCGCGAGAAGCTAGCGGAAGCTTTACATAAAGCTCGACATAATCTCCGCACTGCTAGGGCACAGCAGAAGGCGCAGTATGACCGCACGCGTAGGAACGTACACTACGAAGTGGGCGATCTGGTGATGCGGCGCCATCATGTTCTCAGTAATGCTAGCAAACAGTTTGCTGCCTCGCTGGCACCGAAATGGTCCGGGCCGTACCGAGTGCGAGAGAAAGTTTCTTCGCTCGTTTATCGACTCGCGAACATGAAAGGCAAACCGAGCGGCGGACCGGTGCATGTATGTGACTTGAAACGCTACATAGCACGGGAGGCGCATGAGGACTACGGTCAGTCCCCCTCCAAGCCGCGCGCGGCGGGTGAGATGGTTCGACACCGGGTCAGGAGCCCAGAACCGCGCTACTTCCTGCGTAACAGTCGGAGGCAACTATGCACGGTAGGCCGCGTTTGATATGTTCGACGCGGGGTGCAAGGGTTAGCGCGCAACACATGTGCGATTGTTAACCTGTCGTTCTTTATCTGTATCACTCTCACCGAACAGATGGAGCGCCATTGGGAACAGCACCGCCGGAACAGCAAGGAGAGGAGACCACCTCCTTACGGCCAGCCCCCACCCCCACCAACGTCCACATGGCAGCCCTACCCCACTGCGGCCCGGCCGCGAACGCCGAGGCAGAGCCACTCGAGCCGCCGCCACCGAGGGGGTCCGCGCGAGCTGCCGCCTGGTCACCAACTCTCGGCTTCGCCGTCACCATCACGACCCGCCGGTTCACAGGGAACGAGACCAGGGTCCCAACGCGGCGAGCCGACCGCATCGCCTCACGGCCGCAACCACCGAGACGTGGCAACCTGGACCAGCCAGGATGGAGGCGACCCTCCGGTGTCTTACGTCTCCTCGAGGCCCTGGCGCCGGCAGGAAAGGGCCCGAGTTGGGGTCGCCCCAGCGCACCTGTATCGCCCTTTTCAGGGGCGCACGGTAGAGGACGCGGACCGGAGGGCTAACGGGGCTTGCCTTCCAGTGCCCGCAGGGACGCGGTTCTGCGAGTGCGGCGCCGTGGTGATCCATAACTCCCACGAATTGGGGAAATTACACCGGCACCGCACCCAGGCTACCCAACCATCCAGCCGCGAATCATCCCAGGAGCGCTCCGGCGCCGCGGTTCGGGCCATGCTGGCGCGGGCGGCCCAGGAGGCGGACTTCGCGCAGTGGCTGCTGAGAGTTGCCTCAGGCCACGCGTCCAGCGAGAGTCCGCCTGCGCCGCTATCAATAACGGCTACCGTAGAGCGGGGGGCGGCGGGGCCGGGAGAGACATTGGTGGCGGCTGCATTGACACCGGAGGTGGCGTCAATGACCTTGGAGGCGGGTGAGAGAGCGGTGGGGGCTCCGGCGGTGCCCGCGGCAGACACCGAACGGTCCGAGGGCATGGACGTAGACCAGGCCCTTCTGGCCTATCTAGAGGACGAATAAAACGAATTATTCCCTCTTTGCAGTCTCTGTCGTTCGGGGGCCTTCTTAAGGGGGGAGGAGATGTGGGGAGCAGGTGCGCCCAGCCTCCCTTTCCCTTTTAGGGCAGCGCACGCGCCTGGTTGCGGGGACCCCTTCCCCCACGGCCGGCGCGTGCGATTCCCCCCCCTTTCCCGGCGCCAGGAACAGGTTCCCCTCTCCCTCAGCGAGGAAAGGTACCATTCTCGTCAGGGAAAGGGAAATCGGGTCGGGGAACAAAACGAGCGGGCAAACGGGCGCTCGCCCTCTGACACCAGCGACCATCCCAGGAGGACGAACCCGCAACCCCTCCTGCGAGCCGAGGACGTCCACGACCGAGGTGTAAGCGTCAACACCTTTGTTATCTGTAGTATCTCCCCGCGACAGTGACGCGCGATTGCTAACGCTTAGCAATAAAGTGTTTGTTGTTGATCTGGCCAGTTGCCTTATTCGCCCGAACCCGTAGTAGTAGCTGCAATGAGGCAAGCTACGGTTGGGGGACGTTAACCGTGCACGGAACGACTGTGTGCGGCTGAAACATTAGCTATAGGCTTCTGCGTCAGCCGTACATAGGACGGTCCCCCAACACGCGTCATGCACCCGCAACGTTTGTGTTCCGCCATCATACGTTGCGTTTTTATTGTCGGGTTTGTCATAGCGAACTTAGTTGGGGGACGCCTGCTACGCTAGGCACATTTGGCTGGTAAGCTATCAACACGGCTGTTCTTAAACTTAAAATTTGGTTGAGCATGCGCAGGAGCAGGGAAACGGATCGCCTGGACGACACTTTGGCGTCGATCTATTCACGCTCATTGCGGGAGAAAGCAAGAAGAGCTTCGGGCTAAAAAGCGATTCACCGCACATTTCAAAACCGTCTTGCGAAATTTTTGCTGTTATAACTCCAGTGACTTTTTCTCCCCCACAATGAACCCTTCCCCCAAATTGGCGTCAACTTTTCTGAAAAAAAGAAGGTGGTTTCTTTATGCGAGTAAATACGGTACTGCTAAGGCTTGGCGATTGGCTCCCTTGCCATATTTTTATAACAGCATTTTTAAGGACATTAATGTTGACTGTATATAGACAGTAGATATTAGCTGAGCTGCCGGCCACATATAATTCATATAATTCAGCCCTTATCAAAGTAGAGAAGGCTTGGTGACTTTAGGAAGCTAAAATTAGTGCAAATCCATGAAGTGATGATGGAGTGAAGCTAGGTCCATAATATCTACGTTGAAGTCTATATAAAGGACAGACAGATAGATGCACAGATGGATGCATGGATGGACGGACAGATGCAAGGACAGACAGACAGGTGGTCGGATGGATGAACAAACGGGCTGACAGATGCATGGACAGAGTATGGTCTATTTTAAACTTATATGTAACACCTGCGTTTCGGTCCAACAGGAAGCTACGACAACAGCGTCAATGGACATCATGGGAGCTGAGGAGCTTCGTTATAAAGGGACACTAAAGGAAAGGACAATTTTGTGTCAGAGTGAAAGCTGAATGTATGAGGTCTCAAGCAGCAATATTATCAACAGCAGTGCCTTACTTACAAAGAAATAAGGCTAAATCTGTCACACAATGTGCGCCATGAGTGGGGAATTTCCTAAATGATCCCGGTGGCATGAGAGCGTCTGACTACAATTAATCACTAGTAATGAAACTAGCCACAAAAAATTAAGAACTTTCCGTGTATCCAGAGATGTAATAAAAGGTTGCTTGTCTGTTGTTGTTCATTTATAGAAAAATGAAGTGCCTGGCGTTACTATGGGGAATGGCGTGAGTGGTTCAAAAATTCAGTTTTCATTTGGTTAGGCTGGATAAGTGGTGCCATCTAGCGGGGCCCAGTTGAACCAAGCAAGCAGAACCATAGTTTCCGAGATGGCAGAAAATTGTTCAACGGCTGTTGTTGCTACAGTGGCTCCCGCTACTTTCGCTCTGCTGCTACTGGTCTAGGCGACTGCGTAGTAAAGACGGGCAACGTTGGGCATGGAAACAGTGACGTTTTAAGAGTCCACTTTCATGCAGGTGATTTGAAGTACGCTGACGCGATGCAGACCATTAAATTGTGATATTATTTTAAAATAAGCACTTCCTTGGCACAAAAGCAGCACTACGAGGTTTCTCGACCGCTATTTCGTCTACTTAATATTTGCCTTTAGTGTCTCTCAAAGAAGTAGAGCTGTGTAAATAGCAAAATTTTAGGTGAAAAGCGACTTCGAATATTGAACCGTGAGTGCAAATTGAATCAAATATTTTTTAAATATTTCTGAAATATTTTCAGAAAATTTTAAAAATTTTAAATACTTCAAAGTGAAATTGCAGAAAAAAAAATTGGGGGAGCATTCCTAAGCTTATTCTTATGAGATACATAGCAACAGAAAAGTGTTTGTTTTGGCTAGGTTGATGAAACACTGCTGCTGGGGTGGTGTTTCGTAGTTGTCTTATCAAAAATGAGGCTGAATTGCATTTATGTGCATGATTCGGTGCAATGATTGCACCAAAGTGTTGACACAACAAAGGAAAAGATGCTATTTCCTCAGCCTCTCCTGCTCTTTCATCTTCTGTGGAAGCTCAGCTGATGTGGCGGACTAGGGTGCTCCCTTCCAGTCTTGAGTTCCAAATCTGAAATTCAGGATGCTAAAAACTTCCGTTGCCCAATTTTTCAAATTTTCCTGGTCAAATTTCAGGTCTGAAACACCATTCCCCACCTCTGTCATCTGAGTGTTGGAACCAGCGTTTTCTTGCGTTGATACATTTGTGATAGTGGCAGAAGCTTGAAAGGCCGCTTTGCTGCAATATGTTTGTGTAATGGGGTGAAGCATATTAAATGTTTGAAGTGGACACTGTCAATGGAATTTTGACTGTATGTCATCAGAAAATTCGTGTTGTAAAATTCTGATTCAAGTATATTCGAATAGCAAACACTATAAAATAAATATTTGAAGGTTTGATTATTATCTCAGATAGTCAACATGAGGGAAAGAACTTAATGATTGTCCTAATACTACAATAGAGACCCCATAGTGGAGGGCCAGGGAAATTTCAACTATGAGAGGTTCACATCGAAATCTAAGCACACTAGCATTTCGCCTCCATCAAAATGCCACGACTGGGATTTAATCCTGTGTCAGCAGTGTAGCACCATAGCCACTAGATAAATAGAAGCAGTCATTGCTGATCTTACTGCTTGAGCAGATTGTTATTTAGAAAACAGCTGGAGCACTGTTTTACATTACACTCATAGTGACTTCAAACACTTTGCCAAGCACTTAAAAAATTAAAACAGGACAACTGAAAAATAGGAGATGGCTGAGCAACTAAGTTGTAAATTTTCTGGTCTGCTATGATTTTAAGATGACGAAGTGTGGTCATTTATAATTTAACTTTTCTATTTCTAGAGCAATAAGACTGTCCACTGTCTTTGGGAACAGAAAGTTCTTATTTGGAATGCTGCTCATCTGCATTTTTGAAGCATCTTTGACGAGGACTCTTGACATTGGTCATGGAAACTTGTATAAATGATGTTAATGGCACTTAGAAGACTGTGGGTGCGTAAAAGACCCCTTGAGCTTCTAGCCACACAGCCAACTAATAAAGGGCACCTAGCAGCATCAAGGAACATCTTGCCCTGCAGTTGTCGGTGCCAAGCACAGAAGTGACGGACCTGGCCGAGGAGCTGCTCTCCAGCTCCAAAGGGCGACTGCAGTTGGCTGGCCTTGGAGCTCGCGATTCCCTTCGCATCGAAGCCGGTCTCTGCCTTTACGGTCAAGACATCGATGAGGACACAACACCTGTTGAAGCTGGCCTTGCCTTCACCATTGGTAGGTTTGACAGGAAACGTAGAAAAGGCACCAGCTGTAGAATTGATTTGTTGCTACACATTGCAGTGCTCAATTCTTTTCATTGATAGAGGATGCTAGTTATATTGCATTAATAACCTATGATCTTCATGCTGTTTACATTTTGTGTTGTATTGCAATTTTTATAATCTGCCTCCACTTGAAGAGCGAGAGCCCTTCAGAATGTTAAAATAAATAAAAAATAAATATGCACGCATGCATGTACATTTTTACACCTCAGAAATGTAAGAAAAATGTAATTACTTGTACAGTAAAAGCTTGTTAATTTGAACTTACAGTTAATTCGAGCTGACTCTCTAAACTTGGCACAGCCCTGTGTATTTCTATGGGGGGGAAACTTTCGATAATTCGAACAAGTCGGTATCCACGACGATTAATTCGAACTAGGAGCCCCACCCACCCACACACACACCATTTTTGTCGCTCCATACAGAAGTGGGCCCAGAGTGATCACAATGTGTTGCAAACCCAAGCTAAACTGAACCTATAAGAGATACAAAACAATGAAATAGCATTTCTCAGTAGGCCAGGCTTGGAATGCTGTGCTGGAGTTCTGGCAAGCCACAAACAATGCCCATGGGGTCGTGATAGAAGAAATGCAAGCAAATGAATATTGCTTATTGTCGTTGCTGAATTAACCTTATTCTAGTCCAGGGAACAGGCAGGGGAAACCTTGATCACTTTTAATTTTGATTGTGTTAACTGTACCACGTAAATAAAAAGTGTTATGAGGCATCATATATTTCCAGGCTCACTGCTCATATGAATGCGTCTGTTTCTGGCATATCATTGGCTGATAAATTAATTCTTTTCACTGTTGAAAGCTTTTTGAACTTAATCAATGAAATCACCTGCTACAAACGTGTAGTAGCGCCTAGTTCGCGATCTGTTCATGCAGTGTGGTGATATTTGCGCATTTTAGCGCCCGCCCACATATTTGAACTGCCACTTAATTTGAACTATTTTATAGTCCTTTTCGAGTTCAAATTGATGAGCTTTTACTGTGTTGCCATAGTCCTTCAATACTTTTTCTGGTCGTAAAATTTCACCGTCACGCTACGTGGGAGCTCGACATATTGCACAAAGCTGCTGCCATGCAACACCCCTGAAGCTTAGAGGCCACCAACCTTTTCGCAAGTTCATCCCATGGAGACAGCAGCTGGCGTGGGCTGGGCTAAATGTTTGCAGATATTGTGGGGTCTCGAAGTGAAAAGAGTGCCACGCTCGTGGAGTGAACAGATTCAGCAGGCGCGATCGGAACGAACCGAACAACACACATTTATTTCACTATTTTTAGAACGACTATATCGTCAGCCGAATTACTATACATAATTTGTGATCAACACACTATGACATCGTTCCCGTTCCAGCTACAAAGGCACTATCAAAGAGCTGTTGCTATTTGCATGCCAAATGTTCGTAAAGACCTGTTCAAAAAAGATTATCAGCAAGTAAAAGGTCATGTGCTTGGGCATTTTCTTTTCCATAAAGTTTGTCACCATCGCTGGAACGACTCCTGTGTAAGTGGAAGCTTGGTCAAAATCACAAAAGTGCAGAAGCAACACAAGGAACAGTAAGGGACGCAGACAAGTGCTTTCAACTAAGCTTTATTGTGAAATCAAAGATATATATTGTTATGGTGAGATGCCTTTATTTACAAGAGATGATGAGTGCGAGAGTCCAGGTAACTGGCAGATGGCCACTCGTACCAACTTCATTCTCCTCTTCTACCACGCATCCCCTCAATATCATAGCAATTCCCCCTTTGCAGACGATGCCCACTGGGTAAGTTGGGCTTCGTTGCGATAATGAAAGCATTTTAAATGAGCTACATGGAAGACGTTGGTCTTGCTTGAGTGCCGGTCTGTTGACATCAGCAGAGATATCACGTATGTGACATCACTGAGACATTCCAGGACAACAAACGGTCCAGTGTAGTTAGCCAGAAACTTTTGGCCGAGGCCGCACTTGCGAAGCGGCGTCCGAAGCCACACCAAATCTCCTTTCTCAAACACTACATGCCGGTGACTTCCGTCGTAACCGTTCTTGGAGCGTTTCTGGGAAATGAAAGTTAGAAGACAGGCGATGTGCCGGGTCTCTTCTGCGTGACAAATGGTTTCGGCGAAAGTTTGATCGGTCTCAGAAAAAGGAAGAAAAGTGTCAAGAGCTGTGCGGGGTTGGCGTATGTAGAGCAGATAAAATGGACTGTATCTCGTTTCGTGCTGTGCAGTGTTGTAGGCAAAAGTTATAAATGGCAAGATGGTGCCCCTTTTTTGTGTCCGGAATCAACATACATGGAAATCATGTAGACGAGAGTCCTATTAGTTCGTTCCGTCAAACCATTAGCCTGTGGGTGATACGGGGTAGTGTGACGAAAATGGCACGAAGCAAGACGAAGGAGGTCTTCAACTACATCGGCCACAAATTGCCGCCCGCGATCACTGATGATGACACGGGGGGATCCATGACGTAATATAATGTGCGACATCATGAACTGTGAAACTTGAGTGGCCGTTGCCACAGGTATCGCTGCAGTTTCGGCGTAGCGTGTGAGATGGTCCCACAATAATCCATGGGTTGCCGTTCGTTGATCGCGGAAAAGGGCCGAGCAGGTCAACACCCACGACGTCAAATGGTGAACCCAGAGGGGCTATGGGATGAAGTAGTCTGGCTGGCGGTGTTGTAGGACGCTTGTATCGTTGACATTGCTCACAGCTTGCAACGTATGCAGCCACACTTTTTCACATATTTGGCCACAATAAGCGTACTTGCGTGAGGTAAAATGTCCTAAAAAAACCATATGGCCAGATGTTGGGTCGTCGTGCATTGCTTGAAGTACGTGTTGTTGCAAACTTGTAGGCACAATTAGAAGTAGATGGGGGCCTATGATGGAATAACTCTTCTTTTAAACAACACCATTCTTTATGACGAAACCGCGTTGATTGTTCATTCTGGAAATAAAGAAAAAAGTGAGACTGTTGTCACTGCGTTGCTCTGCTCGAAAAGTTGTTAGATCAGGAAATGGAGCATCTACTACTGCCAAATATTCATCAAAGTTGTCTGCGTCACACTCGGTTGTAGGAAGGGGAAGCCGTGAAAGGCAATCGGCGTCGGCATGACGTCGACCGCTTTTGTAACAAATTTTAAAGTCGTGTTTTTGCAATTGTAACGCCCAACGAGCAAGACGACCAGATGCGTCCCGTAGTCTAGTGAGCCAATATAAAGAATTGTGGTCCGTGATAATCTAAAATTGGTGTCCGTAAATATAAGGGCGAAACTTGTGCACGACGAATATGACCGCGAGACATTCCTGCTCTGTGACAGTGTAGTTTCGCTCCGGTTTACTCAAACAGCGACTGGCATAAGCAACAATGTGTTCAGTAGCTCCATGGCATTGGACCAGGACGGCGCCGATACCTAGACCGCTGGTGTCGATATGAACTTCTGTGGCAGCAGATGGGTCATAGTGGCGAAGCACAAGCCCTGACGTAAGAACAAACTTGAGCTGCGAAAAAGACGACTCGCATTATGCTTACCACCGAAATGGTGCGTTCTTGTTGATTAGGGAGACGTCAAAGGGTAAGCGAGGTCGACGAACTTAGGCACAGAGCGACAGAAGTACGAGCATAGGCCCAAAAAGCTTCGCAACTCTCGTACAGACTGAGGTTGTTTGAAGCTGCTGACTGCAGCGCCTTCTTGGGGGTCGGGTCAAACGCCATGCTTGTCCATCAGGTGACCGAGAATCAGAGTCTCATGGTTGCCGAAGTGACACTTCTTAGGGTTCAGGGTGAGCTTAGCTCTCTCAAGGCAGGTGAGAACAATGTCTAACGATGGTTGTGCTCATCGAATGTATGGCCAAAAATTATAATGTCATCCAGGTGGCAAAGACAAACTTCCCGCTTTATTCCACGTAATATAGTGTTCATGAAACGCTCAAATGTGGCTGGAGCATTGCACAGGCCAAAAGACATTACATTGAATTGAAATAGACCATCTGGGGTTATGAAGGCCGTTTTCTATTTGTCATTCGGACGCATGGGGTTTGCCAATAGCCAGATCTGAAATCCACGGAGGAGAAGTACGATGCAGAATGCAAACAATCAATGATGTCATCAATCCTGGGAAGTGGGTAGACATCCTTTTTAGTAACAGAGGCGTTTGTAGTCCACACAGAATCGCCATGGTACCATCCTTCTTCCGGACAAGAATCACAGGGGCAGCCCAAGGGCTACACGACTCTTGGATGACCCTTTTCTTTAACATCTTTTCTACCTGTTGAGCAATGACCTTGCACTCTGCAGATGAGACACTGTGTGATTTCTGCCGGATAGGGTGAGCGGATCCTGTGTCAATCCCGTGGCGAGTACACGACTCGGGTACACTTATTTCCTCTTATTTCTGCGCAAAGTCAAATATAGTAGCGTGCTTCGCAAGGACTTTGACCAAAGCTTGATGTTTTTCTCATGATAGCGACTTGTTTACCATACTTAGAAAGTTGGCTTCTGTATAGTGTGGTGCATGAATAGGGTCTACGCTCTCGTTGCTTAAAGATGCAATAAAACTGTTCGCATTTTGTTCAAAGAGGGCGAGTTGAAATCTGCAGGGTAGCATGACAGGTTCAGTAGAATAGTTTAATACCCATAAGGTGGATCGCCCATCACTGATGGAAAGAACACAGTGTGGAACGAGCACATTTTTTTTGGCACAATTGAGAGGAACGGGCTCCACAAGAACACCAAACGTGCCGACGTCCGAGGCAGAGGCGTCAATGCAAACGTTCTACGTCGAGTTGGGCTGCGAGACAACATCCTCATTGACGGTGATAGACCCTTGACAGCACTTCGGATCGTCAGTAAGTGCCGATAGCATTATCTCGCCGGCACCGCAATCTACAGTAGCACCGCACTTGCGTAGAAAATCGATCCCCAGGATTATGTCATGGGTGGAGCTGGCCAAGACATCGAATTCTGCCTCGAACATCTTGTCGCCCAAAGTAACACTAACAACACATACACCGATCGGGCACAGCGTCTCCCCGCTCACTGCACAGAATGTTGTACAACTGTCCCAGCGAAACATCACTTTATGTCATAGCCACAATTTGAAGTTAAGACTCATCACTGTAACAGGTGCTTCATTATCTATCAAAGCTATCATAGGCAGTTCATCAATAAGCACGGGGACCTTATTTTGAGTCATAAAAACAGGCGAAGGCATAGGTGGATGTAGTGAAAAATGTTCGGCGACCTCACCTCCATTGGCCGCACCACCTAGTTTCCCAGAGGTGGGGAGGTGACACATCGACCAGGGGATGGTAAACGGAGCCAGCGTGCTACGGGGGACATGAAGCTTTGCATGAAGGAAGGCAAGTGGTTGCAGAAATTTCGGTGGAAATGGTGTCCCACATGTGTGTCACTGCGAATGGTTTGCTGGTAGCCGTCCCCAACATACGCGTCCCGCGTCGAGCGCATACCACCACTTCAGTTGTTTTGTCGAAAAGAGGCTGACGATCCCTCGTACTAGCGCTGCTGGGGGCGACGCGTCTGACCGCAGAATCGAGCCACATGTCCACGGAAACCGCAGTTAACACACAGGGGCCTCACGTACGCCGCCAAACCTTCCATATGCACGAGGCGCCATGTATCCATGATTGTGCCGCGAAGACATCATTGTAGGTGGTTAGCTAGAGGCGTTCTGGAAACCACGGCGATGATGTAGGTTGTCGGTTGGAGGCACAGGTGCTCTAGATTGGGGCACATCATATAGCGTGGCATCAACGACAGCACGCATTGCCTCGTATGGCAGGGTGGCGCCGCTAGCATGTGCCCTCGGCGGAGTGACAGCATCACGTCGTCCAAGTTCTTCGCGTACGATTTGTCTGATCATTGAGGTAAGATCGCAGGATGATGTTGGAGTGACGTCGACACTTGCAACGGTAGTGACATTGGCAAGTGTACCAAATTCGGGAGTGATGGGCACCTAGTCTTCAGTGTCTTAAACGTGCGGCAGTGTTGGATTACGTCCGCATACTGACGCCAAGGTGTCCTTGCCTATGAGGAAATTGTAGACATCCTCAGCACTCCCTTTGAGGAGATGCCCAACCTTATCATCTTCTTTCATGCGTGGGTCTACAGACTTGCACAATTTCAGAATGTCTTCAATATAAGTTGTGCATGTTTCACCGGGGACTTGAGCACGCTGCATCAAAGTTTGCTCAAAGGGCTTCTTCTTTATCAATGGGTCGCCGAAGCAGCTCGCTATTTACTTCTCAAACGCTTCCCCAGTCGTTATTGTTTCTTCGTGGTTTTCAAACCACACCAACGCCATCCCTTGAAGAAACAATTCGACGTTGGTCACCTGGGAGGCCCCATCCCAATAATTGTATTTACTCACACGATTAAAGTGCTTCAGCCATTCATCGACATCTTCTCCGACCCTCCCAGAGAAGCTTCGTGGTACCATGTGTAGGGGCCACGTAGCGCAAGACGAAGTGTGCGTGGTGTCGCCGTCAGCAATCGGATCCATAGAGAGTGGTGGTAGACCGGCCAGTCGGCGGCTTCCGCGTAGTTCTTGAGGTAGCACTTCTGTGATCGTTCGCCTGGGATGGCTCCGCTCTACCCCGCACCTCCACCAATCTTGTTACGGTGAGATGCTTTTATTTACAAGAGATGATAAATGCGAGAGTCCAGGGATCTAACAGATTGCCGCTCGTGCCAATTTCATTCTCCTCTTCTACCATGCGTCTCCTCAGTGTCGTAGCAATATATATCAGGATCATAGAGTAATAACTAGCCCTATCTGCCACCCCTGGAATTTGGAAAAACAGTGCACGGCTTTCAGCTCAGGTTGTCATTGACCTATACGGCTGCTGATTTCTTAATCGTGAAGTGTTCAGAGGCTGCGATCTCCCAGCCAGGCCTGATCGACCAGCGTCAACTTGTCGCTCCAGCCCTGTGAAGGGTCCATGTCAGAGAGTTCCTGGTTTAAAGGACCCTCCCACCTTCACTCACAAGCTTTACACAATAAATATTTTAGGGGTGAAGCTCCTCTTAGTTTAACCTTGTTCTGCGTCAGGCTTAACAGACAGTATCAGAGAAACAGACAGACGGATGGATAGACGGACGCACGGATGAACAGACATATGGAAACACGGACGTTCGCAAAGATGGACTGGTGTACGGACCGACGGACGAAGAGAAGGGTGCACAGACAGACAGACATATGGACAGACGAATGGACTTAAGGACAGACGCTTCTCATCACCATTCGCTCTGTAGATATGTAGTGATTTTTTTTTCTCTCTCTTTGTACATCACATAACAATCACATCAAAGTTTTTATTTGAGACCTGTATCACTCAGCCACCAGCTGATGTTGAGTGTGTTTGCTTTTTGTATGTAAATTCTCTTCAGTACAAAGAAATTTTCAGAAGTTATGGTTAGTGTAATTGATATGACAAATGAAATGTACATGATATCGAGAAGAAGCGGCCTTTCAGACATGATGTACCACGGAAAAAAAAAAAAAAACAGCTGTCTCCTGTGATGGCCTCTTGGCAATGTGGCCTTTCTTTTACTGTGGTACACCAAGCGGTCGGTGCAAGCTCTATATTTAATTGGGGCAGCAGTTTTGTGACCAGGAAAGCTATAGAAGGACTATGGTATTAGTATAACGTTTTGAATTTACAGCTCAAGCCCTTTGTAAGAGGCATGCTCCGGGCAGCAATTCTCGCCTCTTATAAACAGGGTACCATGCCAGCATTTTCTTATCAACCCATATTTTACTGTAGACACACAGGTGTCTCTCGTACCCACTCGTGTCTTACATCAGTGTCTCTTATAAAGGGGTTCGACTGTACTTGAGTTTAGCACCATTCTTAAAGTACCTTGAAAGCAAAACATCAGGTTTAGCACAAATATTCATTACTAAATGTTGCTTTAGTGGTATTTGGTTCATATATTCTGTGGGGAACTTGAAGATGCTAATGTTTATGTGAGCAGTCTCCTTCTGGCTGATGGCTAGGCTACTATTTCTGTTTACCAACTGGTATAAAGGTCTTCCTCATCTTGCATTGAGCAAACCTCCCTGCTAAAGTGTGTGGCTAGATCTTCCTCTGGTCGCTATTGTGTCACAGATTTCAGAGTTTTGTCTTTTGGCCACATAGGACCAACAACACTTCCTGAAATTTGGCCCATTTAGAAATTTGGCTCATTTAGAAATTTGGCCCATTTAGTGTATGGTCTTCTGAAAGGACAGTTAAGGAACTTCATTTTTACCGATCAAGAACTATGTAGGCTCTAGTAGATGCTGACTTCATAATTTATGACGTAACTGAAGTTTGTATGACAACAACTTTGAAACGGCATATCACATAACCACTTTCGTTTTCTTTCTGCGTGTTATCTTGCTTACAAAGTGTTTTTTCTGGTAAGAGTGGTGCTTATTGAGACCCTTGAGGTAATCGAAGGAACACTAAAGGCATACACTAATCGTTAGTTCACATCGAGCGTGGATCCGGCAAGCGAATGCAGATTATCCACAAAAGCAGAAAATTTACGGCCACTTGCCTGTATTACACCCAGGCTGATTTTCTCTCCGCGGGAAAGTTGGCCACTTTGGCTGCAGCCAATCAGAGCCTGAGGCACACTCACACATTATTGCGTAGTGCCACAAGGTGGCGACATGTCCACTGTGTATGGGTGGATTGCTCTGCCCCTGTGACGGAGCGTGCAGAAGGCAATGTGGTTGGCCTGAACGGCTGCATACCCTCACTGCCACTCTGCTTTGAAAATCTGCTTGCTCGCATGCTCCGTGTTTGGTGTGAATGCACCTTCTAGAAAGAAACACGATTTCTTTATGTTCCTTTTAAAGAATACGAAATGTTAGTAAACGTTCCTTTCTGTTTCTATAAATGTTTGTGCCTAACAATTCTTTAGCACTTCCACAGAAACGTGATTGGACTGTGCAGGCAAGCGCAGGCGCCACTTGGCTGACTTCCCGGGTGCTCCTGTGATCCTGGAGCAGTTGAAGCAGAAGCCCAGCCGACGACGCGTAGGGCTGGTTGCCACAAGTGCAGGGCCTCCTGCACGCAGTGAGTGTTGGACCTCGTTTTAAGTCTCGGAGACTGCATGAATGGCACCACAGAATAAGGTACTGGAGGACAGAAGTGGCCCAGTGATTACGGCACTTGGCTGCTCACCCAAAAGACACAGGTTCAATCCCGGCTCCAGCATTCTCATTCCAATAGAGAAAAAATACTGCAGTGTCTTAGCTCAACACCCGAAATTCAGACAATCGAATAATTTGGATGGGTTCTCTGGTACTGGTAAACATATAAATTGTTTAATGGCATCAAACTCTCATTGCTTTGGTCATATTTGACTGCAACCCGGACTAACCTTGGAGTGTGACAAGTATGAAGTATTGTAAATATACGATACAACAGCGAAAGAGGCATTTGCAGACAACCGAAATAGCCAGGAGCTTATAGATTGAGGTGGTCACCATATAGAACCACATAATAAGCACGTTTCAGTTCAAGACATGGAGTCTCGAGCTGCATTCACGTTATGAACAATGTCTTAAATGAGGGAAATTAGTTTTTTTACTGCTCTTATGCGAAGTAATTGCTCGGTTGACATTTTCTTCAAGAAAATGAAAGTGCATTGGTAGACACTTGTTTATTGTTTTCTTGATACTTTCGATGATTTGGCATTCGGTTAACTTGGACAGTTTCTCTGGTCCTGTGAAATCCGAATTAATGAGCTTTTACTGTATAGGCCTGGGTACTACTATATTTTGATGCGGGTTTATGAACCTCAGTTGGTTAAAAGCAACCAGATGGCGTCTCTTATAGCCAGAGTTGCCACTTTGTGGTTCTCACTATTTTTCTATCATCACAGTAGGGATAAATGTGCAGCTCTACCAGCAACATCACACGTGACGTTCATGCTCAAGCCTGGTGACTCTGCCACATATGACCTGGGGCACGATTCTTGATGTATCCACTTCATGAATAGTCCACTTCGTGAATTGTCCACTTCGTGAATTGTTCACTTCGGCCTCCACTGATTGGCTGGAGTGCAGCAAAGCAGCGTGCCCCCTTTTTCGGGTTCTTTTTCTGCGACGTTATTTTGATATTATAAAGCTTTCACAAGTCTCGACACAAGTGAGAAAGACTGAATGTGTGTCGTCGCAACGAATGCTGCCACCAGAGGTCTGCCTTTAGGCAAACATCTCGGAGGCCCTGCGTGAACTCTAATCGCGTTAGCTCTGGAATTGGGTTTTAACTTGGTTGCCCGCCTGATGAACCTGGAAGGTTTATAAGCATTGTTCTAAGCATCTGAGGTCGTTTGTATGCAAGTTCAGATTTGGCTTATTTCAGCACACACTCGCAGACGTGAACCGCTCGCTAGGAACAATGCCCCAGTATACGGCCTCTGAAATGCGAGAGAAAGGAAAAGTCAGAACTGTTAGGAGAACACAAGACATGACAGTGCTACTCTGGCCAACTCAGTTACCCTTTGAGGAAGAAACCAGATCGGTCTCAAAATGTTGAGCTCTTTTTAAACTGGACAGAGCCATTTCAAGTCTCTACTCAGCCCAACGGATTTCTGTCGAAATGTTTACATTTAAGTTAAGACTTGTCAAGTTTAAATGTCCTGTTACCGTGCATTTGGTTCACTTTTTTCTCTTAATGCTAAACGTATGCTAGTGGGTTCTGTGCGTCAACGTTGCCAAGACTGCCACGATATTGAGACAAGCTACTTTTTTGAGTAACTGAATGTGCTCCAACAAAGTGGGTAGTGCACAAGGTGGATACATAGAGAATCGCACTCAAGAAAATTTACTGCTGTGCTCTTTAGGCAATCGAAATGAGTGAGCATGTAACATTAGAATGCCCAGTAGGTATGGACTGAGGCAAGCTAAGTCTATTTTTGCAGTGCACCTAAGCACCTCTGCATCACATTAAAAATTATCAAGGAAATTTTTGTGGATCTAGTGTGTGAATCATTGAGCTGCGGAAGAGCTGGATTACTGAGAAACTGGCGACCCCAATAGCCATGCCACAAACCTTGCCTTGCCATTGCATGTGATCCTGTGTGCAGGCATCGTCATGATAGAGATGATGTACCACAGGTAAATGCCGGCACTTTGCATTACTACTGATGTGCTATGAAATGCGATGCACTACTGTAGCATTCATGTTAAAATTGTATTACTCATCCTGCCCATTGTGCATACTGACCAAAACTCCTTTCACGAGCTTTATTAAATGGGCCCTGAAGCACTTTTTCAAGTAACCATGGAATGAATTCACCAGAAGAGCTGTTGCCTCACGAATTCAACGCGGCAAAAATTTTAAGAATCTGCCCAGTGCGAGTGGAGTTACTAAGATTTGTCACATGCTGAAATTGTATTCTCTCTTCTCTCGTCTTGACGAAAGCACTTAAAGCTAAGCAGGGAGGGATAGCAGGGACAAAGAAAAAACGTCATGCGTGCCTTGTGACCTTGAGCACTTCTTTGTTTTTTTTCTTCGAGTGTGCAATTTTTTCAGTTTAATTGCACGCGCAGGCGTGGACAAGCAGCGGCCTCCCGCGGCGATCTTTGTAATGACCGAGCCCATCATGTTCAAATCAACCAATGGCAGATAGAAAGGCTTTCTACAAGTGATTTTTGAGTGTCTTCCGTCATTTGTCGAGAGAAGAGAAAGCAATTTTCAGCTGACTTTGATAATTTATTGTGAATTCCAGGCCGTGTGCTACGCTATAATATTTAGCTTGTGTGTTGTCGGGAGCCTCTACTACTGATGGCAGCGTGTTCTGACCATGCTCAGAAAGTGTTGCAAGGCCCCTTTTAGTGTGAAACAACCACATAGTTTCATGTTTAAATTATTGAAATATTGTTTTCTAGAGCAAATGATGGATAATTATTTCGAGGTGTTTTCGTCGTGCCGAGTTGCAGCTTCGGTTTCGGTGAGCGTCGAGAGATGAATAATTTAGCGGTGTTTGTTAGTAAACAGAGCTGGCCATGTGAGCACACAAAGCAGTGGCATGCTCTCTATGAGTGCTGTGCACAGCACCGTGTGCACGTGGGCATCTGTGCACATGAGCATTGTGTGAATGTGAGCACCGTGTTGACAACTGGGGGAAAGAGAGCACACAAGGAGCATGGAAGCCAAAACAAGCTCGACGCGTTACTGGTTGTTGGCTGCTTACATTCAGATGAAGGTGATGCTAATTTTAAAAGGTGCTCAGTTTTGCGTTCAGTTGCGTGACGTACACTTTCAAACTAATTTTTGTCAATATCTTTTAGCATTGTCTTCTTTAGGCCCGAGGTGCTTTAGGAGTGGATTAAGCTTCCAGCAGAACCAGCGCGCCTCAAGTTTCAAACAAATGGCATGAGGTAGCGCTAGCGACCGGCACTATCATCATGTCATTTGCTAAGCATGTTCGCCCGTGACCCATGGGGTCGTGCCAATTGAAACTTTGAGATTGGCAACTGTGTGTGGTCATTTCGGCGGCAGTGCAAGATGCCGGAATTATTAGAGCATCTGTCACATTATTGGAGCAACTGAAACTAGTGGAAAGCAGAAAAGCAAAGGGTTTGGCAGTTGGTTTTTTGTTCATGCAGCAGGTATTTAGTCTAGGAGGCAATAGTTTAGTGCTAGATTAGCCGTTAATATTTTTTAGGTGATGTGTGTGTCCACACAAACCTGTTTCAAAGTTCTCTCTCCTTCAAAGTTTTGTGTCAGCACTCCTTTAATCAGAGCGACCATTAACCGTTATCACAACAGATGGCGCTGCGGTGTACGACTCAGCAGGCTCAAAGGAACTGGGACGCGTGACAAGTGGGCTGCCTTCACCCAGCCTGGGCAGCAACATTTCCATGGCATACGTGCCTCGTGAATACAGCACGGCTGGCACGACTGTACAGCTTGAAGTGCGCGGCCGCCACATTGAGGCTGTCGTGACACGCATGCCTTTTGTACCTAGCCATTACTACACTGGTTAGGCTGCTGACACAATAAATTCAACTTGTGAAATTGCATAAGGTGTGCTTGGACATGGAGCTACGCACTATCGGGGACTGACAGCCAATTTTTACGGTGCCTATTTTCTTTAGTGCAATAGGAGAGAGAGTCTTATCACAGAATATTAATGAGATCTAACAGACAATCATGCCAAATAAAGTATAGGGGATGTTATATAAGGTAACTGTAATGTAAATGTGATGAAAGAAAAGTGGATGAAAAGATAACTTGCTGTGGGCAGGGACCGGACCTGCAACAAAGAAAACGAGCCCTAACTGTACAATTTCCTTGTACAATTAATGATAACATGAAAAATGTTTGGAAACATCTATTAGGATTTTTGTATCTGCAGCGAATATGAATTTGCAGCATGCATTGTCGCTTGTGTTTACAAACAGTGAGTGCAAGAGCAGTTCACACTCGAGCACGGAGGTTTGCTACGCATGCGCGCACGCACTCTCTGCGCATGCGTCACGGCTCTCAGCACGTTGCACTGCCTACTGTTAAGGCAGCATTGCTTCTCACTGTGCAACTCCTTTTGCCTCGTAAGCAGCACCAAATAGAGTGAGGGTAGACAATAACTTACATACTTGTTGTGCCAGGCAGCAGTGACAGGAGCACCGCGTAACCAGGTGGCAGGTTGACGGAGAGGCCGAGTTGCAGGAGGCACGCAGTAAGATGACACGCAGACGCAACTTTGGCGAGACTGGCAGGAGACTGTTCTCTCCCATGTTTATTACAGTGTTTATAAGGAGGGGGAAAAAGGGTGATTGGCCGGCATGACGGGGGCACATGACCAACGTGGCCAGGCCGGGTAGTCTAATAAAACAGGCACTGTGGAGGCCCAGCTCCACCCAGTGATATGTAAGGGAACCTTACCACACTGATGTCTTTACAAGGTACCAGGGGTTGCATGACACAACAAAACTGTAATTATTAGAACTAATTATGGTGTGAATGGCAGCATTAGACTATGTCGCTATGTACATCAAAGGGAATGACTCCATATAATCCAGCTTCAAGGCTCTTGCACTAGGTTGCGCAACACACCAGTTTTTGTTGCATTTAAACACAATTTAAATATATAAATCCTATTCACAACATGAGAAGGATGCCGGAATTTGTCATTATATTTCTCAGTCTTTTCATTTCTACGAGAATCTAATATGTTGTGACCAGATGTCGGTTCCTTTAAGAAATTCAACTCCTTCTGCTTCATCAATGGCCACTGAAGGAAGGTTATACTCCGTCTCACCGTTCAGCATTGACAAAGTTGCGGGGTGTAAGCAAGCCACATGCTTGCGCAGGAAAACATAGTTTCAAATAGAATCGCCCTGTAATTGGCAAGACATTTTTCTTTATTTACATCAGTCAAATGTGTATTCTTCATTGTATTTACAGCATTATTATTTTGTATCAGTAACCACTGGTAACTTTGGTTAAAAATCGACGTGGCAGCACCCATACAGACTGCCCGCTTCAATCCAAATTTGCCCTTGAAGCTTGCTGAATGTTCACAGCAACAAATGAAAGGTGTAATGAGCTATCGCTTTGTGCCATCTCATAATCAGGACAAAGCATCTGGTACGCTTTGTCGTTATTGGTGAGATAAGCTGTTTCTTTAACCATGCCTGCAAAAAAAGCCTAACACACCAAGAATTTTTAGCGGTTCATAGAAATAGCGCAATATAGTCTCGAATACATTGGCGCTGAAGCAACAAGACATAAACTTAAAGAAAATACAAGTGTCAGTTTGGAACTTACTGTCCACAAAGCACACGTCGAGGACGTGATAAACTCGAGGCGGAGGGCACCAGTGTCGACGGGTGCAGCCATGTTTTATTTTTCCGGTGCTGCCATCTGCTCGCTGAACGTGTCCGTGCAGACACCAGGGGGGTGCTTGGCAGACAACGCGGCACGAATGAATATATGCGGAGGGGATATTCACCCTCCTAAGGGGCACTGTAGCCTCCACAGTGCTGAAGGGAACTTAATAGACTGAGTATAGGTGATACCGTGTGTTGTGTGCGAGCCCTTGGACCGAAACAATAAAAGAGAACAGTGGGAATTATGTTCTGATGCAGGGACAATGTCTTGTTTCTCTTCCTCACATGTGCTCTACGATCTCCCCAAACAAACACGCCTGACACCTACTGCAGCGTATTGGCCATAAATTGGGTGGTAAGTTCTTCTCTAAATATAATTATTAGCCACAGGTAATGGGTAGCATGAGCAACTGAATACTTTAAAGCCAAAACACACTCTGTACACTGCTACACATCTACAGGGAGGACTGTTGAATAGAGAGGAAAATTCAGTCCTTGTCATTCCTTCGCATGTGCTGTGCGACAGATGTCAATACATAGCGTGTGTTTTGGAATGTTTATTATTGTCTTTTACTCTACTCTGGTACACGGTTGTTCATAAAAGTAGGCTGCGTTTAATTTTTCTAAAATTGTGCATTTGTTTGGAATGACTGATGATCAAAGGAATTTCATGGGGACTAACTGAACACAAAGCAATGCTTATTACCAGAAGGTGGAAGTTGTAACATTTTCTTGAAGGTTTTAAGGGATAACTGCTACATCAACTCTATTCTGTATTAAGATGCACCAACTCGCCTGACAAGTTCTTTCAGTCTGTAAAGAATGGCAAGAATTCTTGGCTATAGCTAGCTTTAGTCTTAATCCTTGCAAATGCAATAACATGATGCTTTTGGTCAGTTTCTGTTTAGGCCCTGCTTTTCACATGCACAGTGAGATGCTCTCAATACAAGTACTGTAGAATTTAACTCGAAACAGCAGCTGCACTGCTTCAAGCATACAATAAAATTGGACAAATTTTCACGGCTTTGCAATACCCCATCACCAACGACACAAGTACACAATGCAAATGAACTGCAAAGGAGATAAAGGCAGCTCGTGGCAATTTATTTTCTACATTCTACATCAGCTTTCAACCATTTCAAACACCACGTATGAAGAACTGTCTATAAACTTGGAAGCACTCAACAGTCTATTGCAACAAAAATAATGTCATAATATCTTACTTTATGTGTGTTATACTAAGTAATCCTAATTAGTTGTAATTAATTTCCACTCTACTATCACATAAAAATTTCAGATTAGAAATATAGCCAAATTCATTTTGGTCATTAGGAGCAAAAAAAATTCAAATTTTCACATGACTCACAGAAAGTGGCACATCCAACGACTCTTCAAATGTGGTAGGGCTTTCAGAAAAGTGATGATGCAATGTGCAACCGTACACTGCAAAATCAAGTTAACTGAAGACAAATTTATTATGCAAAAGGTTCAATTCATTCAAAGCTTGATATATATCTCTCTCTTCCTTGAGCCCCAAGTTAATACAAATTGCAAAAACAAGTGGTGTAAATAATTGTGTACATGATTCGTCAGAAGGTTAAGGGTGAACAAAATTTTTTTTGGGGGGGGGGGGGGGGGGGCTGAAGGGCTTGGGGAGATTTGACACTATATGATTGGTCTATGAAGATGCTCAAGGATGCAACTACTGTACATGGTTGATATGACGTGTGAATCTTCCAATTTCATGACTAGTTTGTAGGAAGACTGCACTTCTTCAAACTGCTCAGCGCCTTCTCCCTCAACAAAAGCCGAAGAGGGCAATGTTGTAGACTCTCAATGTTAATGTAATGGCCTGGTGTAATGGCTTGATTTGTTTTGTCTGATTACTCTCATTATTCAAGTGTTTCAGCGTTAAAAGCAGACCTTAACCTTCCTTCACTTCAATCTCGCCGCAAAATAGCTCGACTGTGTCTTTACCACAAATTCTTCCACTCGCAACAACTCAGAAATAAGTACATCCGACTAGCCCACTGTATTTCCCGTACTAGCTACGCCAACGCAGTCTATCCGGAACGTGCCCATACTAATACATTCCAACAATCATTTTTCATACGCACATCCCGAGACTGGAATGACCTACCTGCTGAAGTTGCTACCATCATGGACCAATCTCGTTTCAAGCACGCCATTGTAGTGCCCCCATAATTAATGTACCCATTCTGTTGCTGTCGCTACGATATTGTAACCCTCCTTTCTAGTATTGTGCCGCACCCCTTATATAGAAGTGCCGCCATAAGTTCTGTACATAGTCTGTTGCCGTTACCATGTTGTTACCCTTCTTTCAAGTGCCGTGTCATGCCCACCCCTCATGTAATGTCCCTATGGGACCTTTGAGGAATCAATCAATAAATCAATCAATAAATGTATAGTCTTGTATGGAGTTCTCCAATCACACGACTTGCGTAACTCCTCATGGAACCTTGACACATCATTGGCCAAGATCATTAAAGTGTGCCTTTCTTGAAAATATTTCACCTCATTCCTCTAGTGGTAACATGTGCACTTCCAGGTGGCAAGTCGGTTTGCTATCCTCTGTGAATAAGTTACAAGCATGTCTAGGTTTCAATGTGGCAGTGTTAAAAAGCTCGTTTCAGCATTAAAGAGTTTGTTTTGCAGAAATGCCACTTTTGGTTTCTGCAGTGGCGTTCTTGGTTGTGAGCGAAAAATCAGCGGTGTCCGTGAGCGAAAATTTAAGGTAGATGCAAATAAAGAAGTAATTAAAAATCTTCGGTCTGAGTGGGAATGGGTATTAAAACTTTCGACCGCTTGCTTCATGTCACGATGCATTTAGCCGCTCGGCCACCATGCATACATCCTCTAGCATACTAAGGGCAAGCTATTGATATTGTAACGGCTAAGTGTGTATGAGCCATTCACTGTGGCTTGAACTCGTTTAGAAGTCGAGGAAGAAGAGAACATTGCTTCCTTGGTCTGGTTCTGGGCAAGAGGAATCCAATTCTTTGTCCCCCTTCTTTTTTTTTTGCAAATTTTTTTCTGTATATTCTGGTTCATCGAATTCTTTTGCCATTTTTACCTTTTCTTTTTAAAGGAGCATTATTATTGTTCTTATCTGACTTCTCTCTCTTTTAGTAAGCATTGTATAAAAAATTTACATTATAAGGTACCCTGTGGCGAATCACCCTTGTGAGTATGAGCCAGGATCTTCTAGGCGACAAGACAAGACGTCAACTCCTGGCTGGCTGTGTAATTTTGCTCGACGCACTGGTGGAACAGCTGGGCAAATGCGCCTTGGATTCCGATTTTCAGCCGACACACCGAGCTACTTGGAGACAGCTACAGCTCCCTCGGCAAGAAGCAGCCGCCGCCTGTGAGGACTATCCCCCGAATTCAGTCTCATATCTCAAGATGAGATACCAACCTCGACTACCAACCAGGCAAGTCAAACCAACGATGCCTATTCTCTTCTCCTGCATGTTTTTCATGCGCCGCAAACACCGCACTCATTTCATGGAGACATTTAGGAAAATGTTGATGACTGGCTTGACCACTTGGATCGAGTTGCCAGCATCAACGAATGGGATGAAGCTCGCAAGCTGCGGAGAGTTTATTTCGCATGGGAAAACTCTGCCAGAACGTTGTACGAGAATCACAAGGGTTCCTTTGCGACAAGGCAAGAGTTCAGTCAGCAGTTTGGCGATGCATATCGCTGCGCCGGTCATGTGCGGCACTACGGTGCAGCACATGACTCGAGTATTGATCTCATAACAGCTTTCGTTGTAAGAGATTTTGCGTCGACTACCGAAAGTTGAATAAGATCATGAAGACGTGTATCCTTTACCATGAATAGATGACTCGCTGGATCGTATTCGGAACGCTCGTTACTTTTCTTCCATGGATCTACGCAGCGGCTGTTGGCAAATTGCCGCTGACGAGCGTGACTGCAAAAAGACCGCTTTCATTACTCCTGACGGACTCTATGAGTTCAAAGTCCTTCCCTTTGGCTTATGCTCAGCGCCAGGTACTTTTCGAAGAATGATGGACATGGTTCTTTCTGGGCTAAAATGGCGATCATGTCTTGTCTACCTTGACAGTGTGGTTGTCTTCTCGGACACCTTTGAGCGACACGTCCAGCACTTACAGACAGTTCTTCAGGCGATTCGAACAGTTGGACTTTCTCTCAAACCTGAGAAATGTCATTTTGCTTTCGAGGAACTCAAGTTTGTTGGTCACGTGAGCCATGCCGGTATACACCCAGACCCTAAGAAAACAAGTGCTGTTGCCACATATCCTGTCCCAATGAACAAGCAGGATCTCCGCTGATTTCTAGGACTGTGTGCATATTACAGACGCTTTGTCAAAGGCTTTTCTAAAATCACTGAACCTCTCAATGAACTTACAAAAAACGGCGACCATTTGTTTGGAGTCAGGATCACCGTCATTCTTTTGACACCCAACGAAACCATCTCCAAGCTCCACATGTACTCGGTCACTGACAACAACGCTGCCACAGAGCTCCACACGGATGGCAGGAATGTCGGAGTCGGAGCTGTATTTGTTCAATGGCAAAATGGCATAGAGCGCGTGATTGCTTGTGCAAGTAAAACATTATCATGCGCAGAAAAAGACTACTCTGCAACAAAAAAAAAAGAATGCTTAGCCATTGTTTGGGCTATAACAAAGTTTCGGCTTTATAACTTGTACGGTTGCCCATTCAGAGTACTTAACGACCACCATTCTTTATGCTGGCTCGCCAATCTCAAACATCCTTCCGCTCGTCTAGCACGGTGGAGCCTTTGGCTGCAAGAATTTGACGTTATAATCATACACAAGTCGGGACACAAACTCACCAATGCTGACTGTCTCTCACGTGCGCCAATCGGAAGAGGACGATACATTTCTTTCCTCTGTATCAGCAACCGACTTGGCTCAAAACAACGCGACCACATGGAACTAAGCCCGCTCATTGACTACCTCAAAGGCCACAAAAGCAGTCTTCCTCGAAATTTCGCACATTCGCTGGCCTCGTTCTGAATCAGAGATGGAGTCCTCTATAAGAAGAACTTTGACCTATATGCAAGCTACTTACTTACCAGTTACGCCAACCTCGCTTCATGACAATATTTTACATGTTTGTCATGACGAACCATCATGCGGACACCTTGGCTACATGCGCACTTTGGAAAGAATTCGCCGCTCCTACTACTGGTCACGGCTCGCAAAGACAGTCGAGCAGTACATCCGCATATGCCGCGACTGCCAACGCCGTAAGGCTCCACCTGTCCGACCAGCAGGATTACTACAGTCTATTGCCACACCAAAAGCACCATTCCATCAATTTGGCATGGACTTGCTCGGATCGATTCTCACGTCTTCGTTTGAAAATCAGTGCATTGGGCTCGCCACCGATTTAACACATTATAGTTAAACAAAGGCTCTGCCCAAAGCTACCGCAGCCGAAATCGCCCTGTTTTTTGTCACCAGCATCGTCCTCCATCACGGAGCCCCAGCTGTGATAATTACTGATCCTGGGACAGCTTTCACTGCAGAGATGCTTCAAGAAATGCTGAGACTAAGTGGTACAGAACATCGGAAAAAAACTGATTATCACCCCCAAACAAATGGACTCACTTAATGGCTGAACAAGACCATTGCAGATATCCTGTCAATGTATGTGGCATTTGACCACAAGAACTGCGACGATATACTTTCTTACGTAACTTTTTCTTACAATACGGCAGTCCAAGAGAGTACAGGTTTCACACTGTTTCTCTTAGTTCATGGCCGAGAGGTCGCTACAATGCTCAACACAATGCTCCTTCTGGACAACCTGGACATGTTCGATGTGGATGCTGCCTTGTTCACCCAACGTGCCGAGGAGGCCCATCAACTCTCCCGACGCCGTATTCAGACTCGCCAAACTGCCGAAACACAGTGCTACAACCTTCGACACCAAGAGGTTACCTTCCAACCAGGCGATGAAGTTTGGGTGTGGACCCTCATCTCACAGCTTGGCTACTCTAAAAAATTGCTGGGACGCTACTTTGGCCCATACAAGGTTCTACGCCAACTTAGCAACATAATGTACTAAGTTCTCCCAGAGGGCACTTCAAGACGTTTCCGTCAGCTTCCACAAAGTGATGTGCTGCATGTTTCGAGGCTCAAGCCACCTTTTTCGGCGTCGTCAATCCAACGTGGACTGACTTTTCAAGCAATGACTACTTATTTTCTTTTTCTTTGTCACTTTTGTTCTTTTTTGATGCGTCTTGTGTCCTAGCTCTTTTCTTTATTGAGCATTTCTGTGACAGCAACCCATTCATTTTGCCTTACGCTGCAGTTGTTAGATTCTGTAGTAGTGTCTTTTCTAATTTTTTCAACGCTCATAACCAGCATCGAGATGATACTTTTTGGGGAGAGGGAATAACCTCACAGGTAAGTGTGTATGAGCCATTCACTGTGGTGTGGAACTCTCTTAGAAGTGGAGGAAGAGGGGAACATCGCTTTCTCGTCTGGTTCTGGGCAAGTCGTCAGCTCTTGGCTGTCTGTGTTGTTCTGCTCGTGGCAATATGCAACCCGTGACCCGCAGAATAGTATTTTGAAAAGTTAATTCGAGCGCGAAAACTTGACACGATCACTCACACATGCACACACCCATGCATCAAACACACACAGCGCCCACTTCCAACTGATTTATTCATAGCTCAAAGGCTTGAATATATACCCGAATTAACTTTTCGAAATGCTCTACCAACTAGCCCAACAACAAGTTCCCGCAGAATAGTACTACGCACATGGGGGTATTATGTGGCCCCATCACGTCGTCGTTGGACTACCACCCCCCCCACCGGGGGACTTATCATTTCCGTCTAAAGACTAACGGGCCAATTTCAATCAAAAATGAAATTTTCGCTAGTAAACCATGTTTAAAAAGCACTTTTTACATGCATGCTGAAAAAAAAAAAAAAACAAGTTCTTGTCCGATTTTTTGTCAATGGGCCTTTTTCATTAAACCAACCTGCACACTGTGCGCATGTGCCGATGAGGCACATATCATGACTTTTGGTGGCCAAACATGACAACAGATGCGGACCAAGCGACATTTGGTGTCACAAACTCGCATATGTTTTCCCTAAAGAGAGGCGTGAATGCAGGCCATTGAGATAGTCTACCAGACAATTTTTGATGCCAGGAGCCACCAGTTTCGATTTCAGCAATCTCCACTGGAGGTGCTGTTCGGACCCGGAAAAGGCCCATTTGCTGACTTTCCTCTATTTGCTTACATCTCCCCCCCCCCCCCCCCCACCTCCCCTAGTGTTCCCTCTGTGTTCCCTCACTGTGCCAGCTTCATGCAACTTGGCCCTAACTTGCCGAACCGTAATATAGACCACTTAACAGTGGTGTTGCATAGCCTCGTTTTTATTGCTTCAGGGTGTGCAAAAATCACAGCATATCCACGGGTGAATGATGATGAGTGGGTGAAGCTTTGGAGGGAGTCATTGATAAACGGTGAATCTTCTGTGTGATTCGCCCAGTCGATCATAATTTAAAGAAGTGAGAAACGCTGTATGTGTATGCCATGCCGCTTGGGCATCCCGCTCTTGTACGGCAGGATCTTGGCGGCGGCATCGTGCAGCTTCACGGCGTGCGTCTGCCTCGCGGGCCTGCACATCGGGATTCTGTCTGAGAGCACACAGTGCCGCCGCCTTACGCACTCGCTGCATTGCAGCCTTGTCCATCTGGCGACCAACAGCGAACGAATTTTATTACAATGCTCCCCCTAACATACGTCGCCGCACTAAATAGAACGATTGCCTTCCACCAATCACACGTGCCATATGTGACATAATTCCTATTATAACATCTCGCATCTCTTCATGAACTACAAGTACCACCATCTAGTGAACACTGCAAGAACTAAACTAGAGTTGGCTACCTACTACTACAACTAAATACATCAGAGGATGTACAGACCCACGCCTCAAGGAGCTCCGCCCCTAAAAATTTGTTTTTTAGATAAGAATACATGGACTATCAAGTTCATTTTCACACGTGCCGCCAGTATCGCTTGAGTGTGCAAAATATGCTATCAGATGAGCTTGCGTTGACTTTTATTTCATTTCTGTGTCGCTCGGGAAAGGGGGGGCATGGTTGCATATATATTAATTATTTTTTCTGAAATAACTTTAGTTGTGAGAGTCGAATCTTTCGTGTCACCTTTGTCCTCATCAAAAGTGCACTACTTCACCATACAGTATAATGATGAATGTGTAGTGGTGGTAAAAACAGGCTCTACTGCCATCGGGTTGACAAGCTGCCTTGCAGGCAAACTAGCTTTGTTAAACAGGTTTATTCACGTGGCGTTTTCTTTTATGAATACAGAGAACAAAAAACAAGGACAGCAATAAAAAATCTAGGTGTAAGACTATGGCGTTCTAATTCAAACGTAACGTAATACTACATTGCGCATAAACGTGCAAAAAAAAATTCATGACTTCACACACACGTCGTATAGACCAGTACAGACAATTTCTTCTTCGCTAGTTTTTATCTTCGGACAGCACAGATTCACCGAGAAAGTCTCTCTATACTTGAGAATGCTCGAACTATAGTGCACTCCATTTCGGCGAGAACTGTCTGTACTGACAGCGAGGAGGACGTTTTGTCCTGAGGAAGGGAGGAAGAGAGTTCATTGGTCGTCGCCACTCGAATCTCCCGACAAGCCTGTGGACTGTCCAGTGACACGGCAGCGATGCAGAATGGCATTTTCGTAGGCCTTCTTGACGGCCTTGCGCTCGGCCGGCTTCTTTGACTCCACCAGCTTCGCCTTGTCTCTGGCCGTGTCGACACCCAGCGGCTCGAGCTTGTTTCTCGGCAGCCATTGCCTGAATTGAACAACGTTAAAGCCTTGTATATCTCATGCAAACATCACCTCAAATGTAAAGCTGCATGGGTGAAATGAAGCAGAATATATTGAGTGACCATGCGAGCTCTGCTTTGTAGCTTTTGCATTACACACACACGCACAAAAAAGGCCAAAGTTTGTGTCACTGTTTTTACTGACTGCTACGGAGTAATGTAGAAACAGCACACTATAGAAGACGCTGAGCCAGCAGGCCCTAGTGGATTTTACAACAGGGCCAAAGAACTATGCAGTCACAGAAAAGGCTCTATAAGCACAAAATGAGACACAATGAGCCTAATGGCTCGTCGGAATCTCTCATGGCGTTTTAGTGTTCAATGCATCGCCAGTAAGGCTTCTGCCTTTGATTCCTTTTCACGATAGTGTAAGAGACACTAGAAATTTTTCGCTCACATCTCCTTAAGAGGTGACGTGCCTTTGGGAACCAACTTTCTTGTTACTGGTTGGATCTTGATGAAAATCGGTAGAGACATTAGGAAGAGCCTCAAAGTACTTCCATAAAAATTTTGAGGCGATACCAAAAAAACTTGATTTCTTCATTCAACCTCGTAGAGAGGCTGGAGGATATATAAAATGACATAAATAGTTGGTAATTACCCCAAACACAGCCAAATGTATGCTGAAGAGGGCTGCAGTTTCAATATAATTTTTCGGCAACACTAAAACTTGTAGTTAACGTTTTCTCCAGCGATGCTCAAATGAGGACACTTACACTCCAAACATGAAGCCCTACAAAAAATTCTTGAAGCAGTAAAATTCAAAAATACGATTGCAGAACCCTGAAGCACAGTTCCAAGAGTGTTACAAAACAAACGGAATCAGAATCTCTGAAGTGGTTGCCAAGATATTTGCTCCACAAGCTGAGTATAATGCAAAAAAAAAAACAGCATTGAGAAAACTGCGTTTAAAGTATTTATGTCTTTATAACGCATAAAAATTGTGATCTTTGGTTTGCCTTGTGATATTTGACTTCTAGGACATGTGGCCACTGCCCAGTGCGTCTTTGTTGCTCCCCCCCTCCCTTTTTTTCATCACCTCCTGTTTTGATTTACAAAAAACAAGTATGTATCTCAAACCAAGTTATCTGAATGAAGGAATGGTATGATAGGCATGACAGAAAAGATTGTGATTGAATAGGGCCATATACTGAAATGATTACACATCTTCCTTGTGTTCAAGCTGTCGTTATTTTAATTAAGTACTTCTTGATTCCAAATAATTACTCAACTAAATTTATGTACAGAGAGGTTTATTGCCTCAGAAAATGGCTCACACCATGACAGTTTATGCGTTCTTTCTAAATAACAATTATGGGCAGGAAACTAATGGCACAGGAATTTTTTAAGTTTATTTAATAACTCGAGTCGGGCAGATAAAAATTCGTGCCCCTGCTTCATACATGTCTTTTGCCACTCTATCCACGAAACGCATCATCATGCGGCCGGTCGCAGAAATGCTAATCTTCGAGGCTTTCATTATTTCATAAGAGACATACATGCTCGCGGAATTACCAAACACAGCTCTAAGCATGTCTAGCATCACTAGAGCTTATTGACCGTGAAGTGCGCGGCTGCGGGGACAGTGCAGCCGGTGCATGATGCGCTTGGCGACGGCGTTCGGTGACGATGCGAGAAATGTGTAGCTACGATGACGAAAAATCGGCGCGCACTGTGCTTGGTATCACATTTTCGAGTGCCGACGCGTGAAACTGCTATTATAGCCGCTGTTCCGAGCAATCCTTGGCAGTGAAGGCAGGGGAAGGGGTCTGACGAGCTTGACTGGAATCCACTGTCGATGCGTAAATGGCCCATCTGCGGTCCCGACGAGGCAGCGAACGATGCGCTTCGTTGCTTCCAAAGAAGCACGCTGCCACGAGTGTGCTAGCGCGTCGTTCTTGCCCGCAAAGTTCCTCTCGCCGTCAGCGGAGTTAGGCCTAAAGACGACTCCGATGACACGCTGCGCTCGTAGACCGCACGACCGCTCGTAGTAATCTGATCGAGCATCTGCTTACAGCTCCTAACCAAAGCGTAATTATATCCTTAGTGACCGTCGAGCTGTGAATACGTCAGGAAATAGCGATTTTCAACAGCCGTGTCCTCGCGACGCACAAGCAGCAGACGACGATCCCCCGGAGCGAACATCGGGCCAATGACGTGGCGAGTTGGGGCAAAAGGTGAACACGGCCAATCAGAGGCCTCCCAACGTACTTAAGTATTTGCTTTTTTCACGGTTATTTCTGAATGAAAAAGCCAGCTGACGCGGGAAATTTGAACACGAAATGCTCTTTCCGATGAGATCAAGAAGCTGGCTCTCAGCTGAGCCATTGCCTAGCTATAATTTTTTTTAAAATAGCTGTTTTCTCGCGGTTTCTAGAATAATTTTTGCTACCTAGGAGGGCGGAAAAATTTTTTCAGGTACTTCTGCGTGATTTTCAGAGTAGATATATGGGAATCAGATAGAAAAAAATGTTCCAGAAACTGAAAACTTGATTTTCGAAAAATCAATTTTTGTTTGCCATTTTTCGCGATACCAAAGCTGTGTCTTCTCTCCTTAAGGCGCGAATTGTGATGCACTATTAGCACATGCATCCAATTCACGTGAAATAATTCTAAGGCACTAGGTACTACATCCCGAAAAAGAAAATGAAAGATTGTGTTGTTCTGTGGGAGTATCAGTAATAGTTATTAGCCTGCAATTAAATATCTAATTATTTCACAATCAGTCAGCTTTGCATACAAATAATCAAAGATTAGGTCTAAATGCATGCACAATTTGTCTATATATACATTTGTTTCAACCAAAGAGAAGTAAACAGCTTCTTCACATTGCTCCTCATGTGCGGCACGTCGAACGATTGTCAAACATCATAGTGTCACCAACAATGCGATGCTCTGCAACAACATGCAGCACAATTAACTTGAATGACTGCTAGTTGTCCACTTGGGAAGCATGCATAATTGGGAACACTGTGTTTCAAGCAATTAGGAAAGAAAAAGAAAAAAACATGCACCTCCCAAGATTATGTGTAGTGTTGCTCGTTGTGCAAGTTGGTACATATTTAAACACGAAAAAGCCACTAAAACGAAAAAAAAATGAAAAGAACTGAGAGGCAGAAGCAAAGACAGTGAACACAGAGGTATTCACTGTCTTTGCTTCCGCTTCTAAATAAATAAATAAATAAATAAATAAATAAATAAATAAATAAATAAATAATAGAGGTGTGTTCTAACACCGGATGTTTATTTTAAAAAAAAAGGAAATGACTCCTCCTAAGTCCGTACAGATCATACACAAAATCACCTTATTTGTTTTTCCGTTTTCAATGTTTCAATGGCTTTCTTCGAGTAAAGTGTACAATTTTACACATGGTCGCATAAGGGGATATGCATTGAGACACATTTACGAAGTCCCATACACAGATGTATATATGAAAGGTTAAAATTATGCAGTCTCGAGCAGCTAGAGTATAGCCTGAACATCTATTAAGCTTCTACCATTTCAATTCAAAACTGTTATCGATATAAAGGCAATTTTCACTGTCCACAGGCGTCATGCTCACGAATCGGCAAAAACTAAGGAAGGAAAGCCACTACGTGCTTCCTCTGCTATGCTGTTTTTACTTGTGCCGTGACCACGGTGTAAGAATAAGTTAGGTGATGACATTGCGCTCGGTGGCACGTCCAGATTGTGTTCGCTGCCTGGGCTGTTTCCGCTTGATGCGACAGATGGCGCTCACGGAGGGTGAGTCATAAAGCCCCTGAATAAAATAAAAGTAACAACAACTCTTCTCTCCTCCTCCTGCACCGGCGTTCGCTCTCTCTTTTTTCAACTATGGCGCAACCCAAGGTTACTATATACTTTCAGTTGTCAAACTCCGCCGTGGCGCCTGACCCCTTCCTGTCGTGCCCGCGAAGCGGCGTTCGCAGCGCTGCCGGCCCGAGGGCAAGGTGCGAGCACCGCTGGTAGAGACAACGCGTAGAGGCACCAAAGCGTGCATTTTTCTTTTGCTCACATTGGTTATCTATGTGCCAGGACAATGCCGCAGGATTTGTGATAAAAAAATCACACCAACTCCCACTAAAAGGCTACGCAAAAGCGAGGCGATGCGAAGCAGCACCGGAGGTGTACATCGCGTTTGCATCAGTTTGACTGAGTGTTTCGGTTAAAGCTTGACCCCACGCATCCGTCGCAGCGTGTCAACATGTGGCTTTTTGATGTGGCGTTGTGCCCTCTCCCCATGAAGAGAAAGGGTGTGCTACGCACTCTCTCTCTCTCCGTATGAGAGTCTGGGACCCTCGAGCACCTTCCTTGTGTCTGCCCTGCCTTGGCACAGGAATTCTGGAGGGTCCCTGCGGCCTACTGGAGACATGGCCTTCCTGTCACCGCCCTGGAGCAGCTGCTCTTTCCATCTTGTCCCTATCTATCAGCGCTCTGAGGCCTGGTGGAGTTCCTGGACAAGGCGGGAATAACGACCTACAGCTGAGAACGGGACTTTGGCCACCCCTATCTTTGCAACGTCTGCCCTACTGCCTACCTAACCTCTTTTTTTTTCTATCCACTTTTCTCCCATTCTTGCTTCCAGCACGCGTTGCCTTGATCCCAACTGTGCTACAGAAATTAGGCGCCTTCTTCTTCTAACCGCCACCACCACATGGGAGAGGGCTTGGCGCTGCATCAAAAAGACACGAGCCAACGAGCTGCAATGGCTATGTGGGGTCAGGCCCTTAATGTTTCCTTTAATGTTGCTTATTTAGTGTTTTCATGGTGTTTTCGCTGTATTCGGTGTTATTTAGTGGCGTCAGGACTGTCGAAGCCCTGGCGTTGAAGTTGTCCAGCGAGGCGTTTTGCACGGGCATTGGACTCGCGTCGTCTGTCTGCAGCCCACACATGGGCTCGACGCTGATGCTTGGCTTCGATGTCGGTGTTTCGTACGGCGGGGTTTGCTTGCCGACGCTGCCATTGCATTCCGGCATGTCGAGCCCGCGTTTCATTCGTAGCAGTTTCCCGAGACAGGAGCTGAAGGCCCACTTGCTGACTATTACGTTGTCGTCGAGCCGTCCGCTTCTCCACCTGCTACTCCGCGATCTCACCCGGCATCTAATGCTGAGATGTAGAGTGTAAGGGGGAAAAGGGCACAGCATTTTATGCACAGCCATTTACGCAGGTCTGAACTCGCTAACGAGTTCCAGCGCATTCTAACTTGGCATTCCTTTATCACGCGCCTGCAGAATGTTGTTCCCGGACGCCATCACGTGTTTGCTGAGAGAATGTTAGGCGGTGAAGCTTTAGGTGAGGCCACAGCGTCTTCCCTAGCCCCTTACACAAGCCGTATGCGCTAGCGCATTCTGGCAGTGCTTGGACCAGCTGTTGCGCATGCGCAGTATGGGTGGTCACAGCGCACATCGAATTGAACCCCGCTCTGAGATGCCTCGCGTCTAATATGCCTCAGGCACCCCCATTTTTCACGCCAGCGAGAAAAAAGAGGGGGGCACAGGACCGGTGTGCCAACCCCTGGTATTTTGTGACCAGCTGTAGGAGAGGCTCAGTGCGCCGAAAACTGCTTTATGTCTTCGAGAATGAAAGTGTGCCATTCTGAGGCTCTACAAAGAATTTACCAGCTGTTGTGTCGTACGTGACCTCCATTCAGAAGACCTCGTTAGATATTTCATCCACAACATAAATGGTCAAGTGTAATGTCCCTCATGTATGTCCCATGTGGGGCCTTCGGGGTATTATGAATAAATAAAGTGGTCACCATACCACGTGATAAGTGGACGCTAAAAAAATACACCGTCTCTTTCCCAATTGCACGAAATATTTATCGAAGCCCTCAAAGAATTCGCAAGCTTTCCTCTGTACGGCCAGCTGTTTACATTAATTAAGCGCAGCAGGAAACGAAATGGAGGTGAAAATGAAAGCACAGTGCTTTCTAGTGGGCTCCACAGATGACACGGTCGCCATCGAAAGCACTGCATCACCCTTCGATGAGCTTTTGACTGTCGCTAAAACTAGCGAAAACGTGCTAGACAGAAAGAAAGAGAGCAGAGACATATTCTGGAAGGTTTTAGATGATCTAGATGCCTATCTTTTCTTGGCTGCCCAGACCATATGGCCGCATTCACACTCGAAGTGAATTTTTTCATTGTTATATACAAATAGATTTTTATGCGAGGGATACGAATTTTCGACTAGAAAACAGTCACAAGGTAGCTGTAGCAAACAATAAACCTTGTTACTTATGAGTTGCACGCACTATTGTATTTTTATGTCACCGGCCCGTTATACGCGTACATAAAACAATATACCTTGCACGAAAAGCCTCAGTGTCCTATTACTTCAGCTATTTGCTGTTTCTCACAGAGTGCACAAAGCAAGAATACCCTTCTTACTTGAATACTTGGTGCTAAGAACAGCAGCGCAATGTAAGTGAGTGAGATAAACAGAAGCGACATTCGTAAGGCAGCATGCCGCTGCCTTGCAAAGCTTCCATAGCAACCATGCCGATTGTGGCGGAAGCACCACCTCATGAGAGGAGACTGCAGAGGGCCACATTTTCACGCGGCTCCCAGACGCAGTTTTACAACTGATGGGATCTAGTAACGTTGGCTCCACCTGCGCGGCGCAGCTAACAGACGCTCTCCTCGTCCAACGCTGTTGCTGCGAAGTGCTTGCGCTCGTCAGCTAGTATTTCGGTGAGATTTTTTCATGTGAAGTTATTACTGACTTTCGAAACACAACGAGAGAACATCGACAGATTGACAGACTGAAAAATTTATTGGCAAGCATGTTTGGACCCCCTCAGCTCCTTGGACCACCGTGCAATCCCGCGCCACGTCTACACGACCATGCATGCCTTCGCGGCAATGACATCAGCAGACCGAGTCATCGCAGCAAGCTGCAATGCCGTGTGAGGGGACATCAAAATGCTATTGGGCTTGGGTGGCGGCGAGAAACAACTAAGCGCCACGGCAGCCTTTATCGGGCTGCTGACGGCTGTGGATATCTATTGGCGGGATGACGTGCCGAGAAAAAACACTTTCTCGAAGCAAGTGGCACTGCGAAGATCTGCATTTATTAGTGAAAAAACGTGGCAATTGCACACCAGCACCTCAAGTTGAAAATGCACGCCATATTTTCCACACACAAAAAATGCCACATTCGGGGGACCACGCCCTTGCGCACAATCCAATAGCGTCTCCAGCTAAAAAGCACAAATCCTTCACCGTGGTTAACATAAACGCGTTTGAAAACTACTTCAAAGGAGCTGTAGCAAACATTACAAATAAACGCAAAAGTTAATACGTGGGCCTAAGAAGGATGAAAACTTAACGATTTCAGCGAAATGCGAAAAGATGCCCGTTTACCTTACAGAGTCAATACGATTTGAAGTCATCCCAGCAGATTCTATGCAGCCAGATCTTCGACAGTGGCGCGTCTCGCTTCTCATACGTATTCCAAAAGTACCTTGACGTCAGTTTAACGTATGCAGCAACTGCAAGTGGACCGAAGGGGAATCGCTAACACATACAGACAGAAACCACGCAGTAGAAGTCCGAGAAAAAGGCGAAGCTCATCGCCTCTATTTCTCGGACTCTATGAGCTCTATGGCGGTGCCCAACACATGCGAAGCTCATCGTGTTGGGCATCGCCATAGAGCTCAAGCCCAAGAGAAAAAAAAAAAACAAGAGAAAACACGCGCGAAGGGCATGTGATGACGTTCAGCCAATGGGAGCACCGAGCGTCGAGGGAAGTGCAAGAAAGGACAGGAGAAAATAACAATAGATGCCGTTACTTTTATAACAGCGAAAGTTGTTATGAGATCACAACTTGGGTCACGCGTGTCGCCGCAGTTGTCTGCCGTCGCCAGTGTCCGTAACCACTATCACACGAAATAAGAAAAAAAACTTGGTAAGTAAAATACACCAAGGACACAGTGAGGCTTAAACCCAGGTCTGCTGCGTGCCAGCCCAACATTCTACCACTGAGCGACACTGGTGCTTAGTACATGTTGGCCAACTCTCATTAGACATGCTTGATGTTGGGTAAGCAATCGCGTCAATTCATAAAGCATTTTAAAACAGTGAAAGAACAACGAGTCGTTGCACAATGTGAATAGCGTAACGATGTGGGTTGTCCAATGCTTTAACCCATTACAAAAGCTCGTTCTTGTTCACCTATTAACTGTTGCACATACCCACTTCAGGCATAATTCCTCATCGTCGTCAGCCACTGCATGAGCAATTGGCACAAAATTCTTTGCAAGTGTTTACCATGCTTCTCAGAAGAATGACTAAAAATAGCATAGCAAATGTTGGCCTACTACCCAAAAATGTTTATTCTTAGTGCCATAGATATCAAGCAAGTGTGCTTGCAGCAGTTACCCAATAAGTGTTTACAAAATGCTCTAAAAGGCCGCTCTTCTAGCTTTCGCTGTGACTATGCTGCGCCTTCCGCGCAGGCCTGGCGTTTTTTTATTCAGGGGCTTTAGTGGGTCAAGGCGATAACTGGGCAATGACTCAAATCCGCGTGTAGAAGGTTATTGCTGCCGAACCTCGCTTGTTTATTATGCTCGATATGCACATGTACACGGCCGTCAATAAATTAATACACTGCGACTCTGGTGTAACGAAATCGATTTCCTAGTTTTATATGCTGCTCATTTGCTAACAGTGTTTTTGTCATATAAATGCTCAGACAGCAGCAAATATTGGCCTAGAGAGTGGTCGCACTCTGACGCGACAACACTAAAAAGCATCTTTCACTGAAATTCTGGTGTCGGCGGAGTCGTCATCTTTGTTTGGAACAAAAAAGCATTGCACGTAAGAGGAAATTTGAGGTGTTTGCAATAAGGATACCAGCATGCTATCGATTAGGAAAGAGATAGTCTGCGTGCGTTTGTGCATGTATGCGAGTGCCTGTTCATTCATCTTCGCCATGCTGTGGAGTCGCTGTCTCAATGCGCAATAAATTTAGCGTACTTTCAGCAGTTGCATCAGGCACTTCAGATGCAGTGGGACCTTTTGGCCCCCATTGCTTCCAAGAAGTCGGCAGTAGAGCCAGCCATTTTTGCTGAGCTTTCCTGGTTTTAGGGGCGAAGCTCCTTAAAGTGGCACCCGTTCATCCCTAGTAGTCGTAGTCGTAGTGTGTAACCAGTGTTACATTTTGACCTGCAAGGTGGTGCCGGTTGGAGATTTCTCCTGTGCTTTGTTGAACAATAAAAAGTTTGTGGCGTGCGCACTAACTAAAAGCCAAATGCTCCTATCTCTCATTCCCCATTAGCAGCCATTGGCATGTACATTGAGCACTATCTAACAAGAAAGGGTTGCTACGTTATACTCGCTGAGTGTAACCTCCTTAGTTTTAGAAAGGTTTAGCGAGCGTTGAGCCGCAGTGCCATGAATACAATGAACTAGTATATACCATGAACTCGAGGTAGTTAAAGGTGGGAAGTAGACCCGAAGCGCAAGCCGTAAGAAAGTGTGCATGTGCCACCTCTCGTTTAGTCATTGGAATGTCCACTGGATGGCGGTGCTTCTATATGGGGAATATATGATGAAAAGATGCGAGATGGTGGTACTTGGATGTTGAATAGATGGACGAACGGACACACAGACAGATGCATAGATGGACGCATGAACGGACGTAGGGGCGGACGCACGAACAGATGCGCGCATAGACGGGCGGATGGACGCATGGACGGACGGAAGCAAGAACGAATGCTTCGCCCCACTCTCCATCATTCACTCCGTGGATATGCTGCCATTTTTTTTTTTGCTGCTCGGTCAGGTAATCTGCACAGCCCGGTAATATGGCAGCCTCAGCATACGAAGTGAGCATAGGTTTCCTTGGTGCATGTAACAGGACATTTCCTTTGTATCTTGCACGATATGTGGCAGAAATCGCTTCTTTCAGGAAATGCTTCGCGCCCGTATGGTCAATAGGCCGCAAGGCTCCGTCAGCTTTTGTAATTGTCCGTCGCCACTTATACAAGCGCTCTGGTTCACGCCGAGCCTTGAAAAGCGACACACACTCTGTACAAGCTTCCGATACCTTGACTTGCAATCCGGGACAAAACATCACTTGACCATTTCGAGGTGCAACCAACGACAAGGCCGCTCATGCGTACTCCGAGTCATATGCAGCGTCGAGGTATGTGTACACTGGAACCACAAAGTGCGAATCAGCAAGACGAATGCCCTGGCAATACTCACAGACACAGGAAATCATTTCTAAATCACAAAATCTTATGCACAGAAAGCTTTCAAGAAGATGTTCTTTTGCGCGCGAATACGTGGCACGCCATACAGTAGCGCAATCTCAACTCGCGCGACAAAAACTATTCAAGGTTATTGGCGAACACAATTTACCTGCACCCCCTCCTTACGTGGAGCGGCAATTGTCAACACCTAACTTATTTTTACACCAAGACTGTGAGTGACCTGCAGGTTGTGGTATTGAATCCCTGCCGCATTTTAGATGGGGTAACAACGCTTGAGGCCTGTGTACTTTGACTTGTGTGCAAGTTCAAGAGCCCCAGGTGGTTCAAATGTTTAGGGTCCTCCAGTACGGCGTTTCTCGTATGGTGGTTGTGAATTTTTAAAGCCGAACAATCATTATGAAAAAGCAAGGAGGAGGAAGCAGAGATGCCCACCATGTGCGCTTGGTGTCGAAGAACAGCACGAGATAGACGGGCTCTGGGTAGTTAGCTCGCAGGCCGAGCACTTCTTCCGGGGGCACAGGGATGGGCACACCATTCTGGGTGAAGCCGCCACGTGGCATCTCTGGGTTGATGATGAGCGCCGGGTACCATGGGTAGCCACGGCACTTGGCCCACACCAGGTCCAGTGGCTCCAGTGGAATCTCCGGCCGGTCAGGCCCTGTGCAGCACCAATTCTTGGTTAATTTTATTGGACTTCATTGACCCAAAGCCAATCAAACCACCAAAGGGACTGACAACCAATTTTTATAGACCATGGTTTTCCGGCCCCAACGCGGGCGTGGCCTACAATTACGAATCTGTAGTTTGTTGACTGACTGACTGACTGTTTTCTTTAGCGGAAAGAAAACTTACCCGTTGGAGTTCCCAATCACACTGTGGTAATGCAAGAAATAACAGGAACCATATACTGTCAATTTTTTGTCTGCAGCACTGACGACACAGTACATGCAACACGTGCTGTTAACAGAGGTAAGACAGCAGGGTAGTGGTTCATGTGCTGTGGTTTACTGTGCATGTGCCGTGGCTCCACTAGTTGCCATAAAAGTTGCTCCGTGTCAACTCCTTTCAGTACTTCATAATATGCGCAAAATTGTGGTGTGCCCAAACAACAGCAGGCTAAATGTAGCAGTCTGAACAATTCATTGACGCAGTACCAAGGCAGGCAACGCAATGTATTGTTTTTGGTCTCTTTCCAATGCCATTTTGACATACTACCCTTATTCAATCTACAAAGTGAATGCTCTACTCTGTCGCTATCATTCAAAGCCTTCCACCAGTGCCTTGTGACACATTCTGGTTGGTCCAATTAATGAGCTTGCCATGCAGTCGAAAAGTGTCGAGTTGCGCTTGTCGTTTAGTGTGGCAAATGGCACTCATAGCGGGTCTGTGCTGTTTTTCGTAAATCATTTCAAGGTATATGTCACTCACACTGGCTAATTTGGTGTCATTTCGAGCAAGTGCAATTAGGTGTGCCCCCAGGGTGTCAATTGGGCAGTGCACTGCTACACAAGAAAAAGTGTACTTGAGAAATCATGGTAACGATGATGAATAACTAAGCAGCACAGCAGATATTTGTTATTTCAGGCGATGTTTATTGAGTAATTATGTGTCATAGCTATAAGTAGCCCTTAAAATAAACTTTATGCAAACGCGGCGGCCATGGCTATTGCACGGCATGTGCAATGTTTATAAACATAGAATGTTTATAAACAATAAATGTTTTATAAATTACAATTTCCAATAACAAAAACTATAATTAAGAATGTACAACGAACTCAGCCTCGGATAGTAAGTTATCTATTCTCAACTACGGAAGCTAGACACAACGTCATGGTGAAGTGAGTTTGGCAAACGCCAGCAAGTGCGCTTTGTAGTGAGCGTCTCTCAGCATTCGCGTGTGGATACTAGCGGCAAAGTGCACTCCCTGAATGAGCACTTTAGTTGGACCGCATGGTATCAGTACCCTATAGCTTAGAACACCAACTACTTCCAAGTCAACCTACAATGCCAGCCTAAGCTAGGCTTGTCTAAGTGTAAGGCCTGAAGACAGGGAACATGTAGTGCAGTCGCAGTGAAAGTTGCAGCAGTGGCCCTTCTGGAGCCCACTGTCAATTCCCTTGGGGCGACTACTGTAAATTCACTTGCAGGGTGCGCCCCTAATCATCGGAGAAGGGAAGCACCCGCTATGCCATCATTCTGCAGAGTAGTGATGTCCCCACTCAGTAAAACATTATGTGCACTTCAATCATGCAGTAGCTGGCAAGTATCTGTTTCAGATTTGTAACCTTGGGGTGGGGTAGAAGGAGTAACAATTTTTCGCAGACTTTTGCAAAAAATTCAGTGTCTTTATTAAAATGTCTCTCTCAAACTGAGCACATTTAAATTGGTCTACACATACTTCCACGAACCTATTTCTGCCTTTGACTGCACTTGAAGAAATATGTTTTCTTTCTAAGCAAGGTACTAAATAGGCCTAAAATGTTAATGCATTGCATTTCAAGTTCTTCTCAACAAAAAATTTTTAGACGAGTTTTTTTATGTAAGTGTGATATGAAATGCTGCACACTGCACAGCTTCATAGAAGCCTGACAGTGATGGATCTGTACACATCTGGCCTCAATGTCTCTATAAACATATATTTAAGGGGCCCTGCAATACTCTTTCAAATAACCATGGAGTTGATTGCCTTACGAATTGACTGCAGCAAAAATTTTAAAAATCTTTTCACTACAAGCGGAGTTGGAGATTTTGCCACACACTTTCGGTGCTTTTTCTCTCCTCTTGTCCCAAGAAGCGCACTGGAAGCTAAGCAGGGAGGGGAAGTTACATGAAGTGCATATTATGACCTTGAACCTTATTCCATAGCACCGCTGCACAATGTGAGAATAGTCATGTTGGAAAAAAAACTAATTTCCATGCAGTGAGGCATATAGACTGCAGCAATTCTTTATTAGAAGGAGGACAGTCACTCTCCTTAAAGGGACACTAAAAAGAAACAATGAGTTGTAATATATTGAGAAAATACACTCTTAGAACTCTAATGTCATAAGTCTCGCTGTTCATTAGCAGATAAAATCCAAGATAGAAGTCTCATTTTTAAATTTTCCACATTAATCTCTGCACGTGACGTAAGATTTTCCACAATGATTTTTTTTTTGTTTGTTTTCGTGGCATTGGCTCGATGAAATTTTATGAGGCTTCCTATATGGTACCCACAGATTACAATGTACTCCAAGTTTATCAATTAGGAGCCACGTAGGACCCAGCAGACACCTTCAAAATTTATGATGTCAGTGTTTACTGCGAGAATAGGTGTAGTCTCCAGCCGCAGCTTCTTTTCGCGCGTTTTCTTGCTTACCAAGTGCCGTGTTGCGGTAAAAGTGGTGTTTTTCGGTATTGTGAAATCGTTCTTTACTAATGCGCAAAAAATCGTCTTGCTCTTTACTGTTCCTTTAGTGCCCAGCTTACCTTCAGTAGGGGCCCACTTGCTGAAGAATATACCTGTTATCATTTTTTTTCCCCCGCTAAAACACCCTGGCCGCCATGGTAGCTTAATGGTCAAGGTGCTCGAATGCTAACCCTTCAGGATGGAATCCTGGCCATGGCAGCCGCATTTTAGACGGAGGCGAAAATGCTCGCGTGCTTATATTTAGGTGCACATTAAAGAACCCCAAGTGGCTGAAGTTTATGGAGCCCTCCACTATGACATCTCTCATGATCACGTCATGGTTTTGGGATGTTACACCCCAAAAATTATTGCTAAACACACTCCTTCATCAAAATTTCAAGGAAGGGGGGAAAGGGAGCTAGGGTACTACCCTTGACTATGGGCCTAATCTCCGTCCAGGTCAACCAACTAATGCTGGTGGCTGTATCTCACAAACATTGTAATATGTGCTACCAAAACTGAGCCAGCAAACGAACGTTGACTCTAGCAGTGACTTATTCAGTTACAGAAAGACTGACTCTGCCACAAATTTTGTTACATGTTGCTAGGATACGGATGCTGCCTGAATTTGTACTTTTTATTAATATTGTCTATCCCTTCCCCCCCTTTTTTGCAGGAATTTACTGCAGCTACAGGCTTAACTTGCCTTACCTTAGAATAATGGACACAGTCATTGTTGATAATCAAGAGACAGATATGCCATGATCTCCCATTTTTTACAATGATTTCTTTCAACCACAAGTGATATTATTTTCAACTTTTAATAATTTTTCATAACGAAAAATAGAATATGGAAGTGGCATTACCTCAGCTTAATATAATTTCCTATAGAGCAGGCTCAAGTTTTTTAGCTAACTTTGTATTAAGTGAGCACATAACACTAATGTCCTGAACTGACTGACATTTGTGATTTTTACTTGAACATTTAGTTGGTGCTTGGCACTGACAGCATTTCAAAGTAGTTCTTGCCCAGTGTTGTATTCAGCACAGATTATCTGCAAAATCTGAGGAAAAACAGCCCAGTTGTAGCTTGAAAGGTCACAGAGATTGTGGGAGAAAGAGCAGGTGATCTGCATCAAGTTCAAAGCTACCTGCTGCATGAAGAAAAATTATACTTTGCTTGCATACCCTAAATAGTCTCTTCTACCCATCAAGTACAGTATTTACTCACATAATTTGCACCCTTGCTTAATTTGTGCGCCTCCAATATTTAGCCAGCTTTACTAAAAAGAAAATTGCTCGCATATTTTGTGCTCGCCAGCGTGCGCACTATATACTTTTGACCTATGGGTGCTTTGGACAGGATGCCAGGGCTGAAAGGGTCAAGTTTTGCCACTCGTCTGTTGCATTTTTACTGTTCCCTTGCAATGAGCTACAATTATATGTACAGTGCTATTCAAGCTGCCACAGAAAACAGAAACCATGCTGCCACCAAGCACTTCAGCTAAAGTTATTCAATGTGTGACGCTCAGTACACACGCTTGTTAGAACAAGTTTCCTGCCACTGAAGATGACTTTTTTAATTATATCTGCAAAAGCTTAAGTCCTTCGGGGTCGCTTTGTCTTGAGACCTGGTATCTCCCAGCATAGTCCAGAAGAGCTTCAAGAAAATGGGGCATTTGAATGGGCTCAATGGAATAGAGGGCGGCGACAGTGACTGCTACAATTCCCAATCGGACCTCACGGCCAGTGGCTTTGATCAGAACGCACACAAGACCTGGCTGGTTAAAGTACGTGCTAATTCTGTTAAATAAACAGGTACACTTCATTGGGGCTCCAAATTATTTTCTCTATTTTTTTAATGTATACACCACATGCGTTAGAATGACTAGATACAACTGCACAGTATTTCGGATGTGTTTGCAAAATGTCCGTGTAATTTGCACACCCTTTACTGAGCTCCAGAATCACATGCACAAAAAAGTGCACAAGTTATGCGTGTAAATATGGTAATATGGCCTGTAGCTAACATGCCTGTGTAGCTCATGTGTTGTCTGAAGGATGTACTTGAACTCAAACTCAAACATGAAAAAAATGCCATAGGGCAGTCAGAGCATCACAATAATAGTTGACAATGACTCCATGCAGGCACATTCAACAAACCATCAAGGTTTCTGCTACTTGAGCGATAGTTTCCCACGGGGCACAGTGACAGTAGAGGAAATTTTCACATGAAGAATTTAAAATGGTTCTAAAGACATGTTGAAACCAGACAAACTTAGCTGCTTGACAGAGTTCTTTCTGGCTGAACCATAATGGCAGCGCAAGAGAGTGATCTACCTCTGGTCAAGCTGGTTTGTAATGACCAATGGAAATATTTATAACAACAGTTTATTGACAAATATATACATTCTTAGTAGGAACACTGAGATCTAACCCACTACAATTCAACAGTGGAACATTAACAAATTCCTTGGTGCAGAAAGAAAAAAAGTGTCCGTCTAGTAGTACACTTATTTGACCTAAGCTGGCACACACACTTGCTTCGGGCTCTCGTAGATCGTCCGACAGACGGACTCACCGGGGGCTTCATCCGGCTCAGTGGCTTCGTCCGATGAACTGCTCGACGCCGACTCGGACGACTCACTCGACGATTCTCGATCAGAGTCGCTGCCTTGTTCATCTGCGTGCGAGAGATTGCCGTTTTAAGCAAGCAACACTCACACTTAATTACAAAGGCAATAGGTGTGAGCTAACTCCTAGACAAATATGGAAAACCTAGTTTGTTTCAAAAATAACTGTTTTGCGTAGCGCAATCTGATTGTTAACAAAAACGTTCTACTGCACATGTCAGCCCAATTTTAATGGACAGCTTTCGCATGCGTCTCCAACACTGCTATTTTCATCAAAGAAATGTTCCAGGTTGCCCCCTCCTCATGAAAGCACCCATGCCAACATCATTAAATGACATTAAAGCTAGCGAGATATTATAATTTTCTTATTTGAAAAAGCACTTAAGGAGGAATGTGGCAACGAAAATTATCTGTGTTATTTATGAAGCTAAAGGGATGAAATTCGGCATGCAAATGCCATTTGCTGTACTGATATCATAACTGGAATCGGTTTTGAGCTATATAATATAACTTTTGAGTTACACAAGATTTGATATACACTCATCGTCATTCCAAAAGTAATTAAATTAGCCAATTACACAAAGTTTATCAAAATTTTTGCATAAGTATATTCACAAGGGTCTATTTTGTACCATAATGCTATTGGTTGATTTTTTTTTATATTTGCGTAAGCACACAAAAATTTTTTGAAATGTCCTGGACATATTGTTTTACCAAGAACTTTTACAAAAAGCCAATTGCAAAAGTCTGTATGATATGCACACAAACATGGACAGCTTCACGGCACTCACCAATGTCTCAGAATCTAAGTGCAGGAAATGGAATGGCTATAGTTTAATTTGTTGTGAAATGGCACAGGAATGACTGACAGCAACTGCTCAAAAAATGATAGCTGAGAAAATGGAGTTAAAAGCTGATCAAAGATAACTCGGAAAAACACATCTTTGTGGCTATCTTGAGCTCCAATCTGTCCTCTTTGTGATGATGCCAATGTGGTGGCCCTGTGCCAAGGGAAAGCTTCAAATTTGCATTTTGCTGTCACATCGTGACAGCAAAATGCAAATTTGAAGCTTTGAATGCATATGCGGACGCTGTGACATTTGCATGTCACAGCGTCCGCATATGTCATAATTGACATACACGGACGCTGTTTGGAAACAGCTTTTTTGTTGCACTTCACTGATCTTCGGTGGTTGATCATCTGCAATACTAGCAAAGAGGCTACTACTCACAGGAGCGATACACCTTGAAGCTATCAGTCTGTGGAGGGAAGCAACCCAGTGGACCCGGCGAGCTGCCCTGACTCCCGGAACGACCACGCTTCCTTGGGCCTGCACACACACCATTGTGGCAGCGCTGTAGTCGTCTACATACCAAAGGTATGGATTGCAATCAACCAGGGTTGCTAGAAACCTTGCATTGTTTCTTTCACGGCTTGGCTGCAGTGCAGCTTACCTATGCTGCCAAGTGCTGCTGTCAACATGACAGCAAAACATCTCAATTGGATATATAAGAAATGAATCTCAAGCATGGCTGATCGTGATTTTTCAAATTGATGTTGTTCATTAAATTGAAAATTCATAATCTTGAATGGTCAAATGAAAACACTTTTATTATTCATAATATATTGTAGACTGTCATTAAATGGAACCAGAAGGGACCAGGAAAATATGTTTCCTAAACAGGCGTTCGGTTTACTGAGAGACAAAAACAGGGTGTGGAATTCCAGCACAAAACCAAATGTGCCAGAGGCAGCTGTTCCATTTAAGCAGCAGTTTTGTTAAGAGATTCCCATTTACTGAAAGTCTACTGTATATTTATTTTACCTTAAAGGATCTATTTTGGGAACAGAAATGTTGCCAACTGATGCATTACCTAAATGAAAGCATGCATTATACGTAAAAAAAGTATAACAAATCATGATGCAGATATTCAGTGCCAGCACTATGATTATCTCGTGAGGACTTCATTAAACTATCTGGCACAACAAAACGTCATGAGACATGTGATCCTTGCAGCACCAGAGCATCGCGCTGCTCGGCTCTCAGCAATATCTCGCACAGCAGTAAACCAAGTTGCCCACATACTTAATGGCAGAGAATACAGGGTGCCACCCGAATAACTGTTGCTTGACGTAAAGTAGCCTTCGAGCATTCCAATGCAGGAGATGCCAGGTTCGACTGAGTGCCGACTGAAAACTCGTTGCCTTTTCCTGATGGATAAAAGAATACACTGACCTGGCACTCGCTCGTTTTGGCATACTCATCTCAAAAAGTAGCCTCATGAGGTTATGCGAAGGCCTTTAGGCGTACCTTGAACCACTACAGCCTTGGTGAAATAGTTGAGAGTTGAGCAGTTCCCGCTGCAGTGGGAGGCAGAGATTTGCTGCCGCCAGGCACCTACTGGTACAAGCGCACTTCTCGCCGGGTGCTAGGCAGAACGCATTTCATAGTGACGTGGGAGGGCACCCACCCCATGGGAAATCGTTGGCATGGGACCACCAGAGCTAAAGTTTAGGCCCTCCTCTTTTTTTTTTTTTTTTCTCCTTTTTGTGCTTGATGACTACAAGTCATCATTGATTACATTGGTACAAAATTTCAGTACTACACTTGCCAATGGTCATTAAGGGTTACGAGAACTGAGGTGGTTCTAATTTTTACTGGCCTGTAGCCTTTAAGGTTAGTGGGTGCAAGAAGCACGATTTTCTTCGAAAAAATTGATTTAATGTTTTGTGTTCCTCTAAGCCTTCTCCTCAATATATTAAATGATCAAAGCTGAGAATCAACTAGAAGTTATCAAAAATGAAATAAAAAACATGCGCGGTGGCTTGTGGAAGTGCGGAATTACCCGATTTTCTGCATGCAGCACTTTGCTGTGCGGCGTAGTTGGCTCTTAAAATTTCGCGGGAATGTAGACTTAACCTTCTTCTCCCAAAGCCTACTCTGGCAGCGTGGCATTCTCGTTGAAAATCCAACAAAAATATCGTTTCCCCACTGCGTTCCAGCGTGGCGAGTGGGCTGTTCAAGTCACGTGGCATGATTCGAGCCTTGCCATTGGTTGCTAGAACTCCGACGTGCATACGGGCACGAGCGCTCTTTCTTCGCTCTCCTGCTTTTGCCCAGACGAGACGACAGACACGACCACCCGAGTTACTTTCATCCCACTGTAGTAGTGCCTATGGATGCCGGCGAAAAATGTCGCTTTCGTTCACTGAAGTTTATGACGAGGAACCAGTTCAAGGAAAGACGCTCCAAATGCAAACAGAGAGCTCGAGTGATGGGAGGTTCGTCTGCTGCTAGGCGTAGCCCCGCCAATGGCGATGCACCCGATTTGGATTCTTCGAGTTTCATTCACAGTGTCATTGACTCCCTCAGTGCTTCAGAGAGAAAAATGAGGATGTTCGATGACAGAAGCAAGCGTCAGAATGACTGCAGCAGCACATTTATTTGTGAGATTGACTCGATGCACAAACTCGTCAGTGGTGCAGTATGCCCTAACTGTGGATGGTGCGAGCTGTCTGTCTGAGAATCGGCAGATAGACGAAAAGATCTGGCATCGTTTCTGGAACTTTATTTTTAAAGCTACAACTGTCAATTCATCGACGTACATGTGTCTGTATCATGCAGTGAAAGGGAAGAGACATCCACCAGCGGCAGCGCACGGGACAGCTTCACCGTGAACGTGAAGTCAGTGGTCGCAGCGCGTGCAATCGGCGTCGGACACGGTCAGCTTGTCCGGTTTTGCGCGATCCTTGGCATTCCAAAAGCAATGCATCATAAGACTTTCATGGCTATTGCCAAAAAAGTGCTCGCAGCCGCCATTAAAGCCGCTGCCAAACACCTCGCACGAGCCAAACCGCTGACGACAGCCGCCGCCGGATGAACAATGTAGTCGTTATGTTGGACGGAACATGGCAAAAAAGAGGCCACAAAAGCTATAACGGTGAGGGTACGGCCATTACCCTTGCCACAGGGCTATGTTTCGAGGAGCTGTCAAAATATTGCCTAAGCTGAAGGATGGAGAAGAAATCTGGCAAGCCTTTCACACACCCGTGTGGGAAAAAAACACGACCTGTATATGGAAAAGGACGGACTTCTAACCCCTCTGCAGTTCACAATGTTCCTTTCTGATGAGGACAGCAAAGCATATACTGCCGTGAACAAACTAAATCTGTATGAAGGTGTTCCCGTGCTAAAAGAGGACTGTACAAATCATGTCGCCAGTGAAAGGGGCAGAAGTTGAAGAACGCAACAATTCACAAGCTGCAGGGCTATTTTCAAGTGGCAATCACAGGGCTAACTGAGGCAGTGTTCGCAACATGTAATGTACTGTCTGGGCATCCTACTTCCACTCTTGCTCAAGGAATGGTGCCAGCAGTCACAAGTTTTGCCCAGAAGGTGACACGTCTTAGTGCAAGCACAAGCGATCACAGGCGCTGGGTGAGCCAGCACCACCCCACACTCCCATCCTGACTCCTTCCCAAGCAAGGCAGTGCTGCTGCTAGTCTACAGAAGGCTGACAGATGAAAAGCTGCTCCAGCATTGCACGAAAGGACACAGAATGCAGCTGAATCACTCAACAGCAAAATATGGCTCTTGTGCCCAAAAACAAAGTTTGCGACAAGAACAGTGGTTAAAACAGCGATGGCAATCGCTGTGCTTTGGTTCAGCCGAGGGCACTTTGGAGTTCTCCCGTCCAAGGAATAGGTATCTCTAAGCAAGGATGCCAAAAAGAGGCACATTTCCAGTATGACAGAAAAGGTCACAGCCAAAGCTCTCATTGCCGCAGTACTGAAAAAAAAAAGAAAACAAAAAAAAAAGACCGCCGGAAGAAGGCAGTTTCAGAGACTGCCAGAGTGCAACATATGATGCTGGATTATTCTGAAACTGTTATTCTGAAACTGTTATTCTGAAACTTTTTCTAAATAGCTTTGCCGACATTCTTTGTGAATTTCATGCAGAATGGTTGAAGAGTATAGTATTAAACATGTTTTTGAACTTTTATACCAGTTTTTCTCAGTTCCTCATTTTTTGACATTTTTAGAGTTTGTGCACTAAAATTTGTACGCTTTATGTAGTCGGATTCCAATGAAACTTGGCATGCTTAAAGTTTAACATGTCCTGAATTCAAATAAGCAACTTTCAGATGTCTATAAAGCATATTCACCTAGATAATTTCAAAAGTTCATCCCTTGAGTATAGTAAAACTGAAACTCAGCATTAGAATTTCTAGGCCAGCACAATGTTACACAATGTTTCTTTGCTTTATTGAATTCCTCCACTCATTAGGAGCAACATTTGCTACTTTTTGGAGCTTTCTTGTACTTATTATTGTTGCCTAAGCTTGCACAAAAATGCATTGTTTTTACAAATGCATGGTCTGCAAAAAATAACTAAATGAGCGATAAAAAAAAGTAATAAAAGCAGATTTGAAAAGAGCAGCTTGAACTCTATAAACAGTCCAAGTTTCATTAAGCTGTACAAGTATTTCAGGAAAACGTTTTCCTGAGGAGAATTTCCCCCCTAACTCTTTCATTACCACGCCTATTCAAATCAATCACCGGTGATCGTCGCTTTTAGATTATCAATTTCGTTATGGTAAATTTGCTTCTTGTGCACCCAGCACTTTCTTGTAGTTAGTCAGAATCAATTTGAATTTGCCCATTTTGGCAACATAGTGATTTTTAACAGACCTTCGCGCAAACCAATGTGTGTGTATTGTTGGAAAAGTGCACTAGGCTGGCAAACTTGACAGAAGTGCAGGCCCACCGTAATTATGCTACAGTAACATCGAAGTTCTGCAATGAAATGAGCCTTTGCAAGCTTAATATCGAATTAAAGTGTCAGCTTCGCAATTTGACTATGTTGAGCAGTAATAATTGCCAGAAATTTATGCCAGGTATTCAATAGAGAGCTGTTCCTAGGAGTCGGGGAAAATTTGTTCTACAAAAAATATTTACAAAGGCCCCCCGCGCGTTGAAAATGTCGAGGTGGCCTTCTCTGACAGTTTCCAGCTGCTTTGGTTTTGCTTGCATTGTTATATCTGACACAGGGTCGCATCTAGTGTCACTAGTCGCTCCTATGACGTCGTCGTCACGCCCGCATGGGTGCGCACCTGTGCTGCAAAAAACAGGCGCCGCTCAGAACTGTGTTGCAACTGCACCTGAAATGAGTGAGGACGAAGTTAGAGTTCGAGGATGACAGCACCTCAGCTTTATGGTGACGAGTTTTGCGTCAGCTTGAGACATCCGCAGCCGTTCATAGGTTTGTTTTGATTGCGACTTCAAGTTGTCATCTCTGCCGCAAGTGCGTAGCTGATGACCTTTGTGCACAATCTTATAGCTACTATAGTTACGTGTGAGGTCCACACGTCGCTGGGGCACAGTTTGCTGGCGCCGGCTGCAGAAACAAGAAGGCCACCGGAGCACATCATATGCCTTACCATGGAGCAGCATGAAACCTTTAAGAACTGCATACAATATTGTTTTTTTTAATATAGTGTGCAAAAAAATGCAAAGAAATATGCTTAGATGCATATATCGGAATGCTAACCTATGCGGAGTGAGGTGGCTCACGGATAGAGACGTAACGCTAGAAGAAATAGCGAAGTTCATTAGACATCTGATTTATACAGGGATTATTCGCATCACGGGCATAAATCCTATATTGGAACATCTGCAGGCTCTTATCACAAGACAACAAAAATTTACCGAGAAAAGTGTACGAGCACACTTGCGTTTCACGAAAAACTATGCAATGCTTCACAGCATGGCACGAGCAACGAAGCAGCACCAGGCTCCGATTTTGTTAGTCTATGTGAAGATAAACATTTTGTATAACATTCATTATTTTTTATACTATTCCTGGGTTATTTATCCACAAAATGTATATTCTGAAATTTTTTTTGTTTTGAAAATACTTTTGCATAAATAGTGTTTTTTATTTCACTGTTTAACAGCTGGCGACCAAAAATTCCGCACTTTTCACGTTTTTATTCATTCTAAAATATTGTGACTCTACAACTTATATTTTTTGCAAATATAATTTCATTGTGCAAAGTTTGGTATGCTACAATGCGTGCTGGAGTACTTTTCAAACTGGCAAAAATTATCTTCCTGAGACATATGAAAAAAAAAAACATTTTTTCGTGGTAATGACATAGTTAAAGGGTTAATTTAAATGCAGAGATTGGGCAATGATGACATCTCTTTAGGAAAAAAAACTTTGTAGTACCCTGAACAATGCTAGGATGTTTCGCAGCTTTTTTTTAATGCTTCACTCATAAAGCAGTAACTGCTTAGCGCCCATGGCTTCGTCACAAAAAGACTGAAGTAGAATGATGAAATTATGGTTGATCCGAATTTCACCATCACACATACTTAAGGTTGTTTCGAACAGACGTAAGTTATATAAAATGCATTATGATTAAGTGTTATGCAAACAGTTTCCCAGCCACCACGATTGATACAAACATGCGATAGAATACTGCATGCGAGCACAGTAATGGCCGAGGGAGGATTTACACTTGGCCTCGCACGGAGCGAACGCGCCGGAACTCACTGGAATTTCACTCGCTTTGCCTCCTAGTTGGCTGGAATAGCCCGCCGCGACGTTGACGAAAAAAAGTCGGTTCGAGACTAACTTTTCCACCACGAGATAGCAGATCGTCTTTCCGTTTCACAGCTTTGGCTGCACCAGCTCAAACCAAGTGATGTAAACAACCGGCCGCAAGTTCAACATGGTGGCTTGCATCGGTGCTGTTGCAAACTACACATCAGCACGACAAAAATCATGGCCTTGACAAGGATGCGTTCATCAAGAGCCCAGTTTGGAATACAATCGACGAGAACACTGCAAGGAGAAGGGGCAGCAGCAGCAGCAGCGAGTAGGCAAGACCCAACATGTCTCGCATTTACTTTTAAGCCAAGTGTAAATGCACCTTAAGCATTAGTGAAAAAACTGCAACATGGTTATATTCCTTTCAGGCGGTTTTCTTAAGAGACAGCAAAGGCAGAAAAGTTGAAAAGAATATCTTGGACTTTTTCAGCTAGAAGTAGTTGCACCAATAAAGTTCTTGTTCATATGCACGATCAGCTTTGTTTTAGTCAATACGAATTCGAGATGGTATAAATATATTGCGTGCTCCCCACGAATTTCCATCATCAAAATTCTACTGTACTGATCCCTCGACTCACCCGGAGTTGGATTCGGTGCAATGACAGCAGCCGCATTGGTGGTGGGAAGAGTGCTCTGGTCCAGCGCTGGTTGGTCGGCAGTGACTGAGGACGGGGTCCGACCTAGGCGCCCTCCACGACCGGCTGGCCCCCTCCCCACAGAGCAACGTTTCTTGCGGAACAGCACACTTGTTCGCCGGTTCACACCAGAGGGCACTGTGGCTGGGACAGCTGCAGCCACACATTCGTATAATCCCACAACTGCTGCAATCCATCTTTACATCTTGCCAAGGGGAACAGGAGACAGCAAATAGTGTTCTGGCCAAACTTTGAATCAAATTGTTCGCAAATGTTGTCATGGGACATGAGCATGAATATTGCCATGATGCACAATATTTTAAAGAACTATGCTTGAGAAAATCTTGCTTCTTTGGTTAGAAGTAAAATCAAAGAAAATATGTCACACTTTCAGATTTGCCATACCTACCTTACAAAACCTTGTATATCACTTTCTTAAACTAAAAAAATCAGTCACAGTCAGGGGAAAATCTAGCTACTCATTTTAAGGAGCGGATTAGTTTCTTTTTGTTTTTACTAACACAAAAACATCATAGCATAAATACTGTTAATGTGTGCTCAAAGTGGTTCCACTCATTTGTCCTAATTGGTGAGAGCAAGTGGACGGCAAGCAATGAAGAGGGGAAGAGGTGCTGATAGACTTTGAGAGAGGGGGATAATTGCCCCCTCCCCTGGATCTGCCACTGGTCACAGTGCAGTTGACACACGCATTTTGCAGTGAAGTGTGGCTTCACAGCAGTGCGGATATTTCCTCAACAAGTGGTTTGATGGCATAACTGCCCCATGCTGCGGCAACACCACTTTTTCACGGGGTCATTGTGGTAAAACACATCATTAGTTTACTCCAAGTACTTCGGAATCTTGAAAATTATAAGTATGTGTAAAAGTGGATTCGAATACTCTAAAGTTTGTAGAAATAAAGAAATGCTCAAATATTTGCTAAGCCCTAAAGAATACCTTCGTTACATCCGGTATATCTGTTATAAACAGAGATCAAGATGTCAGTGGGGAAAGAAAAAAAAAAGAAGTTCTATGTCACACTTAACCGCCAATAATGGCTACAAATGTAAACATAAACATAAATAAATGTTAACAAAATGTCACCTAATGTTACCAGCTGAAACAATGCCTTTCCCATGTCCTATATGTGGGTCATTTCTGAAAGGTATTTGGTGTGCAGATTTGAAACACATTTTGATACTGATTTCTACAATGACTAAAATCTGAACACCGATTCTGAATTACAGAGTAATGATTCTACATTGTTATTTCAACTGTGATAGACTGCATTAAAGGAGGGAAAAAGAAAGAAAAAATGCTCGGCACCAGTTAAGCACCTCCACAGCTTACCTATCGAACGACAAAATAATCCAAGTACTATTTAGAAAAATTACAAGACTTCCACGTAAGGCCGCGGATTGCAAAAAATAGCACGTGACCCAGGTCCCACATATTGGCACAAGCTACGTTCAAACTAAGCGGGCTCTGCAATTCTTACGCCTGTGGGAATCAAGCTAGCCCGCCACCTTTGCGCGGGCTTTGCCGCCCCTTTATCCGTTCTCATGTCCCGACATGACTACCCTCCTCCATGGTCTGCCGCACTGGGAGAGCAGAGAGGGACATTTAACCCCTCTCACCTGGTAGTGCATGTCGACTGCGGTGCTGCGCGCAGAGTCACCAGAGAGATTTCGCGCGCATGTGTCGGGGGTGAGTGAGACCTCTCCGGCGACGACATGGGGGTAAACACACTTTTCTTTTCCGTCCGTCGGCTCCCTTTGTTTGAGGCTCGTTTGAACTTCACCAACAGTGCCTTGCGCCCGTGGCGAACGCTTACCTTATGTCGCCCCCTTTTCGAACGCTAGGTCGAAGAACAGTACGGTGTCCTAGTGCGTGGCAAAGCTATGCCCACCCGTATCTCTCCGAAACCAACGCGAGCGCCTTTGCCTTTGCTCGAGCATCTGGGCCTTGGTCCCGGTGTCTCCGTGAATAACTTTTACCACGGAGACGTGCTCGCGGCACCCTGTGTAGTACTTTTCGCTCGTGGCGTGGATAAGCCCATTTGCTTTCCCGCCGCGCCTTTACAACGAGCTCTGTACTGCACTTTTGGTGTTGCCGCAGACAATAAAGTTTTGCGACCTTGAGCAGTATTGTGTTCTCGTCACGGCGACGGTTAACGTGTGCCCTGCAACTCGCTAAGACCAAACCCACGCTAGTGGCTGTAATCTTTCGGGATACGTGTCACTACACGCCTTCTGGATAGTGGACGGCGTACTGAGAAAACAGATCGCCAATTCAGAAAGCAGCACGTGTAAGCACGAGCCATACAACAGCAGACACACGAGATACTCAAGAGAAAGAAAAGAAGACAAGGTGGATGCTTTTGAACAGACCGTTGGCTGGAGCAGCCACATAGACTTTCTGTTGTCTATTTCTTGGGCACAAGTTCGCCCCATTCACTTGGTTTCATTAAAATGTACTCTTTCCTTCTGCGTTACAGACCCGGGTCCCACATATTTTAGACCCCCAATTTGGGTGAATGATGTTTACTGAGAGTACGCTGTATCGGAAAAATGTGTGTTGACAGGATTTGCTATTTTATTTAGTATCAGTACATTTCAAGGCATGTGCAAGCAAAAATTTGACTCTCTTTCATTGCTATGTCACATTTGAAATTTATAGATTCAGAGGAAAATACCCTGTGAAGCATCACCAACCATATTTTGCAGAGATATGGTTATGCTATATCACAATTCTGCGTTCATTTTATCTAGAGGCTGAGCTGTACACTTGCAAACTGTAATTGCACAGGAACAAATAAAAAGATACAGCTCTACCGCAGAGGCGAAGCAATGAACGTGATAGCAACAAATTGGAGAGGTCAGGCGCAGAATGGCAAACAGATCGAAACGTGCCCCGCGTTTCTCACGCACAAATGACACATGAAACGTACTGACAGGGACAGATGAACGCAAATAAGCGTCTTAGTTGTTACTTTGCTGTGTCTGAAAAGCGCGCCCTTTTGGCAAACAAAGGCTATGTATGCAACGATTGCAGTGACCTCAGTGCACTCCACAACTACAACAGAATCGTTCCAGTGCAAGCCCAACGTCAGCCAAGGCGTATGATCCTCCCCACCAGGAGATAAGGGTGCGTGAGAGATCGTCCGCTCTCCTCCTCTAAGCAGGCCAAAGTGCGCCTGCGAGATGAGGGCTGCCGCGTGCTCATTGCGCCATCTTGCAGATAATGCTGAAAACAAGAGAGTTCCTCCCATACCGCCCCCCCCCCCCCCCCCGAGATGCCCGCCAACAGCGATAAGTGGTAGATATAAATAGCTTGCCGTTCGAATGTTGATGGAGGTGCCCCTCGGTGGCTCAGTGGTTAATGTCTCGCATTCACAACACGGAGGTCCCACGTTTGACTACATGCACCGGAGTCTTTTTCTGGGTTTTTTTCTTTCTTGCATTTTCATATATATGGATACACATACATATATGGTGAGTGACGGCGACGCCCAAGGCCGCAAAATCCAGCCGAGAGTGCCTATATAGTTGCAATAAAAAAAAAACAACAGTTTTTGCTATGACTTCTCACTTGAATGTCTGCTGCCTCATTTTCCTAGTATTTCAAGTAGCAGCCTTGCAGGACCAGTCAAAACAGTCACGATGTTTCAACTCCACAACCTCCACACATGCATTGAAGGGGGGCAAGAACGCTTGCATACAGTGAAGGCAATCTCCAGAATTACCCTTGCGCTGTGCTTTGCAATCAAATATAAATTTTTAAGTAGTGAATTAAATTATGTACCTATGTCATACCAGAAACTTATGAATGAAACTTTCTCTATTCCACGACTGCATGCAATGACGTGTATCCTAAATGAGCAGTCTTTTTCTTGAACCTACAGCACACAGTTTTCATGTCAACACACATTGATGCCTTCGGGTAGTGTTAGCACTTATTACCATTATGAGATATTTATTCCAAGTAGCCTAAATCACAACTCTCCTAACTACGATAGACTCTTGTTAAATAGAGCCTGAAGGGTCTAGAGACATGTGTTATGTTTAACAGGCGTTCCGTTCACTGAAAGATGAACAGAGATGCAGCACCTATGTACGAAACCAATTATATTATATGCCGTAGTTGCATTTAGGTAGCCGTTCTGTTTTAGAGATTTCCGTTCATTAAGAGTCTACTCTAATAAAGTGAGCTGTTCTGTGACCATGGAGCTTCTGCCAAAGCAAACAGATGTTGAAGATCACTTTGCCTACTGTTTCTGGGGGGCTTCTTAAGCTGTAGCAGACATGTGCGTACACACACAGCACTTGCCTTCAGTAGAAAAGTGTCCCCCTAGGCGCATTCCAGTTGAGTATGTCAGCGCTCTGAACACCTGCGTACCGTGGCTAGGAGGCCTGCCCCGACGTGCCAACCCCGATGCGAGCGTGCGGCGGCCGCCGCGACGATGCCTGCTGGCCCCTCGGCGGAAACCCTGTCGGGAAGCACCGGTCTGCAGCCCCTCCAGGCGGAATCCTGTGGCAGCGTTGGCTTCAATTCAAACAGAACCACTCGTTAGGTGAGTGCACACACAGTTCAATATGCATGACAGTGCAGCAATCAACTAATCAACAGTCAAATGGCTGTGTAGACAATAAAAATTGGCCCATTCACCAACTTCGGCAGCTCCGAACTTAATTACTGGTACAGTTCCCACCGAGTTTTAACTAGCTGCAAATTTTCTGCAATGGCGAATGATTTCTACAATTCAAATTTAGCAAATAAAACATAGAATGGACATGACTATGATGCCATTATATCAACAGCAGCATGGCAGTAATCTGACAAACCATAACTATAATCATAAGTTCTGTTCAGCACTTTAGTGGCTGCAGGGCAAATATGAAGGACGAAGACGCCGCATCTTTTTTTTCAGCACCTCCATGCCATTGCCCACAGGCACTTGGCGCATGAAGACAAGCTAATGGGAACACCAAAAAAAAAACACGACGACGCAAAGGCACCCCCAGAAGTGGGGGCCTTCTGCCTCAAAGTCAGCAAGTAGTCATCATCTACTGTATGGCTGGCCTGCAATCGCTCTCCATTTTTTAGGGGCGAAGTTCTTTAAAGCGTGGGTCTGTACATCCTCCGATGTATGAATAGTAGTAGTAGTAGGTAGCCACCGGTGGCACATACCCACTCTAGAGCGGGCATGTGCCACAGGGGATGTGAGATGGAAGATGGCGGTTTGGTTTGGTTTGGTTTGGGAAAACTTTACTGTAAATGTCCGAAGTCGCCCGTCCTAGCACACGGCGGGTCGCTCCCACGATGGGACAGCAAGGCCGAGATCTAGCGCTGCATCGTGAGCCCTCTGGACAGCCCAAAGTTGTGATCCCACTTTCCGGAGTCCCACTTTCTGGGCGATGCTCTATCGGTGCCACGTATCGAAGGGCACTCTCAGAGCATGTGATGTAGGGTAGCTAAACTGTCACATTTTGTACATAAGTTGGTTAAATAAGCCTCAGGGCAAAGCTTGTGGAGAAAGGCAGGGTTAGGGTACGTTCTTGTTTAAAGTAATCGCAATGTAAGTGCCTGCGCTCTATTTAGCTTCCTATGTGGAGGTGGAAATATTCTCCTATCCATAGCGAAATGTTGGGCAATTTCATTGTATTTAGTTGGCGGATCCCTGTCTACGAAATCTCCCGTTCGACCCAAAAGTCCTCCATGGCCGCTGACAGCAAACCCTCGTGCCCTAGAGTGGGCCAACTCATTGAGATTGATAATTCCTCTGTCCATGCTTCCCATTTGAGCTGGGAAACATGTAAAGGTATGGGTTGCAAGCAACTTCTCACCGAGTATGTTTTTAGCCTCTTTGCAAATAGCTCCAACACTCACGGCACGAATGGCAGCTCTAGAATCGCTGAATATATGTTCATGACGCTGATCTAAAAGAGCCAAGGCAATGGCAACCTGCTTGGCTGCATTGGCAGTTTTGGCGCATAACGACGCCGCATTATTTGTTACACCTTTGTGGTTGATTGCCACTACCACGAATCGGTCTCTCTGGTCATCATATTGCGCCACGAGGAGATGGCTGTGCTTGGAGTGAACTAGATGGATGCACAGACAGACGAACAGACAGACTAGTAGACAGACGTATGGAGGGTCGCGCGGACGAACGGAAGCAAGAACAAATGTACGGGCTGACGAACGCTTCGCCCCACTCATCATCATTCACTTCGTGGATATGCTGCAATTTTTTGTCCTCTTGCTTCTACAGTGATGTGTCCGCGATCATTACGCAGTTGTTAAGAATGATTTTCAAATACTCAGTGCTTTAGGCTTAGTAGATTTGGCTTAGAGTAGCATCGAAACAAAAAGCTTGCACCTGTTTTTTTTTTTTTTTTTTTTTTTTTTTTACAATAGCTGGCTTATGAGTCATGGCTCACTTATTATGGCTGGGAAGTGCACAATGGTTACCTATTTAGAGACATTTTTAAGAGTGCCTAGATGCAGTTTTGGTTTCATGAGCACCGAGCTAGGCAGGAGCAGTTCTGGTGGCTAGGTAAACACAGCTGGCCTAGTGACCCCAAAAAACCTGCGATGTGGGTGCCGCACTGACCAGCCAACACAAACACATGATGTAGATTTGTTTATGCTGACACCATGTTGATGTCGGCGTTGCCAGGTGCTCCGCAGCTCGCTCAGTCACGTGGCATGCATTTTGAAAGTTTTTTTTAAATATGCTCAAGGCTACCGCATTTACTCGTATAATAGACACACATTCTTTTCCCAGAAAATCGGATGCCAAGTTCTGGGTGCACCTATCATTGCAGTGAAATTTCTAAAATTTCATATCCAACTACAACATAGACCGTTCATAACATAAGTCGCCGAAGTCGCGATATCCGCACTACAGCCGAAACAACCCTATTCATACGCTACACTAGCGCAAAACTTGTCGAACATGCAGTCTGGCGTGTTTCCGAGAATTGACCATTTGCAGAAATCTACAAGGCGGCCTTCCTGCAAAGTTGTTTTACAACAACAACAACAACAAAAAACGTGTGCAGGCTGCTTTGCTCTTACTATACTTTTACCACTCCAATAGACAAAAAATAGAACAAGAAAGAGACAGACGAGTGCTGTCCTGTTTTTTCTGCGCGATAAAAAAAGTTATAATATGGATACATACTAACTTGCCCAGCTATCTGCTTTACTGCAAGCTCTTGTTTCATCCAACGTAACCTTGCAATAAAGCTACTGCGCATGCTCAAGCACGCCTCTTGCAAGCGCCCCCTAAGTGGTTGGAAAGGTATCAGGCTACTCCCCTTGTGCTTTGGCCTTTCGAGACCCTGAGGCGTCGCATGCGGCTGTAGCTCTTGCCGTTTCTCAGGCACTATGCCAGCATACTTCGTCGCGTACAGGTGCACAAACTATCACTGCAATGGCAACATCAGACTATTTTGTTTTCCGTCCAAAAAGCGGTACCCACTACGAAGAGAAAACAGCGCTTAAAGACAAGATGAATAAAGGAAGTGCCGTGGTTTGTATCGTTTCTTCGTCCTGCCATTTAGCGCTGTCTTCTACCGGGTACCTGACTAGCGCAGCTCAATCAAGCTCCAAATCATTTCTACAATGTACAGTTGAGCCCACTTATAACGAACCTGAGCCTGACGCGACATCCATTCGCTGTATCCCGATGTTCGTAGTAAATGAAACACGGCTTTTAAAAAATTTTCAAGTAAAAACACAAGATTTTTTTTACCAAAAAAGTCTGTGATTCACGTGTTTCGAAAAGCAGAAGCGATAAGGGCAGTCTCGAGTTTATTTCAAACGGCGGCGTGCTCTTCGCCGAGGCCCATGGCGTAAGCTGCATGAGGCAATGGCTCCCAAGTTTCATCGTTCTCGCAATCTGATTCCTCCAAATCGCTCTTGCCACGTACTTAATTCACAATGCCCTAATCCATGCACAGTTCTATGGTGTCGCCATCGTCATCGGCCGTAATTAAACAATCGCAACTGATGTTCCACCCACTCTGCCAGGTCAGAGTCGATGATGCGCTGCCACAAATTGCCGCTGGTGCGGTCCTGTTCCGAATCTTCAGGCTCGGCATCAGGCCCGACATCGACGAAGTCGGCCTCGTGAAAACAGCTTTGTGTGCATGTAGCCGACACCGCCGCCCTCGAAATATTCCCCATCTCCACAGCTGAATACCGGGACGCCCGAAGTGGCTAGTTGGCTGCCAGGTGGTCACCAGCTATGAGCAAGCACTTCTCAACGCGGCACCTAACGTGCGGATTACGCCCAAGCCAAGCGGTCACACTTTCGACATTTTGTTGAGTGGCAGGAGGAAGCGTGCAAGGCCTCCCGTCCGCCATCGTGACCACACACGCACACCGACAGCGAGCAAGACACGCATACGCAACATACATGCCAGAACGTGTGGTACAGCTCTGAGCCCGTTTCTAGTCAGGAAACAAAACTTCTGAATTCGAGTCAGCGTGGTTGGTGTCGCGGAGCTGTGGAGACGAGAGAAAGAGTTATGTCAAGAGAGGAGAGCTGCATTGGGAGAGAAGGGCAAGGAGCTGCGATAGAGTGAAGAGAAAGGTGGATACGGCGGGAAGGCGACCTTGAAAACCAAAACACGTGTGAGGAAGGCAGGTCGGGCAGCTCATCGCATAACCGATAAGCAAGAACGACACAACTTTGTTTTGAAGTAGACACCTAACAACAATGCAAAATTTTCGTTTATACCGGAGTCGCTAAAACGCTGTATTCACACAATATTTATTATTCCTCATGTTTGGGACAACGCCAAGTGCACTTTACGACGAGCTTCAGCTAAAGAGCGGCACCTACACTGACATGATCCTGGCAAAGAGAGGCTAGCACGATGATACACATCATTCTCGCCAAGTGCTCGACCTCATTTTATTGCGGTACATATACAGGCGAGTAAGGCCAAATGCTTCTGTAGACAGTGCTAGACAAACGTACAAGCAATTACTCTTGCGCTAACAGAGTGGGACAAACCACCCTTTGAGCACAAGCATGACGTACGCGCACATGCTAGCCTATGTGGATAGCAGACGACGCAGGGTGCAATCCACACTAGGTGTGCTTCAGCCAGTGGCCACTAGGCAGCGACTCCACCCAATCTCAGGGCGAATAGCACTTGAAGCACAAGAAGGTTTATTGTGCAGACAGTCTAGACGTTCCAACAGACCCCTTTCAACAAAAGTAACGGTGGTGGTCCATACTAATCCCCGCGATCAGTTTGAGAGAGGAAATGGAAATTAACCTGTTGTTGGAGGCTGGATGGCGGCGACGGGACGCTTGGGTGGCCTTCCACGGCGGCCTTTCACACGGGCCGCAGGAGCCGTTACTGCAAAGGTAGAGCATAGCCGGTAAAGCACTCCACAAATGTCGCACTTGGAGGTGACAAGCGCACTTGGCATATTTCGGAAATCCAACTTGCCACCCTTTGCGATTTGCATGCACATACTTTCTGCAGCATTGAGAACGCCTGTAGTTCTCTTTAGACATGCTCTTGTGTCCATATAACTTTTTAAGCGCGCACAAAAAATAGACAGACGAGTGCTGTCCTGTTTTTTCTGCGCGATAAAAAAAGTTATAATATGGATACATACCAACTTGCCCAGCTATCTGCTTTACTGCAAGCTCTTGTTTCATCAAACGTAACCTTGCATTACATGCCAGTACTGCTGCCTATTTTACCAGTACATTCATCCAGTGCCCAAAGTGAACATTAATGATGGCAATACCAAGACATGATGCTTAAAGAGAAAGCACAGACTCGATAATTTCAACACCGATATGGTGAATTCCCCGCAAAGATGGCAGCAACAAGCAGATAAAATTGCACACGATATACACACATTCAAGAAGTCATAATTCAAGGAAAAATATGGCAAGGCGTACACATGCCAGTAATAAGGCAACCTATGAATCGGCACAGCACTTCAGAAACACAAGAGACAGTGTTCATAGCTACAGCCGTGAACACGCAAAAGCATTCCACTTTTCACTCCACCAGCGAAGGTGTGTGAGGGATACAAGGTGAAGCCTCATGTGTGTAGTATATCGATGGCACAGTGGGTAGGGCAGCCAGCATCTAGCGCCGCTAACCAAGGGGTCATGGGTTCAACAGCTAGGTAACCCGCATCAACAAAACTTTTTCGTCTAGTGTCATCTGCTTTTATGCATTTTTTCCCACATTATTTAGGCAACAGAAGTGATGTCAGTGAAGTCTTCATAGACCCAGACACAAAATACTTTTGTGTTAATAAAAAGGTGTTAAGAGTGTGGACCCCCCTTAAGATATTTGCTTTCCATTTTACAATTAAACCTGTTCATAACGAACCTTCATATAATTTTTTTCCGATATAACGAAGTTTTTCTATTTCCCACTGTAGCTCTGTAAAAGCACATATATTTGCGACCTCTAAGTAACAAAGTAACTGCGGGAGACATCCTCGATATAATGCTTTTTTGACATAGACAATCTAAGAATTTTGCCTTGGAATTTGTCATTTTGGCACAAGCAAACCGACGACGAAGCGAGACGCAGCAGCAGCACGCACAGCACGCTCGTGGCCCCAGCGACTCCCAGCCGATAGTGGGCAGGTGGGCCTGCGCCCCACGAGCCAGCATTCCAGCCTTTCTTGCCGCCACGGGCGCAAGCGCGTATGAACCCTACACCTCTCTCCAAACCGAAAACAAAAAAAGAAAACCACTTTTTGCGTTGGCAACGCCACGCTTTTGTTGATTTCACATATGTGGGGCCGTGCTGCATAAAGAGGGCACTTTACGGAATAGTTTTCCACGGTATCCGGTATCCGTGTCGTTCACTCTTCGTTTTCAATGCCATGCGCACTTGTATGATTTCATTGCGTGACCATGGTGTGACCCCCGACAACATTCCGCTTTGCCTACCCCCCCCCCCCCCCCCCCTTTTATGCGGATGACCGTGTCGTCACCACCGAGAGGATGTCAGATAAGGTGCTTAAACAAACTCTCCGAGACCACGGTGACGACGGATCTTCACATGTCGACTCGTGACGCCCTTCCGTCTTGCGCCGCAGTTCGCAGGCTCACAGCTTTCGCGATTTCATTTCATTTTATATACCCTCAAGGCCATGTGGAATTATAGAGGGGAGTGGTCACAAGTTTACAAGGAACAAAATACAGCATGAAAATAAGTTATTCAACAAACAAAAACTCCTCATTATACAATATTAGCTGCGTAAAAACGACTTCAATACAATATGAACATAATATATCAAAATACATAACGTAATGATTTGTGCACTTTTTATTAAACAAAATTAGGTAATTCCTGATGAAAAAGATGGTTATTAGCAGTAGTTACTATGTCTCTGGGTAGATGGTTCTAATCTGCTGATGTACGAGGATTGAATGATAGATAAAAACACTGCGAGTTGCATAATGCAATGCCAACCTTATAACGGTGGTCGATACGATAAGATATGTACTGAGAATTGAGGATTAGTTGGTCATGAAGGGCGGGATGATGAAGTATTTTGTGAAAAGTGGCCAGGGGGGATATTTTACAATGGGATGCAAGTGAAGGGAGGCCTAGGTTGGATGCTGGTTATGCGATTATAGTTGGACAGTATGAAACGGACGGAATTATTCTGTACAAGTTCTAGTGAAGCGATAAAATTATCCTGGTAAGGATCCCACAAATAAGAGGCATATTCGATCTGTCGATTAGTTCTGGCAAAAACACGATGGCACGTTGAATGCAATGCTATGAACGCGATAGCAAAAAATCGTAATGTAATTAAAGTAAAGCTGGCAGCCAACTCTTTTGAATCCAATATCATCCTACAAAATGCTGGCGTGAGCAAATACGGTCGCTCCAGGGAGAAGCCCTCTTTCCACTCAGTCTGTTCATGTTGAAAGCGCACTGACGCTTGCCTAGATGGCGCACATGCCAGTGATCATAATTGCGCCTTTAAATTCAAAGTTCACCGCTGTTACTCGAGCGACTCCCCCCCCCCCCCCTTCCTCCGCGCCTTTCATGCTCGTTCAAGACGGGTGATTTACTTTCTGTTTGAGAATTCGACGGCAGTTTAAAAACACGGGGGGATGTTATCGTATGCGCCCTCGAGGAGATAAAGAAGGGCCAACTGATTTGATTATTGCTTAAAGCAGAGAGAGATCTGCTAGTAAAAGTCATGATGCGCGAGAGCATGTCATCCATTAGGACTTATTACAGAACATGGCGGCGATGGCAAAATCTCACCGAGATTGTACATATAACTGCTATCACAATAATAACACACTTTTTACTACCAAATAAGTGTTTTGGGTCAGGTCTGCCTTCAGATCCCTTTTTACAGTGAAAGCTGTTATGAGATCAGAACACGGGTAATGCGCGGCGCCATAGTTGTCCGCCACCCGCCACTGGTGCCCGTAACCAGAATCGATAGAAAAAAAAAACTCAGTAAAACAAGAACACCAATGACACAATCAGATTCGAACCGGGTCTGTTGCATGCCAGCTCAGTATTCTACAACTGAGCCATGCCAGTGCTTGGAACTCATTTTGAAACTGGTTTTAGGCAGGCTTGATGTTAGGAAAGGAATCGTGTTAGTATGAGTAATAAAGCGTTTTAAAACATCAAAGGAACAGCCAGGCGTGAAACAATGCAAATTGCGTAACGAGTGGGTCGTCCAATGCTGTAACCCATTAGAAAAAGAATCATATCTTATCGGTGCCCTCGAGTGCGTACAGAACCGTGCACCGCGTTTCATCACTGGTGACTATAAGCGAAACTCTAGCGTCACGTACATTAAGCTCTCCCTCTCTCTACCTACACTGCAGACACGTAGGAAGATAGCCATTCTCGCCCTTCTACATAAGATACACTACAGTCAACGCCCTTTCAACCTACCCTTAACGAAGCCATCCCGTACATCACGTCGTCTTCATAATAACCTCAGCTACCAACGCCTTCCTAGCCGCACTAACACCTTCAATTCATCAGCCTTGCCTAGCGCGATAATACTCTGGAACGAACTTCCAGATTCTATTGTTAACATCTGTAATCCGGTAGTATTCAGAAGCGAACTGAGCAACTTTGTGTTCTGGGTACATTTTATTGCCAAGTTGCTATGTCCTTTTATTTGATACCTATGTGCATTTGTCATAATATTGTTCTACATTAGTGCAAACATAGGCTGCCCTACCTGCAATATCTCCGGCCCCAAGTGTTCATGCCATTAACTACTGTTTAAGGATGTACCTTTTTTGCGAGATCCCTATCTCTGTTGATGAATATTCTAGCCCTCCCTCACGCAATACTCCAACTCGGGAGCGTGTGAGGTCTCTGTAAATAAATAAATAAATAAATAAATAAAAACTTGTTCTTGATCACCTATTAACTGTGGCACATACCCACTTCAGGCATAATTCTTCATCGTCGTCAGCCACTGCATAAAAAATTGCACAAAATTCCTAAAAATTATGTAGCGGATACCTCGCTTCTCCAAGTAGTGGTGGAGGATTGTATAGCGAATGCTGGCCTACTACACAAAAATTATGATTATTTATGGCGTAGTGGGTACCCAACAGTGTGCTTGTAGCAGTTACTTAAAGTGTTTAGAAAAGGTTCTGAAAGGCCGCTTTTCTAGTTTTCGCTGCGACTGTGCTGCACGTTTCGTGCAGGATGGCGTTTTTTTTTTGTTTAATTTGCACATTTATTTTTGAATTTGCGTACCTGCATATAACGAACTCTTTAAAATAAATTTTTTGGGAAATTGTTAATTTTGTTACATCCAGGTTTAACTTAACAGCTTTTGATGCCTTAGAACAAAACAAGTAGTTCAAATGGCTGAAAGTTTATCCCTTCATATCCCGCAGCACTCTTGGAAAGCTTGCTACCTAAGCAGTAATGAGATAAATCACTTACGTGCGTTTTCTGGAAGGTGCATGCCACTGACAGGGTCATAGCCACACCGGTTTGCTGCAGCTCGGGCCTGATTAATCACTGAATTTCCCTGCGGGCACAATGAAAAACATGGCAGCACAGGTTACCATGAGAGCAGTGAGCACCTGTTATGTCGGCCACAGTACGCTTCAATGTTCACTCAGGCAAATGCAATGTCTATGCGAGAACAGGAGTAAAATAAAATGCTTTGTCAGTATTCTGCATTCCATTTCATGCTTATATCCTTTTCAGGCGCCGTTCCTACAGCAGTACACATTAGCTTCAGAGTTGCGTCACATTCATCATGTTCCTTCAAATAACTTGAAACCTGGAAAGCACATTTGTACAGGCTTCTTGAGTAGACAAATAACAGTAATTTAACTTCATTGTGCAGCGTATTGCTGAAGAAGATCACTTTGCTGGAGACATTGCAATGTTGGACCATTGTTTGATGTGCCGCATTCCATAACCATTGTCGAGTATCTTTTTTTTTTCTTTGATCGAAAAGAGTAAAAAGAATTGCATGCATTTTGGACCTAATATTTGGTATTTTAAATGCAAGGATTCAAGCTGCCTGATTGCAGAATAATCATGTATTTAATTACATGCTAATTAACATAAATTAATGAAAAATCAAACAAAACAACCCATTAATTTATCTTATTTATTGGAATGTAATACTGAGTGACTTAGAATTATGCCATATGAATTTAATGCATCATAATTCGTGCCTGACGGAGATATGTGTTGAACCTGCAGATGAATAAAACTTAAAAAGAAAAGGGAATCAATGAATACATATGCGATAATATTAAAAACAAGAAAGCAGCAGAAATCATGACTGGGGTGGTTTGAAAGGGTCCTCCGAAGCAAATTAACTTTGGTGCGTGTGTGCACAGAAGACTGCATTTTCACTGGAAATCGCTTTGCTTGCTAATGCAAATGCTCCTCGCCACTAAAGCGTTTGACACACTGTGCAGGGTATTTTCGAACAATGCTTGAAAAGAACTGAAAGGCTGTACGTGGTGTGGAACGAAGGATGTACGATTGCCACTACCATCATTGTTAGCCGAATGCCTTTCATGAAGACCTCCAAGACACATTCTGCAGCCAGAATGAGCGCAGCACTCACTTGCTCACGCATCTTGACTGCGGCTTTGTAGTAGAGCGTGTCACGTGAATTGTACGTCATACAGTTATCAATGATTAGGTGGAAGTCAGCTTCGAAGTCTTTTAAGCTGGAATACTCGTGCCGCTTCAGCTTTTGCTCCATTGTCCAGAAGTCCATTGGTTTCTGAATGTAGTTCAGGTAGTCGGGGACCTGTGAAAAACCAATTCAGAATGTGGGCTCAACTTGCCACTTGCTTGGAAGGCATTGTACACGTTGCTTAGGTTCAGGCTTGGGCTAATTGATTCATGCCTATAACAAGAAAAAAAAACATCGCAAAATTCTGATGGTGCATGCGCAAGATGAAAGTATGACAACAGGCCTGTGCGAAATTCTGATGGGACACACACAACCTTCTTCATCTTGTGTGTGTCCCACCAAAATTTCGCACAGTTTTTTGTCCCGTGTTATATCATTGTACGTTGAAGTGGCTCTTACTACTAGACTACATCCTACAACAATACAGACCTTGTTTCTGCCTGCTAAAACTGAATGTCAAACTGCTCCCAGAGTAACACTTGTGCCACTTGTGCGCAAGAAACAACGGTGCTCTGCTTTGAGCGAATATTTTCCTTGTGTCCCAACAAGCTTTGCTATCAAATCACAGTTATTGTATATTAAATGCAAAGCCCAGAAGCAACATGGTGCTTCCCATGTCAAATTGAATTTCGCTGTAGTGCAACTAAGGAACAACATAAGATTTGTTAAAAGACGTGAAAAATGTTTCTACAAGACAGAACCAACTGTACTGCGCAAGCGCAAGCTTTACAATGGACAGTACGCATTGCTCATTTGAATCGGTTCTATCAAATGCATTAATGAACGGAATTAAGGTGAATGCCGCTTCATATGCTCAGGCACTGCACCACACAAATGGCATTAAATCTTAAGACGTTGATGCTATTTTTGGTGCCCATGTGACACACGCAGAGGTCAGCAAACACGAAGATTGTGCCATCCGCAATTATGGCATACATCTGGCGTGCACGTGCAAGGCCCCCACCAAAAAAGCAGGAGAAATATGCGGGGTTCCCTTTCACATTCCGAACACAAAAAAGTGGAAGCCAAATATTCTGAGCACTACGTTTCAAAAAGCGCTGAAAAACAACCAGGCAGCAAATGCTCCTTTCTTTTTCAGAGGGTCTGACTTCTGTTGCTGCTAAAGAGTCTGACGTAGGCATTTGAAAGGGCACAGTCTCAATTGCATAAAAACTGTCACTTCGGTATTGAAGTCACTGTGCTCTAAGGCTTTTTCACACTCTGCTGAATTAGGTAAATATTTCTTCATTCTGGCAGAAGTGCTTCCTCATTAAAAAAAAAAAGAGGGAGTGGTGGTAGAAGGGTGGTGGTACAGCTGCACTTTCCCACAGGAAGTGCGGCACCCAACCCCCCCTTGTGCAGCTTTCAGCGACTCTGCTGCATGTGTTCTCACTACGTGAAGACAGCTTGATGCTGTCGGCTAATCTGCCCAGATTAAGTGCAGCATATGGCCTTCTGTTCTCATGCCTGCAGGAGGTTGGCAAGAATATACTTCAGCTCCTTTATAACCGATAATTCACTATATGAACAATCATTGTATCAAGGTTTGACTGTAAGCAGCAGAAGTGAAAAGTAGTCTCGTGTGATCGATACAATGTAAAGAGTGTACGTAGAACATTTATAATAAATTTTTGGACATAAACTCACTTTCATGTGAGATTTGACTTTGTAGTAATGCAGAAAAGAAGTGGCAATTTAAGGGTTAGTTTTTTTTTTTGTTAGACACAATATTAATGAGAACTAACAGACAATGATCCCAAGGAATGTATAGCGGATCCTGTTACCAGTAATGTAAATGTAAATGAGAAGAAATAAAATGAGACGAAAAGATAGCTTGCCGCTGGCAGGGACCAAATCTGTGAGCTTCGAATACCGCATCCGAAGCTCTACCAGCTGAGCTGCAGTGGCGGTCATTCCCCCATCCACTTTATATACAGGTTGTGCAACGTAACTTTAGCCAGAGTTTAAAAATATGCCGGAACAAGTAATTACGACACGACCAAATGCATGTTGCTCACCGTTGCCTGGAGTTAGTCAAACAATTTTTTGTGTTCTTAAATGTTGTTTAATTAAATCTGATTAATTAACTAATCTTTGAAGGAACGAAGATGGATAAAAAATTCCTGTGAGAATGTTGTAGATGGGTTTGGAAAACGTCCAAATAGATAGTTTTTAACTTTATATCTGTTAAGTATTAGTGTTTTTCTGCTAATAACAAATGCCCATGAAATAAAACAAACACGTGACAAATCCGCTCGCGCGTCAGTTCGCACGATGATTCTAGTGCTCCCTAACGTTCCGCTTACGAACAACACGCTTTGCTCGCACCGGTTCATGACAGCGATAAGCAGTCACAACGGTTATCGTTTTTGTGGTCGATAGCAAAACGTGTTCATCGTAAAGCCACCACCATCGTTGTGGCCCTGCCGAGACAGCACAATAGGGCAAATGCTATGATCGTTCGTATGCGGAATATTAGGGAGCACTAGAATCTTTGTGCACACTGGCGTTCGAGCGGATTTGTTGTGGGGTATATTTTGTATTTTGCGGGCATTTGTAATTAGCAGGAAAACACTATAGAAATGAAGTTCAAAACTGTCTAATCAGATGTTTTGCAAATCGATCTACAACTTTCTCACTGAAATTTTTCATCTACATTCGTTCCTTCAAAAGTTAGTTATTAAACAATCAAATTAAAGAATATTTGAGAAAAAAAAAAATAGTCTGGCTAACTCCAGGCACCGCCTTCTCTACTTTTATCAGTGCCCAGGTGAACGCTCTCTTTGCCTCCACCAGCCGCTGCCGCATGGTGGCACTGTGCAAGTAGACTACGGGATGCTGGCGCTGAACGGCTGCACGTATTAAGAAGCTCGCAAGTTCGTGTTTTCATGCGAGTTAATTTGCAGTTGTGCTTCTTGACGACTTTCACGGATGCAGGGAGGATGAAAAGTAACACGAACATAGCGGCGCGCTGTTTTCACCAGGCTCTGTCAGGCCGTGCTACAAGTTCGATATACGCGTTCATGTTTTATAGCATTCGCGTTTTATTTTCTCTTTCAAGCTATTGCAACGTCATCATTTGCATGCGTCAGTATATAATACTGCTGTGTACCACTCCAAATCTCTGACGGAAAAAAATCAGATTGTTTTTTTTTTTTTTCTCATTAGTTAAAAAAAACTCACCGGTCTTTTTATGGATTCACCTGAGATGACTGAAAGGCAAAAACTATCCTAGTTTTCTTCCGATTCAATGCACTAAATGTTTCCTACTTCCCTCCAGGATATTTCTGCACTCAATATGGTTTTCTTACTGCCACAAGGATTAGAGCCCCTCAGCTGCTTATGCACTACCCTCATGATCGGCTAATTTCAACCAAGCGAAGATGTTATATCACCAAATTGAACATGCAGCACCAAGAGAACAACGAAGAACACATGCAGCAAGATAAAAAAGACGAGGTTTTCTTCCGATCAGTTTGCCAGTGTCCTGGTACAATTAAAGTGAGTTTCCTGTATTCAACTGCTGCTGTTCCTGCATTGTGACAATATGATGCGGTAAAGTTACGTGACCTTCGGATACGTCACAAACATTTATGATATGTGACTTTACATGATGACGTTTTCACGTAACGATGATTTCTTGTAACACTCGTGTTCACGCGCCGACGCAAAAAGACGCCGGATGCCTCCGACAATCAATTTTCGCTTTTGATGAGGAATTCAAAGCTATTGCATTAATGCACAATACAGATGTAGTTCCAGAAATTGCAGCTTCCACTGGTGTTTGGGGAAGTGTGCTTCCAGTAATAAGGCTGAACAATTGGTCTCCTAATAAATTTTTGTACTACACACTAATATGTAGCCGTCATTTACAACCCGAGTATTTTATAGATTATAAGTAGTCGCAGCTGAAGACTACCCGTCATAATTCGTATCACTAAATGGTAGTGCACTGCATCACAACAGCCAACAAATAAGTCTATCAGTAACAACGCTGCCTCGCGATCACTGCCGTGTGTAACACTAACATTACACCCCGAAGCTGAATGGGAGCCCATCGGCAGCACACAGCCATTTGGCCTCTACTCTGCTCGCTAGCGAATTAAGAGGCCAGAGGGAGGAAGAAAGAAACAGCTGAGCAACAACAGTCCGTCCATGAATACACAAACAAGCTCAAGCAACTGACCACAGGCCACATTTTTCATGCCTGTCACCTTGGCTCAAGTTGAGAGTCAGCATTCGACTTCAAACTTTTACAGCGCCTGTTCAAAACATAAGCAATGATCAGAGGAAGCGCGCCGCATATAAAGCTGTTCTTGTTTATCATACGATGATTTCATTGTTTAAGCTCTCAAATGGTGAAATCACCTGCCATAAGTCCTTATTTACTGACACTTGCTTTTTCTCGGTGGCAACACATGTAATGCTTTGCAAAGGGAACAGATAATGACCTATATCCCTGGAAGCAGTCTAGTAGCATTTTGTGCTATTTAGTGCATGAATCCAGGCTTGCACATAATGTCCTAAGCCACTAGAAAGTAGATGCACCGGGGAACATTAGGCACCCAAGCTTCTAATATTAGCTCCTGGCAAAGGCTTCTCTCAAAAAATCGACTTTCAGTTAGTCGAAAAAGCAACTCTCAGTCAAGCGAACGCCACGGTGATAAAACGATCTTCCGCCGATTACTGACATGAGCTATCTGGTATCGGCCTTGTAGACGACGTGCAAGCGCCTCGATCAAGTAGTTGCAAACGACACATGCCTTTGAAATGAGCTGGGTGTCCAGAACAACAAGTGCTTCACAATTATCGCTTTCAAGTTTCCACTACACTTTAAACATTGCGAACTCAGCCGAAAACCGAGCCGTATAGCAGTTTCGAATGCAGCCGCAGCATTCGTTTGAGCGAGAGACGACGCAGCGGCATCTCTACTCCAGTTGCGGCACCTGTCGACAAAATGCTGCACCAGCACCACCGACGGCCGCTTCCCATTGAAATCCGCTCCTTCACCCGGACACTGAAAAAATAAAGGAGGCGCTGCTCCAGGCAACGCCTCCTTTATATGTCATTACGACGCAACCAAACATGTGTTTGATAGCGTCGTAATTACGTGTTCTCGCATAATTTTAAACTCTGGCTAAAGTTACGTGGGACAACCTGTATGTGCACTTGCAGTGTGTTAGGCAGCGCTAGGCGTGATGGCGGCTGTACCTCACTGAGGTTGACTGGCTGTGCAAAGATGTCCGTCGGATCGAGTTCGCGCAGCTGGGTAAGCAGGCGGCTCAGAAGCACGTCACGCGGGCACAGCAGCAGCTCGGTGGCCAGCTGATGGAGGCGCAGCTGCTCGCGCTTGAGCTTCTCGCGCTTGCGCATCAGCTCGACGAGCAGGCGTGCACGCTCCAGATCCTGTCGCAGCCGTTGCCAGAACTTTAGCTGCTCGCGCAGCCCACCACCGGCCTCGTCGGCATCTCGAAGCTCCCCACCTCGTCGGCCACCACCACCAGGGTGCGCCATCTGCAACCGCCGCAGCAAGGGCACGCCGTTGCGAGACTGCCGCTTGAGGGTCCAGTAGCCCAGCAGGCGTTCGAGGAATGCCTGCTTGCGAGCTAGCGTCGTCAGTGTGGCTATCTTGGCCAGCCGGTCACTGGGCAGCATGGGAATCGACACGACTGGTACGGCCGATCGCTTCTCAGCCAGGATCTTGCGTGCCTTGCGCATTTTCTCCCGCGACTGCGCCTTGGCCTGAGCCTTGCGCACCACGTCCGCCTTGTCCCCACTCTCGGAACCCTGCAATGCATTTGTGAATGTGGGAAATAGTCGGGCAATTCTTTGAAAAGGTCCCAACCAATAACAAAACAGTGATGTAAACATTTACAGAGGTACTATCAACAGCAAAAGTTTGGGGCTCATAAAATTCTCGATAAAGCTAAGTTCCTACTTTGTCTGGGAATGCAATTTCAAAATAAATGTTTCATACTGCACTTGGCATTCCGACCTATACAGTCACCAGCTTGATTACAAGCATTAAGCACTGATATTGCAAAAATTCACATTTGTTGGGGATTCAATGCCCAGCAAATTTTTGCTCTTTAGAGTACATCAAGGAGTACAGAAATGATCTCTCCTAATGTAAAGTCATACAAAAGCTCTGCTCCCAAATAACACCTTTGCAGCTAAATGAAAGAATTAATGCACAGTCTGATGTTTTTGAGTGAGATGGTGATATAGCTATTTCACTAAAGCATCCTTACAGTTTGAATTACGTGCTCCAAGATATTCTCTATTTCTGGTCTAGATTTCCACGAAGGCTTTGTTACAAAACGAATCACTTACAAGGTTCTCTTCATTCAAGAACCCTGAAGCACTTTTTCTTGCAATTATATGGTCACCACCCTCAACTGGTTTTTGCAATCAGCGTCACAGTCATTGTCATGTAAAACTATATCCTAACAGTTTCGGCTGGTCTACCAGCCGAAACTGTTAGGATTAATAATTATTTTATCTTTTTGTTTCCAACACTGCACTATTCTCGAAGGTTATAGTAGTATATATATATATATATATATATATAAGGGAAAGAAGTGTATACCTAAGGGCTCGTTTTTCCGTGTTTTTAACACAATAATAATGAGATATAACAGACAGTAATGCCAAGGAATGTACAGGGGAAGTTATTAACATTAATGGAATGTAAATAAGAAGAAAGAAAAGTGGATGAAAAAATTACCAACTGTAAGCAGGAATCGAACCTATCGTAGGTTCGATTCCTGCTTACAGTTGGTAATTTTTTCATCCACTTTTCTTTCTTCTTATTTACATTCCATTAATGTTAATAACTTCCCCTGTACATTCCTTGCATTACTGTCTGTTATATCTCATATATATATATATATATATATATATATATATATATATATATATATATATATATATATATATATATATATATATATATATATATATATATATATATATATATATATATATATATATTGTCATGTGATGTGCTTGCTCAAGAAAGACGATGGCAGTTGTGCATGTGCCACGAAAGACTACGAAATGGACGAAAAAGAAGAACTCGCTTGCGCGTTTTCATTAAAAAGATTGACCTGCTTCTGGTGTCTCAATCTCTGCAACAAGACCTCTGTTGTCACGTCGTGACAATGTATATATATATATATACACACACACACATATATATAAATATAAAGAGACAAAGAAAAATACTTTAGAAAAAATATTTTCTGACACAAAATCGAACAGGTGACCTTGGCAACGCACGGCGTAAGATAGCACATGTGCTTCAGCATACTTTTTAAGTATAACATTTATCGCTAGCGGAATGCTGAACTGGGTGGCATTTCAGAGTGTTCTCTACATTACCAACAAGATGTCACGAAGGTCGTGCATGAGAAGACCGTGCCCTGCTTGTTGCTTTGCGTGCGATCGTCTACGATGTATACTTTGCCCTAGTAGGCGTGATTGCCCTTGTGCACATTTGCTTATCTTGTGATGGGGGCGGTTTGAACTATTCGGCTTTCACTGAAGAAGACTACGTTGAAGTTGCTGAGCGCACAGAGGTCCCTTCGCGAAAGAAGCGCGCTGTTCAAACTCAGTGAAGTAACAACTGTGGCACTTTGTTTGAGCCCGTCCGGTGTGCACATGTGCATGCATTTTGTGCATCCTTTGTGTTTGAGTAGTGCGAGCTGTGAACATTGTTAGCTTGTGCTCACCCTGCGTATGTTCTTTTCGTGCATTCGTTGTGCTTGAGAAGCAAGATGCACGTTTTGATCTGCTTACAATTCTTCGCGCATGATATTTATAATTGTTGCTATAACATTCATTGCTTTGCCCTTTTGCCAAGACTGACATTTTTTTCTTTGGTAAATGATGAATAAGCCCCCCTGATCATTTGACTACTGTGCCATGAACAGATCAGCTAAATGTTATGTATTTAGGATCGAAAAGGGCCTATAATTTCACCTAGTACTTTTGTTTGGGAACATTGGGCGATGGCAAGATATGGAAAGACAACACAAACACAAGTGTTATTTATCAGTTCTGATCTTCTGTGTATGTCTAGTCTATGCAATTAGTTCAAGCTAGTTGGTGCTGTAAAGCTCTTAAAACTTCTAGCACAGTTTCAGGCCTACAATGATAAGTAACATTACAGACCACATGCACTAGTTTTACTAATTGGCAACTAAACTCTGATGCCAGACACTTTGAGTAAGTACACAGAGCACACAGAAACAAAAATTTACTCCAATTAAATAACAGAGCTGGACTGTAGCATCAATACTGAGCTGTCTTTAATAAAGATTAACGTAATGAAACTGTCCCTCACTTATGCTGGTACAATGATAATTATGCATGAGCAGTGACTTCAGCCTTACAATATAACCCCATAATGTTTAGTATATAGGAAGCTTTAAACCCATTTGAACAAAAATTATTATATGTTCTGCATTTACAAATGAGTCTACATCAAGCTGAGAAGCATACCACAACTTTTGTTCATCTTATTTTGATTCTGTACTCATTCCAGGTTATTCTGATGTGCTTAATTGCATCATAACTCTCTCAGTTTAGGCAGACTATAGCTCCTATAGGCTCCAAAAATGGCACCTAGGATTTAAAATCTACGTATCGTACCAGGAAAAAAAAACATTTGCATATTTGAAATGAACACACGAACGTAGATGACCCAGCAACTTACTGTTGTTGGTTTTAAAAAGGTGTACAATCATTTCATTTCACAGTATAAATATGTGGGCTAGAAATTTGCAGAATAAGAAAGAAACTTCAGAAATACGTAGCGTGAAATGGGACAAAAATAGGTAAGTGTTAACAAAACAAACCTGACAAAATTTTCAAACCCAAGACATTAGTGTTGTACCTTTTTTTTTTTTACTTCCATAGGCACCTCTAACCGAGTATTGGTGGCAAATGCGAGCTTGTCCATATTTTGATATTGATCCTGTTTCACTCTGCATTTTGATGCTACCTTATTACAACTCGTATTAAAGTGATGCCAAAAATTATTATATAATTAATGATGCTCGCATCAATTATACATGTCGTTAGAGCACCTACATTTCAATTTCAATGAATACCATACATAGGTCTATTTAACAAAGCATAAAAGTAACAAAGATACTTTTCTTTCTAGGTTTCTTAAAAAAGAAAGGTCACAAAGGAAAATTTTTTTGGGGTCCTTTGATAGGCAGGAGGATATGGCAATGTGGTTAATGAGCACAAGCGAGGATAGTTGATATTCGGGTAAAAAATGAAGCGGGTTGGTTCACCTGAGTGAGGCAAGAAGCAGTGGTCTGGATTGAAGGGTTGGGAATTACGGCCAAGGATGACAGGGTTAAGCAGGGTGATGAACATAAAGAGGTCATGACATGGTCACCCAACAATTTGTGGTTTTCAGCGAAAAGTAGACCCTCCACGATGGTCTAGAGGCTAAGGCACTAGACTGCTAACCCGCAGGTCGTAGTATCGAATCCTGGCCTTAGCAGGCGCATTTTCGATGAGGTGAAAATGCTTGAGGCCCGTGTACTTAGATTTAGGTGCACGTTAAAGAACCCCACATGGTTGAAATTTCCGGAGCCCTCCACAATGACGTCTCTCATAATCAATATTGTGGTTTTGGGATGTTAAGTCTCAACAATTATTAGTATTACCAGCAAAAAGTAGGGGCCTATTTTGCCTATGCAGATAAGATGAAAAGTGGGCCATAAAACATTGCAAAACAAGCTCTAGAAGCCACCGGCTGTGAAACCCCGTTTCGCCATGCTTTCAGCCACTTCAAATCATTAAATTTTGCTGTTAAGCAGAAAGAAGCTCGAGTATCTCAATAATCGCAGCTGACCACAGAACAATATAATTCGCTGGCATGCAGATGCTTGCACACCAACCTGCTCATTACATCATGGTTTGCAAATGTGCCAGTGTTGCGAGACATTTAGGCTGCTTGTGTATTTATTAGAAAAGTGCTCGACCCAATGTGCTAAAATTTTGCCACCTTATTGCTTAATACACAAGGATCAATCCACATAACCAGGTTATGATTGAAAATTGGGTGCCATGGCCCCTTTAAGAAATTTGCAGGCATAAAATGAATTGCATCAGAAGGGACCATTGGGTGAGTTGGTGTGCTTCCATCTTGAACAAATATTAGCTTGCCAAAAACGGGGACGAGAAAAGACAAACTACAGCTTTGTAGCTTGTCTGGCGGTGAGCATAAAGGTGGCATCATGTTGATAACGATAGTAACGCTGAGAACAACAAACTGGGGCAGAACTTACGGCACCAGCGTTAAACATTTGACAGCTGGTAGTTATGCTCATCGAAAGCACGTTGAAATATTCTTGATAGAAATAGTAGGTCCCGAGGCGAATCCCTTTTTAAGACAAGGCCCATTCCACGTTTGCAAAAGATGTGTTGCGAAGTCCCTTAGATCATTCCCATTAAAGTAGCACAAATAGAGAATGACACAAGCTGCGACTGTAGGGTGTACTGCAGTGCAAAAAGAAAGTAGACTCAAAAACTTGTCCCCAGGTATTGCAGCGCCACCTGTTAAACAGAAGGTCCTGCCATGAGTTTTTTTTTTTTTTTTCAGTCTTTATGGAAGAAATCTTAAAGCTGGCCCATGCATGCACTTTCACTACTATTGATATACCAGGCCATCACCATTAGATGTGTTTTGTCATTATTTTGCTCGCATAAAACTGTGAAATCATGGAATTTTCGCATGTAAAGCTTTACACTCTTGACAATGTAAAGAAGGGTACTTCAAAGTCACATACGGTGAAAGTCCTTTCCCAATTTTGGGGCCTCTTTCAAGGACATGCCACACCAATGCCGCAGAACAAGGATCAGTGCATGGGGGTGCTAGCAGGGTTAGCGCTGCATGCAGCAAAAGCAGGAGTGAGGGTAAGGGTTACCGGGCAGTGGGAGCTTGCTGGCAGGCGGTGCGGGGGGGTGGCCGGCGGCGAGCTACTCACGGGCGCGGCAGGTGCGTGAACGTCGCAATAAGCCGCCTTGCGCACATGCAGTCCTGTGGCTTCCTCGAGGCGCATGTAGAGGCCCGCCTGCTGGGCACAGGTCACGTGAAAGGCAGTATAGCAGTTCGCCCGGTGACACTGGATGCAAGCGCCGACGCCACGCTGCTTGCAGATGTAGCAGGTGAGCTTCCAACGGGCGGCCGGTATGTTGCCCAGGCTGTCGATGGGCTCGAGGAAGACCGTATTCGCAAAGCACACCTCGGGTACCCAGAGAGCACACACCACATGTGCCCAGCGGCCATCGTCCGTCTGCTTGAAGGCCCCGCCTTTGTTGGGGCAGAGCACACAGTCCACGGCACGCGATGGTGACTGCAGACACCGGCGGCACAGCCACTGGCCTTCAGGAATGTAGGGCACGCCGTAGCACTCCTGGTGCACCGCAAGGTTGCACATGTCACAGAACAGGATTGCATTTGAGTTCTGGCACTCGCCATCACTGCAGATGGCACACACAGCATCCTCATCGATGGGCGGCCCCAGATCACGACCGCTCGTCTGACTCTGGAAGTAGGACTCTTTTTCGAGACGGTCCATGAGCAGCTCAAACGTATCGCAGCTTACTTCACCAAGACCCTCGGCGCGCCGTCGGCTGTTCATCAGCTGCAGCCAGGCACAGTCCTCCTCGTCCATGTCGTATTCCACAGCCTCGTCAAGCTCCTCAACAGAACGTTCCATAAAGCGGTAGTACGAAGCGGGTCTTGGGGGCGCGTCGGGGGGGTCGTAGTCTGGCACCAACCGGAAGGACGCCTCGGGCAGTTTGGCTTTTGCACTGGCGGCAGTGGGCTCTGGCTCGCTCGCGGCCTCGGGCTCTGCAGCGACCAGATCCAACGGCTCGCAGATGTTGATGCGGTGTAGGCAGCCATCAAGGTCCACCTCCACGATCTTCTGCAGGGCACCGCAAAGCATCGCATTACTAGGCGAGCTTACGGGAGAGGACTGACCGCGCATGGAAACAAAAGACGGGAAATGCACCATAAAGGACCAGACACGTACAGAACAAGTTATGACACACTCAATCCCTCAAGGCGTGATTTTATAGTGTCTTGTTGTGCATGCACAACTAAGACAGTGGGCACTTGACTGCAGCGCCAACTTTGTCAAAGGACAAGAGAACCAAGGTATAAGGAAGGCATACACATACGCTCACTCTTCGTGCCTTAATTCTTCTCTCCTTTCGTTCAGCTCGCGCTGCAACTAAGTGCCCTAAATGACCCACCAGCAAGCCCAATTAGCGAGTCTCGTTAAATCAAAGGGCCACACAATACAATCCTTGAAAAGTGAATATAGCTCTAAAGTTGATTTAGCACTTCCAGGGCTTGTGGAGGTCCTATCATCCCTTGTAATGTCGTTTGCGCCATGTGGCACCCACGTGTTTCGTGGATAGGCCGCATTTAGTGTTCACAACTATCGAGCGGTAGGTGGCGTGCTCGCGAGTGTTTTATCACCAGTATCACCGTCGTGGTTAGCATGGTAGCACCAGCAGTGGCACCTGGTGGCAATTCCGGGTGGCGGCACAGGACACACTGGTGAGCCTCTTTGGCGTGTGACGGTTGCAGTGAGCGGTTGTCTCGCCCGTGAGGATGGCACCCCGGGTCGTCGCTCGCAGGCCCTCATGGTGAGTGGAGCGTTGGTGTTGCCACCTTGTGTTTTTATGTTGTTGAGTGTTGTGGAATATTGTGTAAGGTTGTTTTAGCGTGTTGATCACAACTGATGTATTTTGATTCGGCTGACGGCTCGTCATTCTAAAATAAATGTGTTCCTTGGTTTGATCCGACCCTGTTTGCTGTCTCCATTTGTTCCGAGAGCGCATGCTCATTTGGAGACCCCGTAGTAAGCCACATGGGTGCAACATAGCGTGTGCCACATGTTGTACTGGTGATCGACTCAGTCTTGCCTCAGAAAGGGTAAACCGCAACACGCAACAGCAGTGCTTGGTGTCATGCCACTGTGGGTCTGCCAAAAAAACAAGAAGATGTACAGTGTTGCAGAAACAATGTCAACTGGCTGCATTGAAGGTCAGTGTTACACACACCAAGGCTCGGCAAAAATACTGTGAAATCATATTGTTACGTGATACAAATCAGCGAAGTATATGAAATACAGATACCAAACGCTACTGCAATTGTTGTATCCGATACTAATGTGAAATCTTAAGCAAGCGCCTCCTTCCCATTTTCAGGGAGATTTGAACATGCTTCAATGACCGAGAAAGTGCCCCCCCCCCCCCTCCCCCTTCTTGTCTCGCTATAAATTTTCAACTTGCTCTCTGTTACAGAATCCCGCAGCCCAAAAATCTGTCTTTGGACATGTGCACAATTTCCTTGTACATTTATGTGGCGCTTTGGGGTAACATTCAGAGTTACTATAATTTGTTAGATCACTTGAAAAGCCACCTATACCCTCCGGTTTAATAAAAACAGTAAATGCATGCATATTCAATATAGCGTTTCAATAGAAGTGCAGGCATGCATTGCTCTTAAAGGCTCCTGCACTGCCATCTTGAGTTTTGGTCTGACTCAAAATATTGGCGACTGAGAAAGGGCCCACTCCAAGTCTTGTCCAATTATCTTTCACCAAGAGTGGGGAGCTTGCACAGAATTTCACTATAAACTTTCCAGTTGTGTCTTGGGATACTTGGATACAATCACAAGGTTATCATAGAATTATGTAATGAAGCAAAAATGCCTTTGCCTAAAGATGTGCACTTGAACAGTGTTTCATTTGAATGAAATGTTTGTTAGTAATAAAAAGTTTCATGCTTCTTGCTCAAAGCATATTGGCATAATTATGAATTAACTTAAAGATGTCTGTTTGATATGACACTATGCTGTCGGTAGTTTTTTGTCATTGCTTTTGTAACTGATAGGAGTCACGGCTGTACATGCTGACCAGCAAGCAGGCTGTGATCTAATTACAAGAACTTCAGCAAGGAGCCTTCACATGATTGTGCAAATACTGGTGTGAAGTTTTACCTTGTTCATAAGTGTATCACTGATGACAAAATACCGGATCACCAGACAGGATAGCATCAACACTGGTAGCAACCCATAAAGGGACATAAAGATGCAATTACATTTTATATTCCACTTATCTATTGGTCTAAAGCAGCTGTTACCAACGTACTCACTAGCATGCAATCTGTTAAAAATTTTTTTTTGCTACAAGAAAGCATGTGCACCCCAGACACATCTGAGATGTATCGTAGAGTTGCCAAAAGCATCGCAGGACATCGCCGCTACTGACATGGCTACTTATCGCTCCACCTACCTTGCGATTAGTAGCAGTAAAAAAATCTAGAGGCCATAAAGATGCCCTGCGACACTTTTTGAACATGGCCATAAAACTCTACCGATTGGTAGTTGAGGCTCCCAAGTACATGCGAGCCAAATTTTTTAGTGCAGCACGCGGCCTGGAATTAGCAATCGATTCTTAACATCAACTAAAAATTGCTCTTTCTTCTCTCGACAAATTATGCTACAAGCTCAAAAATCATTTGACATAGCTATTGTGTCAGCCATTGGCTCATTTAGCATGGCGCACTCAGTCGTTACCTGGGCCGCTGCGGAAGGCCACGAGTTGATTGACTGATATGTGAGGTATAAGGTCCCAAAGCGATCATATGACTATGACAGGTGCCATAGTGGAGGGCTCCGAAAATTTCGACGGGAAGGCTGTGAGTTGTCCGCATGTGCACGCACGATCGCACTAAAAAGCCGCATATTTGGAAAAAAAAAGAGAAAAAGTTCTTAAAGGGATCAACATTCAATTTTCATGGTGACATTTTTTTGTTTAGCAGCACGAAAAGCTTACCGGTCAGTCAGTCTAATCACGAAATTTCAAAGTGAAAAACGATGCGAAACATTTGTAATTGGTTTTTCTATCTGCAGCGAATAGGAAGTCGCATACTCGCATGCTGCAAACAGTGAGCTGCACATGTGTGCACTTCGCGCGCATGTGCCACGGCTTGATTTGATCCACCCGAGGCCGCGACGGCAGCACCGCTTTTCACCATGCTACTCCTTTTACGTTGTAAGCAGCACAGAATTGAGCGGGGCTGGGTAATAATATACATACTTTATTTTCAGGAATGGCGCGCATGACAGAGTCAGTCTACGGGACAACGTACAGCAAAGTGATAGACTTTATATTTCATAATCCAGCTTCAATTCTCTTCCGCTAGCCTGCGCCACACGACGGTTTTTGTTACCTTTAAGTATGATTTAAAAATATAAATTTTACTCACAATGCGAAAAGAATGATAAATACTGCAACTATATGTCAGTGTCTTTTCATTTCTACTAGCATCTAATCACACTTTCTGGCCAGTTGTTGGTCCCTTTAAGGTCATGAGGTGCACGTGACGTATTTTGCATCCCCATGCCATCTCTGTCTGCTTGGCTTTCAGCGCTTTAGTCAGGACGAGAGAATGCAATTGCAGCGTGCAACAAATCTTTGTAACTGCACTCGTATTGGACGGATTCTAAAAATTTTTTGAGGCAGCGAATTCGTGAGGCAATAAGCTCCTTCAGTGAATCCATTCTATGGCTACTTGAAAGAGCGTTTCGCAAGGCCCTTTTGAAAATAGAAAAATGCCCCCACCTCTTCGAAAGAAGTCGTCATGCATTTCATGCGCAAGGAGTACACAGCGTACTAATAGGTGTGCTGAGCACAGAATTCAGTATCAGCAGCTCGCTTCGCTCGCTTGCGTTCCGCATTACGCACTCTTCTCTTCGCTTTGCAGCTTTGTCTTCTGTTTCTTCTCCTCCAGTTGATTATTGTGTTGAAGCTACTGCAGTGACGTCCCCTCCAGTGAGAATTCACCGACTTCTGCTATCGCCTTGAGATGCACCCAGCCAGCGAACGGTCGAGAATGAGGTGCACGAAGGAGAGAGAGTGAACGGCGAGAGAAGGCGCGGCACCTGTCATTGTACCTGATAGACATAATGTCAGAGTCTTATCTACACAAACGCTACACAAATGCTGGCAGCACAAACGCGTTCAAATGCACTGCATTGAGGCGGTGGAAAGTCACGTTCAAGTCAAGGAGGTAGGGGCTCCGGTTGCTAGGAGCGAGGATAAGCGCGCACGCCTGTAGCTGTTGCTGACAGCTGCCGACGCCAAAGCGTGACATGGTGGGGTCTCCGGCTGCTAGGGACGCACGCGCCTGCAGCTGTTGCTATGGGAGAGGGCAATGGACAGATCCTGATGGATGCCTGACATAGCCTGACTAATAGATGCATCAAATAATCACGGTTAATAAGTAAATAAACAAGATAAAGGCAGCCCCACTAATAGCTATGACAACGGAAAATTCAGCGCCTATAGAAAGTAGCTTAAAATGGCTCATTGGAACGCTCATGAGAAAAATAGTGCATTTGGCACAACACTGATTCTCAAATGCCCTTCATAACATCTTTGAAATGACCCCTAATAATTTTCATTAGTATAATGCCAACTCCTTATTGCTATTTACTAAGTAGTAAGCAAATTATTGCTACTATACACTACAAGCATATCCAGATCATATATCCACCATCAACCTCACCTTGATATTACAGTAAACTTAAGTGGGAAGCAAGTATGTAAGCAGTAGCAGAAATGACATACAGTTAAAAGTAAGAATAAAACAGAGAGCTTATTTCGGCAGCATGTTAAAAAAGACACATTCTAGAAAAAAAGAAATCTTAAAAAAATATAGAGACCTAGGTAATGTACGGAAGCACAAGGACAGCAAAGAGAGCACTTGCGCTAAAAAGCAAGTTACTATTTCGAAAACTTTATGAAGAAAAATAGCAGGAAGGACACAATACGATACACCATGCTTGTTCTATTGGATGTAGCATCAGTACCAGTGATGCTATTTCTGTTAGAATCTGATACACATATAAGTCAATCTCATTGCATGTAAGTCAAACTAGCACACTGGAGTCTTGAAATCGCCTTCACGCAAAAGCCATGTGATGCACTAAGCTCCATTCTGGCATTCTTCGGACTTCATGCAAAGCTCACCATTGTTTCTTGCAATTTATAATTGGACTGAAACTGCCAAGCGATGTCATAACTGTGCGCAATCACTACACATTTGTTAGTAAATTAAAGATATGGAATGTATAACTGTAGCATTTTATAGCTTTCTTTTGTTTAGTCTAGTGCCAATATTACATCAGTTATTGCACACCTTGTTTCATTGCATTACTATGTTTTCTTTGATGTGAACTTCTTGTGCTTTTTGCAATTACTTTTTTATTTTTCATGTCCAGTGTAATTTTTTTTTTTTGTGAACATAACCTTGCAGTATTCTAACTACACTTCCCGCCTCCTATGCAATGCCCACATTTATATTTATTCATATACCATTAGGGTAGATGAATAAAAAAATAAAAAAATAAATAAACTACCCTCTGAGAACTCTAATGCAATATGTTTCATTATCATAAGTTCATTATTAGCAGAGAAAATCAATGTTGAAGTTTCATTTTTAAATTTCATGCCAAAACCTCCACATGTGACTTAAACTTCAATATTTTTGGCATTTTCATGGCATTGACTCAAATTTTCTGAAACTTCGTATGCTAAAAATGGTATGGGTTCATCTTGGCTAAAACAGTGCACACGGGGCAAGGACGGAAGAAAAGAACACAGACAAGCGCACTCGCAACTAGTTAACATTTATTTGGGAAAGAAATAGATGATGTATAGGTGAAGTGCCACATAACAGAAAATGCATAAAACACTAACCAGCAAAAACAACCAAACATGCCACAAGCAAGGGAAAAAGATTATAACGTTGGAATCATCATCTGCAGGTGCTAGTCAGATAGCTGAATTCTGCGTCGCCGAGCGCAATTGACGGCACGCTGACACACTTAATGTTTGTTCTTTGGATGTGAAAGGCTTCAATCACTTCTCTTGCTAGTTGATTTCTATGACACGACAGTATCATTGTGTCCTTGAATAAGGGTACGCAGCCGCATTCCTGACAATGAGCGGCGAGGGAGAGTGCTTTTGACTCTGATAATGAGCGTTTGCGTTTTCGCAGGAGAACGTTGGTGCATCTTCCGCTTTGGCCAATGTAAGTCCCACCGCATGGTAAAGGAATCTGATACACAATGGCGTCTATACACTATGCATATCGGAAGGTGTGGTTTGTACCACATTTGCCAGGAACACTTTCATTGCTTTTGCTCTGCTTAGCAATGCTTTTTTGCACCTTTGCACAAAGGGACACAAGCTTCTGAGGAGACGAAAAAACTTCAACGTCAGATCGTTTGGCCACATTTTTAAAACCATGTGCCACTCGATGAGTATAGGGTATGACCGCATACTTTTTTGTTCTGACGGTGCATTCCTCATTCCTAGCCCGTGTTCCACTTATTTCAAGACATTTGTGCATCTTCTCGCATGCTTGAGCAATGATGTGCTCCGGGTAACCCGCTTGCTTAAGTCCAACTACTTGATCATTAAAGCTTATTTGTAACTTATCCTGAAGAGAATTCTGCATTGCAGAACGAACACATGAAAAGGCTATACCCTACTTTATTATTTTAGAATGATTTGACGAGAAGTTATGTAAAGGCTTCAGAGAACGAGGATGGTAGCACCAACACACATGAGTATGTAAAAATTCTAGCTTTTTCGTCTCCTTAAAAGCTTGTGCCCTGTGGGCAAAAGTGCAAAAAAGCATTGCTAAGCAGAGCAAAAGCAATGAAAGCGTTCCTGGCAGCTGTGGTACAAACCACACCTTCCAATATACAGAGTGCAAAGAGGCCATTGTGTATCAGATTCCTTTATCAAGGTGGAACTTACATTGGCCAAAGTGGAAGATGCACCAACGTTCGCCTGCGAGAACGCGTACACTCATTATCAGAGCCAAAAACACTCTCCCTCGCCGCTCAGTGTCAGGAATGCGGCTGCGTACCCTTATTCAAGGACACAATGATACTGTCGTGTCATAGAAATCAACTAGCAAGAGAAGTGATTGAAGCTTTTCACATCCAAAGAACAAACATTAAGTGTGTCAGCGTGCCGTCAATTGCGCTCAGCGACGCAGAATTCAGCTATCTGACTAGCACCTGCAGAAGATGATACCAATGTGTAATCTTTTTCCCTTGCTTGTGGCATGTTTGGTTGTTCTTGCTGTTTAGTGTTCTATGCATTTTCTGTTAAGTGGCACTTCACCCATATATCATCTTTTTCTTCCCAAATAAATGTTAATTAGTTGCCAGTCAGCGCTTGTCTGTGTTCTTTTCTTCCGTCCTCGTCTCGTGTGCGCTGTTCAGCCAAGATGTTCGTATGCTAAGTCTATGGCACCCACAGATTACAATGTACTTAACTTTTATTGATTGGAAGCTACGTAGTATCCAGTAGATGCTTTCGAAATTTTATATGTCATGATATTTGGTGCAGGAATATCAAGGTGGCGTCACCACCCACATTTTCTTTTCACGCGTTTTCTCGGTTACTAAGCATCGTGTTGCGGTAAGAGCGGCAATTTCAGAATTGTGAAATTGTACTTCACTAACACTGGAAAAGCAATTTTGGTCTTTAGTGTCCCTTTAACACTTCATATCAGGTTGCAATCAATGTTTATTGTTTCTCACTTTGATGCCGTGATTAGTACATTAAGATGCACAATACATTATTTTGTGCATTGAACATACACATACTGATACACATCTTGGGAGACCTCTTCACAGTACAGATACAAGATATCCAAAGGGTATCTGAGATAGTATCAGAGGTATATGTATATTTGATAGTCTAGCACTGACATGCACTTTGGTCACTTACAGGATGGAAACAGTGCATTTTCACTTTTTAATTTGAAGTTAGTAAGACTGCCATTACACAAAGACAATGGTTGCTTTCATAATGTAAAATGAATTTTATATATCTGGACATTTCAGAGGTTGCTTTACCACTGACAGAGAGGCAGTTCCACAAGATGATAGTACATTCATCCCTTGTTCAGATTGTTTTTCTATTGAGTCTTTTTTTTAGTGACTCATACTAACTTGAACAATGCATCACACAGTGCTTCAATGCATCTTAAAGGATAATGCCTGCTTTCACCTGTCAGAGATCTTCACGCTGGTGGGCCAGCAACAATTCCTACCGCGCAAAAAATAAAAAAAGCGCTGTAAGTTGGCTTTACTGTATAAAAAAAAACTTTTCCAACCAAAATATTCGTTCAATGAACCCAGAGTGCCACACATTACCCAACGAAAGTTCTGCTTCCAGATAGAGAAAGGAAGTTATGGGAAGTGGCGTTTAGTTAGCCTGTTACGTATGAGCGCGCGCATGCGCGGTAACATCTTTCACTGAATGTCAACGACAGCGGGCCAATAAAAAGGAAGATAACAGCGATAGTTGTGTCGGGGGCGTGTGCGGAGAGCGGGTAGGGAAGAAAAAGGGGTTCAAACACTTCGCCGAGCGGGGAAACGTCGGCTCACCTGGGCCTCGGCATACGTGAGCGCCTCGCGTGCGGCCGGTATGAGCCCCGGCGGCGGTGTGGGAGAGCGCCGATTCTGCCGGTGGTGCCATCGTCCACGCTTGTTCTTCTTGCTACTCGGCGGCGGTGCAGCGGCGGTACTGCCGCCGCTGCTCCCGTCGTGCTCGAAGTTGTACAGGTGGAACTGGATGCCCGAGTAAGTCTTGTAGATGCGACCGCAGTTGGGCAGCGGGCATTCGTAAGGGGGCTTTGTCGCACGCAGGTTTTGGCAGAAAGCGCGCACGTCGAAACTGCTGCTGTTCACCAACATGGCGCTCGCTTCTCGAGAAGACCAGCGGTTTCCGCCCCGCGATGAATCGTCCGGACTGTTCACTCCACGGACGCGGCGGCCGCCGGCGGTGATGTTACTGCTGTCGTAGTGGCGGCGGCGGCAGGCGATGCTGCTGGCCGCCACCGCGCTGTCCCGGCGCTGGGACGTCGATCGCGGCGGCGCATTTCCTGCGGCCACATCACGTCAAGAGCTCAGTTGGTTTAACTGCGCCAGTCGTTTCTTCTCCAGCCAGTGGCGATAGGTTAATGCCGGTGAGGAAGCAGAAAAAAGTAAACGAGAAAAATGCGAGGGATACACACACAGTTTGTTGATCGACTGACACGGGGACACGGCTGCCCAAGGTTGCCGAGGCGCTTCATCGTCAGCAGCAGCTTTGTACGTATGTACAGTACATGCGTAAAACTTCCACTCAATGGCGTCCGACCGTCGATCTTCTGCCTATCTAAACGGCGTTTTCGTGCCTGCGAGACGATCTCGCTTTGCCGGCTCGGCCGCTGTGCTTCTGACCATATTGGCGCGCTTTTTGAAAGTCTTCAAGCGCGAGCCGTGATGATTGCGGTGGTGGTGATAACCACAGATGCCACAGGTCCCTCAAGAGCTCACTTCTCGCCGACCAGCAATTGGCCGTCCAGCAGGGCCACGAAGCGGCTGCCAGGTACTCCCTGTCGCCCCCTACGTGGCAGACGCCCGCTACGCGCTAAGCGCGTCCTGCAGGACTGAAATAAAGTTTAGTTTTTTTTCATTCCATTCCACAGAATACCTACGACTAAAAGCTTGGTGGTCAAGGAAGGTACGCTGGAACCGCCTTATTAGAAGACGGCACCTGGTAGGTGTTCTGTGAAGGCACCCACAACTAATACGCGGGGATCCCTAGTACGGGACACCACCGGCGTCGGCTGCTTCCTGGGCTCGACGAACCATTAAGGTATTTTGGGTCTGAAGGTTAGAGCAGCCCAAGCAAGGTCTCTTTCCACACCTCCAGGGTTGAGTTGGAGCCGTGATGCTGAAGAACTCAATGCGGCAGTCCGCAGAGTAAACCATTAAATTATCAAATTTTTTTAAAGCATAAAAGTGATTTCACGTTTAACACCTTCATGATGGAGTAAAATTTTGTATAAATATTTTGCGTATATATTATTTCAAAGAATTTCTCTACACTCTCCCTTATGTAACAGCCCCAAGATGGGTGTTACATTAGAGGCGAGTGTAGAGGGGTCTTTAAGGTAATAAAATGAAATTAAAGTATCATACCCCTATTGTGGGTGTGTTTCATTATCATATTGTAGATTTGGGATGTTAAACCCCAGCAAATTATCACACAACTCTTCATCCACGACAACAGAATTGGTGGCAATCTTTGAAGCAGTTAAACTTATCTGCGAGAATTCTGAGCCACCAAAGTGGGTGATATGCACGGATAGCAAACCTGCCCTTCAGCCAATCAAAAATGCGAGATCCCCTTACAAAAATGGTGAAATAGCACAATGTATTGCAGAAACTGTGGAATATGTCTTAGCGCAGAGTCGCAACATGGTATTCCAATGGATACCCAGTCACACTGGAATAAAGGGAAATGAATAGGCCGACAGCCTTGCCATGAAAGCATTGAACGAAAGACTGGATTGTGCAATCCCTATGTCTGGGGTGGATATTCAACATTTTATAACACAAGGAGCTAACCATTGTTCGGTAAAGAAGTGGTTTGATAGCCCTGATCAAAGGAATCAGTACTTTATGAGGTTGATTCACACAAAAAATTTTTCATAATGACAGATCTGTCACGACACTTAAAGACATTATTTCACAAACATCACTTGGAAGTAGCATGCATAAACAGCTTCCTGCACAAAATACATCGATCCAACTCCCCGGAATGCCATTGCTGTCATGCAGAAGAAAATGTTCGCCATATTCTTTTAGAGTGCGTTAAATACGCGAATGAAAGAGAAAAATTGAGGAACAAATTAGCAAGTTTGGACAGATGGCCCCTCACGTTAAAGAAATTACTTGGACCATGGCCTGAGATGCATCTTCAGGAAAAGGCAAACATCTTCCTGACAGACTTCTTTGTGGAAACCAGACTGGATAAGTGCCTGTGATAGACAGCCAGGGATTGATGTATATGAAATGTGTTAGTTCATATACTTACAGTAGAAAAGGGAGGTGTGCATGTGAACAGTTTGACAGTGTGAACTGCTGCAAGCAGACTGTGCATTGGCATAATAGTTGAACTCGTTTCAGTGTGCTATTATGTTATTTTTTTTTATTGTTCATTTTTTGAGTACCATTCAGTATTATTATTCTTTTTTTCTGCAGGACTTATTGATATGGAGTAGCTGAGGCAATATGTATCTCAACCTCTCCAGAGCAAAATAGTTAGAACAGAACATAACTGCGTCAGGAAAGGTCTTGCCTAATTGGAGAAATGCAGCCCTCTTTAGAAGAAGTCAAAGATGAGTAACAATATTCAGGTTTTAGCCACTGAAGTGTTTTAAATGCTGTATAAGACATTCTACGAGAGTCTAAAAAAATTGTGTGTTGGGTGTAGCTTAATTCAGTCTTCTTAGTTAAAGTTGTGCAAAATTTCTTTTTACGTTTGTTGACTTTAGTACTTTAAAAATGTTTTGTAATTTTATGAGGTTAAATTATTAACCTGTAATAACTAAACAATCCATCGTCAACCCATTCCCTCAGTAAGTGAATTAGTTTACTCAGCAATGCTTTGTCTGATTCATGGCCTATCACCCTGAATGGGTTGCGCCAAAATCGCCTCTAGTGCCCCCCCCCCCTTATTGGCTGGTGTGCCGACAGGTGACTTATTACCACAGCTTGTGGCAGCATTTATCAAGATCAAGGACTATACAAAAAAAACGTTTTTGTGTGTAGGAGATGAACTTTCTAAAATTCAGTTTTTTTATTTGGAAGGCTCAAAGTATATATGTGCTCAAGGGAGTTCCAGCAGTTACTGCACCATCAAAGTTAGGATGTAAATTGTACTTAAAATACATTTAAAATGCTATCACAGTGTGTCTGCAAATAAGTTTTCCTTGCTGAAAACTGCTTAACAGAAGCACACGGGGGGACGAAACAAAGGTGCAAATGTCAACCTTATCTGCTAATTCATGTTTGTCCTGCTTTTCAACTGAGAAGAGTCTGTATCATACTCTGTATTTAAATATTGTTATTTGGGTACAGCTTCAGTCTGGTTTCAACTGGACTACACTGGTACTTTGTGCCTTGCCACAAATGAGAACTAGTTTGGCATTTTCACGTTAATGTTGCCACATGTGTGCTTGACGTCACGGAAATGTGTACACATGATCTCATGACGCATCATCTGTGGAAGGGATGCCAATGGCTGTGGGTGGAAAGAGAGAAATAATTTTTATTTTGATCACCAGCAGATGGTGGAGAGCCAACCCTGCTAAGATGTCAGCCAGGGGCCCTTGGCCTCTGGTAGCATCCTAAGCCTACTGGACGGCTACGAGTTGGTCCTCAGGGGCAGTGCTGAGCAGCCTAGTCTCCCACTGCTTGCCAGTTTGAATTTTTTCGGGCACCCAGGGGCAAATCCAGCAACTTGTTTGGGGGGGGGCTCTTGTTTTTAGTCATTACCATCAAAGCATAAGTACTGTCAATACAGAACGCCATCAAATCATAAATACTGTTAATTTCTGCTCACAGTCGTCCCACTCATTTGTCCTGGTCACTGATAGGAGGTGGACGACCAGCACTAGAGAGAGGGGGAGGGTGATCTACCCTACCACTCCTCCTGAATTTGCCGCTGGGCAGGTCTAAATAATATCTAGGTCTGCCCTTCTCGACAAAATTTATATTTGGCCAAATCCAGTGCAATTACATCAGTTGGGTTAGATACATATTCAGTGCTCTCTTGTGATTGCTTTTTGTGCCATAAAATCAATTAAGTTGGATACATATTAGATGCGAAGCAGCTTTTTGACTAACCTGTGCAACGCTATCACTCCGTCTGCACCACGCTCCCCTGACCACAGGTGTGTGATCAGTGCCAAGTAGGTCACACCTTCCCTCGTAGTGCGCACGCGTTGATGTCACTCCCTCGCTAGCCTGTCATCGCGTATCATCTCTCTCACTTCGCCCTCTCTTCCGCTCGCAACGTTTGAGCGCATACCAAGTAAAAACACTCTTCTGGCTCATTTATTTGCCATGAAACTTACACAAAACCCACCCCGCCTCCTGTATTTTTGTGTTTCAAAGAAACTTTTACTTGAATAAAGGTTACACTGAGTTTCGTTTTAAACTATTCTTCCAGCATCGATGTCAACGTCCATCTCAACCGGGCCTACAGGGGTGCGCACCACTGCTGCTTCGCATCACATTATGGTCCCCTTCGGGGAGATGGTCCATACTTTTTTGGATTTGAGGAGATCCATGGCACCACCTGCTGCTTATTAAGCGAGTGGAGCATTGGAGGGAAGCAGGCCCATCCCAGTCTGTAGTAGTTCATAATCTCCCTTTAGCTAACTATCTGATTTCCTCTCAGCTGCGGCACCCCATCTAGCGAGTTTTCGAGCCACAATGTCTGCCACTTCGTTGCCAGGAACGGAAAAGTGCCAGGTGATACGGACAACCTGCTGTCCGTGAAAGTTAACCAGGGTTCGTATTGCTTCCTGCAAGTTGTGCCCCTTTGCGTAATTTAAAATTGCAGTTTTGGAATCATTTGCTACAATAATGGCCAGAGCGGAAGCCATTGTGAGAGTTGTCAGGCACCTTGGTTGTGTTAATTTTATCATTTGGCTGATATATTCTAATTAGTTGTGTACCCTGTCACGTCAACAGGCACCATGTCTTTAAAATGTTGAAATTACTCTGTATAGCCCTGCCCAACTTTCGGGATCTGAAATTTAATTCTCATAGGGACTGCCATGCACGAGCTAGCCCAGCAAATGTGTTTGCCAGCTCATCAAGCACAGTTTCTGCTACAAAGTTTGTGAATCCAAAGCTGCAGTACTTTCTGCCACTCAATAATGCAATAAATCATAACTAAAAAGTTCAATGAACAATTTTGCTAAGAAAAAGCAATAGATCAGCTATTCAATAATGAAAATATAGCTTATTAGAAATATGCTATGCACTGCCAGCTGTTAAAAATACCAGGAGCAGGCAAATTTATTCAGGCTTCTCACACAAGTAGAATTCCTCTTTACACATTCAGTTTTCAAAGTGTGCTGTCTTATTATTATGCAAAATTTATAACTATCTGCAAGGGTCGCTTACATAAAAGGCGGGCTTACGTCAATTGTACGATGCATCAAGCACGGGCCTAGCACTAGCTTAAACTGTATTAGCAAAATAAATTGTGTTTGCTCAATCTGCTCAGTTATGCATCAAATGACACATGTTTCGATTTGAAAGTGCGCGCTTTGAGACGTGCCGCCTCAAACGCGGCCACGGCTACGCAGAGAAACTAGAAAATAAAAAAATCACAGCGAACATTTCGATTCCAGCACAACAGAGAGAAAGGTCAACAACTCCTTCGCGAAGCAACGTGAAAGTATACGCGTTCCTTGAGGCGTCAGGGTGACTTGTTTGGAGGACGCACGAACTAGCTCTGAGAAGGACACATATGACGTCCCGCGGAGGTCCTCTCAGCACCGGGAGCACCCGTCGTCCGCACTGTGACTACGACAAGGTCTTTCCTAGAAGACTCGTCGTTGCATCGTTCAAGGCCCGACCTACGACTGTGGTGTTAGATTCAATACTGTTCGCCGATGATGCCTTGACAGGTTCGGTGTTGCCTGAAGCCTTCGTTTCGGTGCTTCCAGCCAGTTTCGATTTGGCGCCCTCTTCAGCAGCTGGCGGTGGCGGCGCGACCACGAAGGTGCCGGCCAGCCTGGTGAGGTGCTTGATCTGCGCCTCGTGATGTTCGACGCGTAGCCGCAGGTCCTTGACTTCGCACTCGAGGCAGAGATGCTTCTCCTCCTTGGCGTTCTCGCGCAGCCGCTCGTTGCGCGCTTGGCGCATGTACTCGGCGATCAGCGTGGCGGCGGCCGCAGCGAAGATGATCATTTCGCCCAGCAGCTCGGCGCCCAGCTCGATGGCCATCGCCTCATTGAGCGGAGGCACTTCGGTGGGCTTGCCCAGGTTCAGGATGCGCATCTTGACGTTCACCTCGACCCAGTGGTACAACTGCGCCGGTGGCATGCACACGTATGTACGGAAGAAGGGGCTGTTCTTGGCCCCCTGCTTGATGCGGTTGGCCAGCGGCTTGCTGAGCTGACGGAAGGCCAGTGCGGCCAACTTGGCGATCGGAAACGCAGCCACGACCATGATGATGTGCCGCCGCTCATGCCACACGAGGCGGGCACGGAGAATGCTCGAACTGGTAGGTGTTCTGCGACACCGTTGTGACACCAGAGGTTACAGCTGGTAAGTGTTCTGTGGTTACACTCGCTCGTCTCACCTCCGCCGGTGAGGAGAGGTCACAGCAGTTTGTTTCAGAGTTGGATTGGACCATGGATTGGACTGGATGTGTGGCTGGATTCACTGCACCGTTACAGTTACTAGAAACAACGCCTCCTCTAAACAATGCCTGGGGATTGGCTCGCGCTCCCAGCAGAGTTGGCCTGCCTTCAGTTTTGAGCAAGCGCCGCGCGGTGGCGCTCGCGACCGAGACTAAAATTTAAATGATGCACAGAAGCCATCAAAGAGAGGGTAAGAGGTGACAAGAGGGTTGCAGTAGGGGCGTTCCCCGGATGCAGTAGGGGCGTTCCCCGGACGCAAGCCTAGGCACTGCGCCGTGTCGCCTGTAGGCAGACAGAAATTAGGTGCCTTCTTCCTTTTCCACATGAACCACTACCACCACCCACGCAAGCTGGAAGCAGTCATGAGGCAAGCGAGCGCGAAGCTCAAAACGACAGCTGATAGACGAAACCTAGTGATAATTTCAGGCGGTTTAAACGATGTCCTAAATAGAGATGCAGCAGGACTAGCAGCCACACTGGCGAAAGGCGTCGATGACATGCGCGCCACTTCTCCTAAGGTACAGGTAGTGATATGCACCATACCGGAGGTACCGGTGCGTGATAGCAACCTGCAAAGAGCGGTGGTCAACGCAAACCAAGAGATATGGCGGATGAGTCGAGGGAAAGGCTTTGAGGTGGTGGAAATAAACAGAGAGGTGCATAGGTGGGGGGGTTTTCAACGAGACAGAATTCACTTCGATGGGCGGCTATGTCATGAGGTGGGTTGGCGACTTGCAGGACGCGCAGTAGCTTTTTTTGGGGGGCAAGCGAGCCCTTCGGGGTGCAGGATAGCTAGTAACGAGGAAAACAACCAGGGAGACTCTTCGACAGGTGGTATGGACAGATACGATTCCAAAGTGGCACCAATATCTAAGATAGGTAGAGTCCGGGGCATAAATAGACGTAGCCACGAGCGCCGAGCCCATTCAGACATAGGGTATATTAACATGCAGGGTGGTAGGAACAGGCTGAAGTGGGAAGAGATAGCAGAACAGCTAAGGAAAGAGAGGCCGATGGTATAAGGTTTTGTAGAAACACATCTCAGGGACATGGAACAACCTCCGAACAATCCGGACTACGCGTGGGAATATTGTAATAGAACAGAAGGCAGCAGAAAGGGGGTGGTATTGGGGCATTCATTCATAAAAGTATAGACTGGCAAAGGGTCAAGCAAGAGTGCAAGGAACATTTATGGCTAAAAGGGAAAGTGGCAGGTCAAATGACACTCCTTGGTTTTGTGTACTTGTGGACGGGAGCAAAGGCCAGAGAGGAAAACCAGACAATGGTAGAGTGTATATCAAAGGACATTCAAGAGTTAGGAAGAGAGTGCGAGATAATTATACTAGGAGACATGAATGCGCACATAGAAGATATAAATGGGTATACCGACCCGACAGGCAAAATGATCATGGATATGTGTGAAAGGCTCGATTTGATCATTTGCAACAGTACCAAGAAGTGCGAAGGGCAAATAACATGGGAGGTAGGAAGGCTTCAGTCGACGATAGATTATGCACTGATGTCACATAGAATGTATGATAAGCTCAGGGGAATGCACATAGATGAAGGTGGCTCCAGAAGTCTGGGTAGCGATCACAAACGTATCAAGCTAAGTTTTGGAAGAGTAGTGAAAGTGGGAAGGAGGCAAGATGAGCAACTATAGGAAAATTTTTATACGGAAAGGCAAATTGAAATAGCCACTAAACAAATTGAGAAAGTAACCACGGAGGATAATAAGACAGTATGGACATACACGAATCTAATTAGACTCTTTGAGCTAGAGCTTGCTAAGACGCGTGACAAGTCACCCAGGAAAAGAAGATACAAACCCAAAAGTTTGTGGGATGAGGAAGTTAAGAGAGCCATAGCAAAACGTCAGGAAGCCTCTAGGGAACACAGACATGCTAAGCAGCGGGGTGAACCGACAGATGATGTTGAAAGAAAATGGGCAACCTTTCTAAGCTGTAGAAGGGATGCATCCCTTCTGATCAATGAAAAGATTAGAAGGAAGGGAGCTCAGTGGCTGGCAGAAGTACATAAAAAAGATAGAAAGGCAGCTGCGAAATTTTGGAACCATCTAAACTCCCTAAGAAATGAGACGAGCCTAGAGCAGAGATTTATAACTACAGCCCAAGGTGCTAGGCTAGAAGGTGACGAAGCTATTGAATATATAAGAACAAAAGTGACAGAAAAATTTCAACAAAGAAGTACTTTATGCACCACAATAGACAAGGACGAATCAAGTGGTGCAATGGCTCCATTTTCACAACAAGAGTGGGTAAGGGCTGAGAAAAGAGTTCCTAGTAGTACATCAACAGGCCCTGATGGCATTCCAATTAGGCTGATAAAGACATTAGGTTCGAAGTCTAAGCAGGCTTTGAGAGAGGCAGTGAGCACAATAATAATCGATGGTGAAGTTCCCGATGGATGGAAACTTAGCACGATGAGCATGATCTATACAGGAAAGGGGGACAAAGCTGACATAAACAACTACCGTCCTATAACAGTGACATCAGTGGTCTACAGGCTGGCGATGCAGATTATAAAGGAAAGACTGCAGGCGTGGATAGAGGATGAGGGGGTGCTGGGGGAACTGCAGAATGGGTTTCGGAAACACAGGAGGTTGGAAGACAATCTGTTCTCACTGACGCAGTGCATCGAAATAGCAGAAAAGGAACACAGGCCCCTGTGGCTAGCATTTTTGGATATCAAGGGAGCGTACGATAGCGTGGTTCAGGAGGAATTGTGGGGAATACTGGACACACTAGGCGTGGAACATGTAGTCACTAATCTTTTAAAGGGTGTCTATAAAGGTAACAAGGTAGTTATAAAGTGGGAAAAACAGGTATCCAAGCCTTCAGAGGTAAAACGGGGGCTTAGGCAGGGGTGCCCCCTGTCACCCTTATTATTCATGATGTACCTACAAGGATTAGAGGCAAAATTAGAGGGAAGTGAACTGGGCTTCAACCTCTCTTTAGTCAAACAAGGAAAACTTATTGATCAGGCACTACCAGCATTAATGTACGCAGATGATATAGTGCTAATGTCCAACAACAAGGAAGATTTGCAGAGATTGATGGACATCTGCGGTAATGAGGGAGATATGTTAGATTTCAGATTCAGTAAGGAAAAATCAGCAGTCATGATTTTCAATGACAACGAAGGTAGTGAGCTTAGAATACAGGAGGTCACGTTAGAGATAACAGATAAATACAAATATCTGGGCGTATGGATAAGCAATGGGACCGAGTATCTGAGGGAACACGAAATATACGTGACGACTAAAGGTAACAGGAATGCAGCAGTCATGAAAAATAGGGCACTGTGGAATTACAATAGGTATGATGTTGTGAGAGGAATATGGAAAGGGGTCATGGTTCCTGGGCTGACGTTCGGCAATGCGGTCTTGTGCATGAGATCAGAAGTTCAAGCAAGATTAGAAATTAAGCAACGTGGAATAGGTAGGCTTGCTTTAGGAGCTCACGGGAATACACCAAATCAGGGAGTACAAGGTGATATGGGATGGACATCATTTGAGGGCAGGGAAGCTAGCAGCAAGATAAAATTTGAGAAGCGATTGAGAGAAATGGGGGAAGAGCGTTGGGCTAGGAAGGTTTTCAGCTACTTGTACATGAAGAATGTCGATACAAAATGCAGGAAGCGAACCAGGAAGTTGACTGGTAAATACTTAGAAAACAGCAGGTGGCCAAACCAAAAAGAACTATCGGTTAAGAAGAAAGTGAAGGAAACGGAGACTGACATGTGGAGAATGGGCATGATTAAGAAGTCCGCACTACAGATCTATCGAACGTTTAAGCAGGAAATTGCCAAGGAAAGGATCTATGATAATACTCGGGGTAGTTCTCTACTGTTTGAGGCCAGAACGGGAGTACTGCGAACCAAGACATATCGGGCCAAATACGAAGGGGTAGACACAGTATGCAGTGCGTGTGGAGAGGAAGAAGAAACTGCCGAACACGTGATAATGTTCTGTAAAGGGCTTCACCCTATAGTTCAGGATGTTGGCGCAGAGTTTTTCAAAGCACTGGGGTTTAGGGACCGGGAGGGCAAAATAAATTTTAAGCGGGTAGACCTCACTAGAAGGAGGTTATCTGATTGGTGGCTAAAGTCAAGGCGCGAGTGAAAATTAAACTCTTCACTGCAAAGTACGAATCCTCAAACTCTTCTTTAAGGAAAAAAAATATAGTTTTTGTTTCATTAGATATTACGGCTTGGTGGCGCGAGCCACCGCCCGATCTAAAGGATACAGCCATATCCATCCATCCATTATCACGGCGACGGGTGGTTTTTCACCGGCGGCCCATAGGGGCGCGTCAGTCGAGAGTTGTTCGAGACCTGCAACTGTACACCGCTATTTCGGAGGCTATGCAAAGTGTTGCGTTGTTGCACCGTCCGCACAAGTGACGCTAGCGACCAAAATCATTCTAAAATAATAGAGAGAAAGGGTGTGGCAGCTGTTTTTTTTCTCATGCGGCAGGCATCTTTTATAGAAACAATGCCGCCTAGATTTCTTATGCCTGCCAAATGAGCGCAAAACGCTGGTCATCTAAAGTGGCGCTGCCTACGTAAGATTAAGGGTTTTTGTACTTGACTTTTGATATTGGCAATTTTGGCGTTTGCTACTAATTTTAAAGAAAGCCTTGTATTTAAAAAGTTGCTTGCCTAATAACGGCGTCACGTAGAAATAGTTATAATTACGTTTACGCTTTTTTAAGACTTTTTGACGTTATTTTTATTGAATATAATTCCAAAAAACGTAAAAACCTATTTGAAGACATCCCTACTTGAGTAGCGCCAGCTGCGCCACCACCGTAGTTCCGACGACCGCCGATAATCCGGCAGGCACGGGAAATCTAGAAGGCGTTGCTCGAGAACGTTGCTAGAGTTGCTAGAGGTACTAGCACAGAACACCTGTATAGCATAGAGTTTCCTAAAATTATACGGTACTAAGGTCCAGAGTCTACCGTCCGTTACTACGCTACCGCTATATGTTCTAAGCGCTATACCACAGCATAGAGTTTTACCACAGAACACCTAGGCTATACTACCACTACGCTGTGACTTTTGATGATGATAGGTATACGTAGGATATTTAAATTCTATTTCTTTAAAGGCACAATTTATTTCCTTCTTTCGGGTCGAAAAACACTTTTAGACATGAGTGAAATCACACCGTTAAATGATGGGTGGATGAATTCGCGTTTTTTTTTTTTTTTGAAGGTTAGTTTTTAGTAAACTTATTTTTCAGATCTGGTGTAACTGCAGCTCATTGCATCGCATTATTGAAACAGAATACGAAAGTGGGCGTAACGTAGTGCAGTTTTGATCGTGATCAAGCCCTATCCGCGTGAATTTTCTCCACCGCGATTTACATCGCTTGTGCAGCTTGCCAAAAATCACCCTAAATGACCAAACGTGACGGAGAAGTTCGATACCAATCGGGTTTGGTTGCAATAAAAAGTGCACCGCACGTGTGACATCCGTCATCTTGGAAGATGAATAATGTCGCTTCCCCTTATAAGCATCGTCGCACGAGCATTTGGCTGCTGTCCACCAGACGCAGTTTGGTCCCTTCTGATAACTTTACTTTGGAACATGCAGCTGACCAATTGTCGCAAGCTCTAGACCACCTCCACACATATGGACAGAAATCTTCATCCCAACGACAGAAGAGTGCGTAGAAATTTTATTCATATGTGTTTGGGTCACGACTTCCATACCTCCTCTCTAAATATGGTCTGGACTTATTAGTGTCGACAAACTGCGTTCTTCAAGAACTTGGCATAAATAAACTATCTAAACTTTTCATGTTTTCAAAAGCTGTGAATGTTTTGTTTTTAGGATTGCTGCTGAGAGAGCCTTCCAGCACTGTTTTTCATCTACATTTCGGCCTGTGTGCTATGTGTATTGTCCGTACTCTTTCCCTGAACATATCCCGGATCCAGATTCGTAAGGCGTGGTTTACGAAACATCCGGTGGCGCCGCGACTCTCTCAACCACGGACAATGGCTGCCGCCTGCAAAGCTGGAGAAAGCGACGCCGCCGCTACTCTCGGTGTTCCCGCGGTTGCCTCGGCGATTGAATCGGCCCGAGCGGATCAACAAGGCGTCGAGTCAGCGCTGACACCGGCGCGCGCCCAGTGCACAGTCGAGTGAGCATGTCGCCGTCGTAGTTGTCGCTCGTACCGCGCGTCGAGCCATTCGAAGGACGCCGTAGCTGCTGAGGGGAGGGCTCCCCATTTCCTGCGGCGGATGCGACAGCGGCCCATTTCCTGCCTGACACGCCCGCGATCCTGACCCCGTCATGACGGCCGACTACAAGAAGTCGGCCGGCAAGCGAGAGCTGCTCGGCCTCTTCGAACAGCAGGTCAAAGGTTGGTGTGCATATTTGCCCCCACTGGGTCCGAACCCGTGGCGCGGACTCCCTTTGTGCTCGACCCGTGACATAGCCCCCGGGTGGATGCCTCGCTCGACGGACCCGAGATCTCGTCGTTCCTGCCGACAAAAACATACCTGTCTTCACGCCCGCAGTTACGTTCAACCATGGTTTGTTGTCCCCACGCGCCGATGATTGGCAAACAACCGAAACATATCAAATACCTTCACGAGTCAACTATGGTCGCAGCCAAGGAGGTTAAGGGTCGCAGCTCCTCCCGTCGAGAACGTCCCTTTCTTCATTTATTGTCGTTTTTTTTTTTTCGATAACGACGAGAGAGAGAGCTTCCACACTTTTGCTTTTAGTCGCATTCGTAGCGTTCGAAAAAAAAAAAAGAATTATTGAAAAAAAGAAAACAAAAGCACAGTGCACATGACAAATCAAGCAGCGACCCGCGCGTTTTTAGTCACCGCGCGAACCCCGCTTTTATCGTGCGCGGCGCGCTTTTTTTAGACTGCGTCATTTATTTGATGTGTTTGTGTAGTAGCGACGCGTGGGTCAAAAATCTCTCTGCAGACCGCCGTGCGAGGAGTAGGAGCTGTTGCGCCACGGACAAGGGTACGCCACCGTTGAGCACAGCTCTGTAATGACTAAAGGCCGGATTTTTAGGCACTAAAAAGTGCTTTTTAGGTGCCAAAGACAGGCAGGTAAAACACCATTTTAGGTCTTCAAAATCATATTTATAGGCACAATACATTTCTACAAAAATTGAAATATCCCCAAATGACGACGTTGGTGACTTGTATCTGGTAAGAAGCAAAAAAAAAAAAAGATGTTTAAGATAGCACTAAGGTACCAACGATTGAACATGGTCATGCGTTTCCCACGCGATTCGCAGTATGTGGTCTTTTGTTTCATTGTCTAGCATTGGGCATCAAGTGGCCACCATTCAATTAACACTTTCATGGGTCTCTTTCATTTCGTTGTGGCTGGGAAGGGCAGTGCAGGAGCAAATACCAGACCACTGATACCCCAGAAGAGAAGCATGCTAGGACCAATTTCTCCCCTATCGATGAACACCTTAAAGGGTCCCTCATTAGGTTTGAGTATTTCGAGCTTGCAAGCATAATGCACTTTGGATCATTCCTGTTAAGATTTGCAAAATTACATGTTGCTGAAAAACGCTCAGTTTCTAATGAATGCCACTTACCCTTCTCACGTGCGTGCACGGCAAGATCTAGGGAGTGACGTGCAGCAAGGAATGGTCCTGTTTTTACGTCGCTCTTTTACGTTGACATCGGTGGGCTGACGTCGCATACTGAACGCTCCTTATCAGAACTTCGTTAAATGCTAGCTGTATCTATAAAAATATTCCGTCTCCTGATTATGTCCTATATTTTAAGCGGTACATCATTAAGAGTGTTGCACGTGACATTATTCTACTTGGCATGTGCAATTTGTGTGTTCTGTTATGTGGCATGAATGAGGAGTACTTTGATTTGGGCTAGCTGCTTCATATCAATTTGAAAGAGAGGTGCAAAGACAAAGGGAAAAGAAAAACAGCGCTCTTTGTCTCTATGTCTTTTTTTTCCCCGTGTCGCTTCCAGTCCCGGCGTGGTCGCGGCCAGCAACTGCGGCGGACACCTTTTAGGGGGGTGTCTGACCAGTTCTCCAGGACCAAATAAAGTTCATTTCACGTCACTTCATTTGCACTGCCCTTTCAAAATCAGTATAATGAATGAACGCTGAGAAAACATGCAAACGAAATCTCAGCCTGTTATTATCTTTATTTTTGTTTTGAGTGGCCTCGAGATGACATTCACTAATCGGCCCTCGTTTAGCATCCGCCTCCAGTCGCTATAGGGTGCTTTGCTGCTGACCCGAATGCCGCGGGTTCGATTGTAGCCGCGGCGGTCCCATCTAGATGGATGTGAAAAAGTAGGTGCCCGTGCACTGTGCAATGTCAGTGCACGTCAAAGAACATCAGTTGGTCAAAATTTGCAGAGACCTCCACTACGGTGTCCTTCATAATCATATCGTGGTTTTTTTTACGTAAAACCACACGTACTACCACTGCTACTACTACTATATACCACTACTACTACTACCCCATTTCGCCTGCGTTCGTCTTCTCGTCGTTCATGCATCATGCCTTCGCCAACCCTCACAACGCTTAGCTTGTGTTTGGTGCGTCGTCTCTGACCGCAGTTTCAGCGGAGCGACGTGGTGTATTGCAGTCACAATATGTGATCCTTGCCAGCCTTTCCTAAAGTACACGCACTAATTGATCCATCACACAGAAACTGGTAATACACAACAGAGAGCGTCGAATCGGCACAACATCGACGGCGTAAGTGAACAAGTAGGCTGGGGCATGTCATGACGCGTGATCTTGCTTATGCATGTTGGGCTTGGTGCGTATGTGTCATGTGACTCTCTAGCCCCGATACCGAAGAAAACAGGGAACGAATGAGGCTCACGATGACTACATGGGACGAGAGGCAAGGTATTCAAGTTTGCTTCTTCGCATCATGCTGTGGTGGCTCGTAGTGAACCAATTTGAAAAATCACCATGGTAGAACGCTTTTCATTGGGCACGCAAGAACTTCTGGTGTCTAACTACAACTTATTAAGTCACCTAGAGAGAGATGCTTAAAAAGTAATTATAAACAATGCGAAAGCCACGTGGGCATCACATGTTTTATTGGAGGACGCTAAAGCAGATCGGTTACAATGTCAAAGAAAACACTCCCTCATTGACACAACGCACTTTGTTCTCTTTATAAGCCCTTTCATTCTGTATGAAACTTCTAAAAAACGAAGTAATAGAAGAATTATATCTGATATTACATTCTAAAATCTTAATTACCATTGCGCCAAAGAGGACTGTTTAGGTGCATTTATTTTCTAATGTGAGTTTAGCATGAAATGCTTGACATAGGAGCTTTAAGCGCACTTTCATTCGACGTGATGATAGTAATTTCTATTCTAGTTAATTTTTATTATTGTTACAGCTGTCATTTTTGAGTAATGGCTTAGGACAAACCTTGAAGCGCTGTTTTGTATTTTTTAATGTTTGTCACTTAGACATATGACAAGGGATCTCATATGGAACAAGCATATTCGAGCATACGGTGAATATATGCTATGTACACTGTTGATTGTAAACATGCCGGCACCTGTCTCAGGCTTGGCTGTATAAAGTATAATGATTTGGCGACCTTCGCCACCACTGAATCAACAAGAGCATTCCATGAGTGGTCTCCCGTGGTTTTTCATTCGTTCTCCAGCTACCTGCGGCTGTCTAGAAAAACCTGCTCTTTCTTTCTCGCCGCAACACCCAGTTTTTCAGGGGGGTTCTTTAGTTCCTTCAGGGCACTGGACAGCTATTTGTAGAAGTTTGCCGCCACGTCCTCGGCCATAGACATCACTTTTACTTTCTTACCCCATCTTTAATTCTCTCTCCGTCTTCCCCTGCAGATGCTGAGACATTCTCCCATTTAGGGCTGCAAAAAAAGTGTCTTTTGCACTCCTCATGCTCCTCTTCCAATCGCTCGCAGCATGTGAGCTTTGTCTTCGTTGAACCTTAGAGTGTTTGGAAATATCAATGCTGCCTTTTTTTACCTGAATAAAGGTTTCACACCATACTCGAAAACAAAGTTTAGGCTTGAATAGCGCTCATATACGCGCTCATCTGGAAAATAGGCATTTATAGGCACTTATAGGCATTTAGGCGCGAACGCCCAAATTAGGCATTTATAGGCACTATAAAAACACCGAAAAAGACCCTCTTAACCTCTAATTCATGCTCATATATCAAAATGACACGATAGGATGCAAGGAACAAAATAGACATTTGCCTATAATCTGGTCTCTAATAATGACTACGTGGATAGTGGCTTTGAGGGTAAGAAAGAGGCATGTTAACGCGACAGCGTGAAAGCGCTCGTTTTACTGAAATTCCTGTGCCGGTGACAGCGTCATTGGTTGGGAGTCTAAAATAAATTTGTCCGTGACCAAAAAATTGAGAAAAATTGAAAATAATATAATGCAACTAAAAACAATTCAGCAGATCTCACATACTTTGGGAATCGATGTTATGCGAATGGAAGGTGACTTAGTGGGAATTTTCTTATTGAACGAAGCGTTACGAAATGGCGCTAAAGATATGCACAAATGCCCGCACATACTGTTTTATACAACCCGCTGTTTTCAGTTCATGACAATGCCAACAACAACATGGATATTAGCAATACTAAAAGTAGTAAGCTGATATGAGGCGGTGATGCTCGCGAGGATGGTAACCCTGAAAACTGCTGCATGAATCAACTTCAGCGAATGGCACTTTACTACAATTGGTATTAACCCAACGTGACTGCTGTATCATAGAAGTACATATAAAATTGGATAGCCAGCCCTGCAACCACTATTGACGCTTCATGGACATTTGGGTTTATTTGAAAAGTGCTTCCAGGACCTGACATGGCTCTGTGGGAGAATACTTAATTGCCACGCAGAATGCCAGGGTTCTATTTCTGCCGGGATCTTGACATTTATTTTTTGCCTTTATTGGGTCAATGCTGCTGATGTCAGCTTTTTCTTAATGCTCTCTTATTAATATTGCCCATGTCTGTTCTCGCCCTTCCTCGGTAGATATAAACTGTCAATCATCTGTGACCGCATACCTCTGCCACACGTCTTACGTTAAGAGTTTGAAAATGTATGCGACGGAATTGTGGCATTATTCATGTCATGACCAGCGAGTAATATTCATCAAACTATCTTACCCTCCCAATACTAATTTTGGTTTACCTGAAGTTCAGGGGTGATCACGAAAGCACCCAGACGTAGGCGGCTAGATAGATAGATTTGTAGGTAGATGCTGAAAGTGTCTGCAGTATGTAAAGAAATGGTTCGCATCGAAAACCGCCAGGCTTTTCCGGGCATCGCAGTCACAGCGAAAGCTGGAAGAGCGGCATTTCTAATCTTTCTTTAGACACTCTCTGGGTAACTGCTACACAGTTGCAGGGTACTCACTATGCCATAAATCATCGTGATTCTTGCATAATATGGAGGCTTCCACTATGCTATTTAGAGTGGTACCGACTACACACTTACAAGGATTTATTTGCATTTTGTTGAATCTGTGGCTGACGACGAAGAGTTATACCTGAGGCATTCGTATTAGGTCGGGGTATTCGACGCCTCACTCGTTACGCAATTTGCTTTGTTTGACGCCTGATTGTTCCTTTGCTGTTCTAAAATGCTTCATTGCACATATCAACAAGATTGTTTACATGGCATGAAACCTGCCTAAGGTTCATTTGCAACAGTTTCAAGCACCGGCGTAGCTCAGGGGTAGAATACTGGGCTGGCAAGCCGGGGCCCCAATTTGAAACACCATTTTGTCCTTGGCATTTTTTTAAAATTGTTTAGTTTTTATCTCATTTCACACTATGGTCGTTACCAACACTGGCAGCAGACAACGGCGACGCCAGAAACGACGCTTGTTGTGATCTCATAGCAGCGTTTGCTGTAAAAATGTTCGAGCTCAAGTTAGAATCGAACCCAGGCCGTTTGCGTGGCAAGCAGCTGTTCTACCATAGACCTATGTGTGGTCTGTTGCGTTGATTTGCATGTGTTTTCTGGGCAATGCAGACATCCGGCAGCAGCTAGGAGAGCAGCTCAAGTGCCTGGACGTGCGACTGGAGACACAGTTGGCATTGGTGTCAGAAATGCAGGATTACTTTCGACGCCGTGCCGAGGTAGAACTGGAGTATTCACGTACCCTGGACAAAATGGCACGTGCCATTGCAGTGCGCCACCGATCCGAGCGACCTCGGCGCGAGCTCTGGCCACTCTTCTCATCACATGGCTGCTGGGAGCAGCTAGTGAATAATGCGCGCCGCCAAAGCCGTGACCACGCTGCTCTGGCTGAGGTGTATGGCGCGACACTTGTGGCTCAACTGGCACACCTGCTTGAGGATGTGCAGCGCATCTACCGCAAGTGTCGCGGAATAGGAGCGCAGCAACATGAAGAGCTGCTCAAAGTAAGTGTTCCTGACACCATTTTTCAAATCACCTTGAGAGTTGGCTAGCTAATAGTAGTGGTACTAACTTGCTCTGTGACATGTCAAATCTAGGTGCAACTCTAGCGTGAAGCGCCCGACCTTTCTGCTTCCTCTTACTGTTTTTCTCTGATCCACGTTTTTCAAGTTTGGGCTACTACGTACTCTATTTGTGCACAAGCAGTGTGACTCATTGCTTTTAAATTGAAGGGGCCCACTCTGTGCGCAGCTGGTGCGGAAGCCTAGCTATGGTTCGAGCCGCACACACTCTTACCGTGTGCATATCAACAACCCTTTCCCGTAGCTCGATTTATCGCTGCTATGACAGGTTCGGGTGAATAAGGCAACAGGCTAGATCAATAAACAACACAGTGTTTCTATGATAACAGTAATGTAAAAGTGTGATGTAGAAGGATCATCCACTGCATGGAGGAAACAAAGGGAAAGTCTTTATTCTTGTTCGAGGGCCATGGCCATGTTCGGTGGCCGCTTACGGGTATTAGAGAGATCTTCTTCCAGTCTCCTCCTTGGTTTTGCTCATAGCTCCGGTTTCCCTCTCTCCAGCAGGGGCTGATTCCCCCAACGAGGAAGTGCAGTCTGTCCTGTGAGATGGGAACGGCCCTCGGAAAGAGGCCGCGCTTCCGTCACAAAAAGGAAGCATGGGTGCGCGTGCTGTCCCACAAGTTCACACCTTTATTCGGTGGATGGTACTTTCTCCACTAGTTCCTAGGTGTTGTTGATGCTTTGCGGTATTGTCTAGAACAGCGGTCATCAACCTGTGGCCCATATACCGCAAGACGTTAACCCCCCACCCCTTTCCTTGTCACTTCCTATGTAACAACTAGAGCTTAATTTGTGTGAGTTGATACAACACAACCACGATTCCTATGTAAAGGCCAACCTTGCAGTGTCAACGCAAAAGGGGATTTCTGCTAGTACCCTATATTTAATTAAATCTCTGATATATGCGGCCCTAAAATAAGCATCATTTCCAATACAGTTTTTTACTTTATTCTCAATTCGTCCAATTTTTTTATCTTTACCAGCAAAATGCCGCCCTCCTGCTGCCTTTCACTGTGTCGGCTTCATACAACTTGGCCCTCTGGCTCAAAAAGTTGCAGACCCCTGATTTATGAAAACAAAGCACCAGTTTTCTTTTTTAGAAGTGTGTGCCAAAGCGTTTACATTGTGTAATGCACTACTCGTTGCCTCCTTAATTTAAGTATATGCAATGGATTATGAACTTTGTGTTTTTTGATCTTCATTTCTCATTAGCCAGCTTGTAAAAAGGGCGAGGAAATAAAGATTTTGAGTCTCTTATACGTAAGATAATTCGAGGGCAAAAGTCATACGTGCGGTTATTTCACCACGTGCTTCATGTCACACAAACGTAGCTTCGCTTTTCATCATGTTTTGTAGCTGTGTGAATGCACTGCAAAGACAAAGTGAATGTGGAGTTCGTGCAATCATGTGACATTCAGGCTTTTTACTACTGCAAAGTCTAAGTGAATGCACAGCTCATGTGGTCACGGGATATTCGCGCTTCAGCACTGCAAAGACGACTTGTATGTGCGGCTTGTGCAGTCACGTGATATTCATACTTCAACACTGCAAAGACGACAGGAATACAGAGCTCGTGCGGTCACGTGATATTCATGCTTTAACACTGCAAGGAATACGGGAATGTGCAGCTCGTACGGTGATGTGATATTCACACTATAGCACTGCAAAGACAGCGTGAATGCACAGCGTATGTGGTCAGGTGATATTCGTGCTTTAACGGTGCAAAGGCAATGGGAATACAGAGCTCCTGCAGTCACCTGATATTCGCACTTTAGCGCTGAAAAGACTGTGGGAATGCGCAGCTCGAGCGGTCACGTGATATTCATGCATTAACAGTGCAAAGACAACGGAAATACATACCTGACAAGTCTCTCAGATTTCCCAGGAGACTTCCAAATTTTGACCAGTTCTTATATTGTACGGTTGTCAGGAAAATCTCCCGGAAATCGAAACTTCTGTTAGTGATCTAGCCGCATTAGCGAAATTGCAGCCCAATCCGATCCAAGCTTTTTGTAAACCCATCGCATTTGATTGTATTCAAATTTAGAAGACGCTCATCTAAACTTACAGTAGAATCTCAATGATGCGAAACTGGCAGATAAGAATTCGTGAAATTTCCCAGTAAAATTTTACTATGTCCATTGTGCCAAAATTTGGATGTTCCGAACACTTTTTCTCATCGCGGCGGGTCATATTAGCTTTAGTACTGAAACTGTTGAACGAAGGCCAAGAGCATCGCGCTCGACACTTAAGAAGTAAGCGCATGGCCAGTGCACGCGTCTTCTGCAGTGCGTGTGGTAGTTTGCCACAACCGCTGTGGGTGAAACCTTGGTTGCGCTTGACACGCCAAGTCGAGGGCATGCGGCTAATGCAGTGGTGGATTAAAATCAATAAAGATGTAAAAAAAAGCTAGAAGTGTTTTGATCTTCCTGTCCAAAGAATCTAGTAATGTTCCTGTGGATCTGTGTACTTTGGCATTCAGTTTTGAGTTGGCCTCAAGCGAAGCTTCGACCCGCGCTTTCCCGGCAGCCGGCTGCACCGTTCCATCCGCTTATGTGCAACCCAGGAAGACATGCGCGAGCTCCTTCGACAGAAATATATTCTGCTAGTTGTTTCGATGGCGCGAAATTTCGGGAGATACGAATATTTGCACACCTCCTTTGAGACTTGCACCTTCTACTGTAGTCGGGACAACCTACCCTCGTGTGTTCGGCCTCACCAAGCCATTATAAGACTACAGCACTCATGTTTACAGACCCCCACATTGCGGTAATCTCCCAGATTCAGAATCCTTGAACTTTGGTGTGCGAATACACAGCTCGTGTGGTCACGTGATGTTTGCTCTTCAACATTGCAAAGAGGGTGGGAATGTAGAACTAGTGCGGTCACATGTTGTTCATGCTTTAGCACTGCAAAGACAATGTGAATTCACAGCTCGTGTGGTCGCATGATATTTGCACTTCAACAATGCAAAGACGACGTGAATGTGCAGCTCATGCAGTCGTGTGATATTTGCACTTTTAACCCCGCAACAAGAGAAGCGACTACACAGCGAGCCCAGTCGCGTGATATTTGTGCTTTTTTTTAAACTCTTGCTGGCTTTTTGCTGAAGCTCTTGTTGGCATGAGTCATAAGGTGCTCTCACCTTCATAAAGGGTCATTTGGATGTTCAGGTTCTGCACGAGCTGCAAACGGCCATGAAGACTTACCATGTGTACTGCACATCTGAGGAGCAAGCCCGTGCTAAGATGGAGTTGGTGGCTGGCCAGAAGCGACGGCTAGAGGCAGTCGTGGCACGGGAGAAGCTGGAGCGCAGCAAGCGCTTCCGGGTGGTGGCCAAGGAGCTGGCCAAGCGGGCCGCCAAGCACCGCGAGACACGCCTGCAGTGCCTCAAAGCACGCAATGAGTACCTGCTGGCCCTGGGCGCTGCCAATGCAGCTGCCCACAAGTACTTTGCCGAGGACCTCTCTGACCTAGTTGATGTGAGTGGGCTACACTAGCCTAACAGATACACTCAACTGCTGATTTTTTTTTTTTTTTGATGTGCTTGGAAATTCAGACAATCTCGTGTCACTGCGACAAAGCCCTATAGAGTCTATGTATAAGAACTCTTGAACTTCCACTGCTGAAACGCTACAGCCTCTAATGTTTTGAACTTTCTGTTTAAACTGTTGGTACGAGATGGCATTAATTGAAACCAGCAAGATGGTCTCATTAATAATCTTGTGGGCTCACACCAGCACTTTTTGTGAATCTAACCGTTGGTTGGGACACCCAATGCAAGAAAGAGTAATGGATAGATCTAGGAGATGAGGCATTATTTGGCACTGTTTTGTAGCATCGAGATAAATCTCAGTGAAATATTGGTTTCAGACAACTGATTTCACAATTTTCTGACTGTTCTTATGGATCAACAAACTTTGGCTCTAGCTTTTTGTGCTTGTGATAAGTAGGGCACATGCATGTCCTCTAGCTACCATCATAAGGCTCTGCAAAAAGGATTTGATAGCTTTTTGTTTTCAATCCGAAAACAGTAACCCATGTGTCCCACGTGTGCAGTGCATGGACTTTGGCTTCCACATGTGCCTGTCTCGGGCACTACGCACAAGCTGTAACGCAGAAGAATGCTTGCAGCGGTCGCTGCAGCAGGGTTGCCAGGCATTGGCGCAGCGCATCTCAGACCTCGACTCTCGTGCCGACAAGCAGCGTTTTCTGGAGGGGCACCACAATGCATTCATGGTGCCACGTCGATTTGCCTTCCAGCCTCACCGTGCTGATGCCGAGGTATCTGTTTCAGTAGACCTCAATTTTCGCTCTCATCTACACAAAATAGCCCCCTCATAACGGAAGGCCCTGTGCAAATAATAACTTCAGATGGAAGGTATACTCTGATACAGCTCGAGAAAACAGTGGCTCTATGCTGTCGCCGTGTCGTCACAACGTCGTGGTGGATTAAAAAAAATCAAAAGTGTGTTCATCCATGCTAGTGGACCTCAACCAAAATGCTCACCTCCGCTGTTTGCAACAGTTTTCGGCGGCGTCAGTGCTGCTGTGCTCTAGCATGCTCACTTTAAAACACACTCTTTCACTTGTTTCATTCTAATGGAGACGTAAATGTACTAAATGTTTATCTTTGCCCAGAATAGAGTCTTCCAGGGAAACTATGTTACCCATAAAAGCTTGGGTCCAAGGGTTCCAAGCGCTGCTTTTTACTCAAAGTTGTCGGCCACGATATTACGATGACACAGAGGCTCCATTGGCCTGAGGGGGCCATTTCACGGTGAACAGCTGCTTTTTCTTTAGTTGTACCCAAGCATAGTACAAAACATTCCAATATTTCTCAAGTTGTATCAAATATGAAGCTTGCACCTATGCGTTTGATGTGAGGGGCTGTACCGCTCAAAAAAAATTTTCTGATTAGGGCGCAAATGAGAATATCGTTCATCACATCGACGGCAACGAGCATGCTTTTGTCCCATATAAAAGGATTTATAATTGTAACTTGATGTTGAAAGTTGACAAAAAAATGACCGCTAGCATCATCCAACAGCGATGCGGTTAATTTACTGGTAGGACAGGATATTATTGCAGTTAGACTTACAGTAAAACTTCATTAGTTTCAACTAGGCTATTTTGAAATTCATTCAAAGTATTTCTGCAGTCTCTGATTTTGCAACACAAGTTTGAGCAGATAATTTGGAGCGGTGGTTAGCACCACTACGGTCAATTCGAAAACTTTGCTTGCAGTGTACCAATTGCCGATCCCGGCTTTGTTGCAAAACCGCGGAAACGATCTTGGCTTTGTTGCAAAACCGCGGAGCTATTTGGCAATGTACTCTAGCGATGCTAATAAATGGTAGCTGGAGCACTCCAGCCTCAATATTTCCAGCATGAAAAATAAAATCGTAAAAGAGAAAAAAAGGACGTTCATGTGATCAGCTAAAAGGTGCGCCTGAAAACAAGACATGCTTCACTGCAGCACAATAGTGATGGGGGCAGTTTATTTCATAAAAATAAAGTAAATTGTATTTTGTTGATGCCTTGAACTTAGTACAGTAGACTCCTCTTAAACAGAACTCGAAGCGGATCCGTAAAACTGTTCCATTTATCAGAAGTTTCATTTAAGCAAAGTACACCTATTTAGTGAACCAAGACCTTTATTCAAATTGAACAAACCTCACCTTACTCATGAGGATGAGTAGAAGAAAAAAAATAGTTCAGAGTGGTTTGTTTGGCAAGCTTGAGTTGTTTTTTCACAAGGTATGCACCCATGCCAACAAGCTAGAAATTCTGGACATGCCTCATGCTCAAAACAGCGCTGCAAAAGTTCAACAGACTCTTTAGTCTGGTGGCACCACTGCACTGGCAGTATTGTCATCACATTCATCGCTGAAGGGTTGATCCTCATCGTTAACTTCGGCAACAATTTCCTTGACAGTCTCTTCACGACAGGTACAAACATTTTCATCAATTGATTTGTAGTCCTGCAGCGTGAAAGGGGCAGAGAGTACGACCTGACTGAATACTGTCTCAATGTCGACATCAGCAGGGCTTTCTTCATCAGGTACTGCTTTCTTTCGCTTGAAAACCAGCATGCATGGTGAAAGCATCTGTGTATTGTTGTTGCCTTCACGTGCTCCCAGACACAAGCCAAAATGTGGATGGCTGCCAATAAATCTATGCTGTAGCATTTCCCGCTGCCTGCTCTATGCAGCATTTGATGGAGCAATTGTCTGTGGTAATGAACTTTAATTTCTGAATAACCCCTTGATCCATCGGCTGGATCACTGCTGTTGCATTGGCTGGCAAGAACTCCAGAGTGATGGCTTGGAGTACTTGAACCTGACCGTGGGGTGGGCAATTATCCACGATAAAGACAACCTTCCTGCCTTGCCTCGTAAATCTTGCGTCTTCCTCCCGAAGCCAGTTTTCGAAAATGGCCATGGTCATCCACGCTTTTCCGGTCCCATGGTACGCAACGGGAAGGTGTTGAACGCCTTTAAAACAACGTGGGTGCCTTGATTTTCCTTTTACCAACAGCTTCAATTTCTCATCTCCTGCCGGGTTTGCACCCACCAGCACAGTGATGCGATCTTTACTGCATTTTCCTCCACTACAGGCTTCGCCTTTGAAGGTGAGAGTCTTTTAATGGAAGCGCCTTATAAAAAAAAGACCCATCTAGTCGACGGTGAAGACGTCTCGTGGCTCAAAGCTCATCCAAATTCCCTTAAACTGCCCCTGTTGCCAGTCGGTGCAAATGTCTCTGTTGACTGCACCACTCTCACCTGAGATTGCTTTTAAAACTAGGCCATGGCGTGTTTTAAAGCGGCTGAGCCATCCATCGCTTAGGGCAAAGTTCTTACCACCCATTTGCATGGCGATCTCTCGAGCTTTCTGCTCGAGAATCGGTCCGCTTATGGGCAAATCGGAACGCCGTGCATGCTTGAACCACAGAAAAAGAATTTTTCTAGTTGTTCATAAGGCGTCCTCCGCATCCGTTTAGATGTAAAGGTCCTGTTTTTAACAGTGCCTTCAGTCTTTTTTCCGTCTTTCCAGATCTGTCAAATAAAGTTAGTTGGAAGTCAGCGCTCTTTCTGTCTACCCTGTCCTTTTTCCTTTGTTCGCGCGCTGAAACATCTTGCAAATATGACTACGCACCAACTAGCCCAAGTTTCCACTCCTGCGACAGCGTCGATTTCAGGATGTATTTTTTCGCCACCTTCATCTTGGGCAGGCTTCGATCGATCTCCTGAAGAATTTGCAGCTTTTTTCAAGCGATAGTGTATGGTGCAGCCGCTTCCTTTTTATGAGGCTGAAATAACACCGTGATCCACCGCACTTCGCCGCACAAATAGGCCTAACGCACAATTGTCTTGCCGACTTGGCTCTCACAGCCGCAAGCGAGAATGACTACTGGATTGGCTTGTCTCGATCTCAAAGTGTTGCCATGGTTGTGAGACTACCTTTGGCATGAGCGAGCCTATGCTGTGTTTAGAGTTTGTGCCGTTTAACCGTAGGTGACCAATAAGCACTGTTTCGATTAACCGATGAATTTTACTGCGCAACACATTTTACTGCGCAACACATAGACCATATGAGCCCGTTTAGTTCCGTTAATGAGGCATTTTCGTTTAAGCTAAGCGAGTTTCATTTATTGGGAGTCCACTGTATATGAAGTTTCAGAAAATTTCATCAAGCCAATGCTAAGAAATACCGAAAATGCATCTTGAAACTTTCTACGTTACATGTAGAGGTCTTGGTGCGAATTTGAAAAATGAAACAAACTTCGATTTTCTCCACTGATAATGGACTTATAACAGCGATATATATGGCAATAGAGTTCTCAGAGTTCAATTTGTCAATCTAGAACAAACTGTTGTTACTTTTTAGTGTCCCTTTAAATGAACATATCGCCCTCACATTGATTTATTATTATGTTTAAAAGCTTGTATACCGGCTTATGTCCTCTAAATACAGTAGACTTGCGATAATTCAAACTCTGATAATTGATGCTTTTTTTGTCAATTCAAACAAAATTAATTTTTTTTGTTGGCTTTCTATACTTCTAATGCATTTAAAAGCTTCTTAATCCAAACACATCATTTGGTTAATTCATACTTTTTGCAGTTCCATACCAGAAAATATCGACTGCTTTCCCACTACTATTTTAAAATTTGTGTGCTTATGTAATCCTAACAGTATAAAAATGACAAATAAGTGCCTTAGGTCTTCGAGCAAAAAAGGTTTGCTAGTAAACAAATGTCTTAAATGAAGCACATGCACAGTAAACCGTGATGCTTCTCAACTCGTATAGAGAGGTTTGTGTTTAAGGCACACATAGCAATGAAGCAGTTGGAAATTCACGATTTCTTCAAAAGTCTGATCAGCAGTAAATGGCCAATAAACTTGTGGACCTTACACTTCTGCTTTTTACAGTGAAAGCTGTTATGAGATCACAAAGGTCACGTGCGCTGTAGTTGTCTGCCGCCGTTGTCCGTAACCACTATCACGCTAAATAAGATAAAAAAAACTTGGTAAATAAAAAACACAATGGACACAATGGGATTTGAACCCGGGTCCTCTGCATGCCAGCGCACTACTTTACCACTGAGCCATGCCGCCGCCCGGACCGCCTTTGAAAACTAGCCTTAGTCAGGCTTGATGTCGGGAAAGAATTGCGTTGATATAAAGCGTTTAAGAACAGCAAAGGAGCAACCTGGCGTCACACAAGGTGAATCGTGTAATGAGTGGGTCGTCGACTGTTGCAACCCATTACAAAAGCTTCAGGCACAATTCTTCATCGCCGTCAGCCACAGCATCCAAAAATTGAACAAACGTTTCTTGCAAGTGTGTAGCAGGTACCACGCTTCTCCAAAGAATGATTCAGGATGGCATAGCGAATGCCTGGCCGATCCTCCACAGAGGGTGTGAGCCACAAAAGAAAATGAACAAGAATGCCTGCCTACTACACAAACGTTGCGAATATTTAAGTGTAGTGAATTCCTTGCAAGTGAGCTTGTAGCAGCTACCCAAAGAATGTTAAAAGGCTCTGAAAGGCCGCTCTTCCTGTTTTCGCGTTGACAGTACTGCACGTTTCATGCAGGCCTGGCAGTTTTTTTGTTCTTTGGGTGCAGTTAGGGTTTGAAACACTTTACATTAAAGATTTTTAACTTTATATCTGATAATATCAATGCCTAATCAGAATGTGTGGTGTCACTAAGCCAGATTCATATATCTGAGAACTTCTGATTATTGAAACTTCTTGATAATTCAAACACAATACAGAGGTCCCTTTGAGTTTGAATTAACGACGGTTGACTGTATAGTAAATATTAAAACTTAACATATTTTTTAGGTTATGATCATTTGCATTCTATCACACGTCCAGTCCTGCTACTATTCAAAGTTGTTTCCACTTTCTTTGAACCAAAAAAAAAATCATTTGCCCAGGCCATGTTTCAATCTTAAAAATCTATATTGTGCAGGTTGGTTAGGTCATGTCAGATATGCCCATTTCCTTCATACCATGTGATATTCACTAATCGAATTCGATTTGAAATTATTCAACCAAAATCATGGTTCAGTGCAAGTTCGGTTCGAACCTATTATTATTTATGTGCACAAGCCTACTGTTATGAGATTACAACATGCATTTTTGGCGCCGTAGTTGTCCGCCACCACCCATGCCTATGACAGCTGTTGCGCAAATCGAGAAAAAAAATATTTATATATAAATCAAAAAGGGATTCAAACCCGGGTCCTCAGCCCAGTATTCTACTACAGAGCTGCACCAGTGCTAGAAATTTTTTAGGAAGCGCTCTTGGTTGTTGGTTAACATACTAATGAAGCCTTTTGGAAAAGTAAAATAACAGCCAGGCACCACACAATATGAATTGCCTAACGTGATACAAAAGGCTGACTTATAAGTCCTCGTCATCATGCACCGCACCAACAAGTACACGTAATCTTTTACAAGTGTAGTAGTGGCCCCAAAAGTGTTTGAATTCCTCTCTTCCACCTTTCGTTGTGCCACATGTTTCTTTGCAGCGTATCTTTAGCTTTATCCGTGTACAGGTGGCGCCGCAGTCAGCAGAACTCCATGATATTAGTCAAACGCGTGTGTTGATTTTGACGCATAGAGCCTATGATATGTTTCGTAACTTGTACGATTGCACAGAGTATGCAGATGAAGTAGGACTGAAACAGTCAGTGAAAACAAGGCTTGTGTTGTACAGCCTCAGCAGGTGAGCTTGGAGCATCCGATGGAGGAGGAGCTGGAGCAGCGGCTGAGCCAGCTGAACAAGCGGCTTACGTCCCTGTGCACCGAGAACGACGAGGTGTGGAAGACGCTGGAGACGGCCGAGAGCTCACTCCTCGACATGATGGCGGCACGGGAGATCGACTGCCGACCTTTGTTTGAGGAGAGCCCAGCTGCAAGACCCCCACCCCAGCCAGAGACGCTGGCGCTCAAACTGCGAGCTGACAAACAGGAGACTGAGGACTTCTATCTTGAGGTCAGTGCCCATCCTCATGCCACCTTCCTTCATCCTGTCTTTGGGCTGCATGGCTTGTAGAGATATTTTGTCGTGTTTCATGTCCAAGCTTAATGAAACTAATACACTTGCTTAGTTTTTGATACTGCTTTCAAATATGTGATACTTTTTTTTGTAGGTAAACTGGGCTATGGGTTGTGCTAAGCTGCCTTTTTATTGCTTCCCGAGAAAGTAAGGGAGAAAAACTGGCAAGCAAAAAGTACATACTATCAGGAAGCTAGGTATTACTACACAATGCATGCACGCTGCAAACAATTTTCAGATGAAATCATGACTGAGAAGACAAAATATAGTTAAAAAGAGCACGAAGTGAGAATAATGGAGAGCTTGGTAAGCGTTCATGCTAATCGCAGTCTACTCTCGTTACAATAGGCATTTATAATCTGGCGTATTGTTAATTTTTGGGTACCGCTCTGTATTATTATTTTATTTTTCGCTGCAGAACTTTGTGATATGGAGTAGCCGAGGCAATAGGCACCTCAACCTCTCCACAGCAAAACAGTTAGAACAGAACAGAACGAGCCCGTTATATCTGCAGTATGCAAACTCTGCTGGCAGGGCGAGGTGGCATTGCCATGTGACAATTGTTTTGATGAATGTATTCGACTGCATTGTTAGAAAAAACTAACCACCAGCAGTATTTATCAACAGAACTACTGCAGAAGTTCTAAGTGAGTGCTGTTACAGTAGGTGCAGGGACGCTATGTGGCCGCTGCTCAGCATTGAAGCTTCGCTCAATAATACGGTGTTTCTAGCAGGCTTTTTCAGCCACCTTGGTTGATCGGCTTCGAATAAATTCTTTATTTGTGTGAACCAGAAGGCATATCTGCTTAAATGGGGCAGCAGGGAGCTGTTGCTCCTGCACAGCCTCAACGCTTGCTGGACCGTTCAAAGTTGGCCTGAGAGTTTTGAACAGGGCACCAAGGTACTCCTCGCATTAATATTCTAATTTGACATTGGAACTATCCTGCTTGGAGCACTGGAGCGTCTTACAACGGAGCGATGAACATCTGACACAAAAGACAAACAAAATGATTTATTTACTTTTAGCTTGAAAAGAAACTTCTGATAAGAGACCAATGAGTGCCCTTGAGCGATAATGCAATCTCTTTGCACCACATTCAAGTCACCTGCAACACTTGAACCATTGGTGGGCTGCATATACTGCTCTCAGACTGGCTTGGCCGAAGGCTCGGTTTGGCTGGAAGATACCAATGCTGCCAACCACAACATAAAAAAATCTGGGCCTCAGTGCATAGAGGGCAGTGTGGCCAAGCTTGTAGTGATCCCGCGTCAACACGGCCAAAGCACCCTTTATGCGTCCCATTTAGGGGGAAACTCCGCTCGTTTCTTCCGCTAAAGCGATAGTCCGTTGTATTGCGATTGCTTAAAAGGCAACTTTGCTTCATTACACAGACCAAACTTAGGCTGAGTGATAGCACATTGTATCCAAAAGCCTATTGTGGGCAGTTTCATTATAATGTTTACAAACTGCTGCATTCACACTTTTTTATGCTGCGCTCTTTGTATTCTGCGTTCTGATCGAGCTAATTTTTATAAAATTGTGTCAGGGTGTCCTGACATTCGTTTTCTTTTCTGATAGATCAAAGTTAGTGAGGGAAATAAGGTTTACGCACATTATTTGGATGCAAAACTGCTTGCTGGCTTAGTTGGAATGAATTAATCTTTTAGCCACATTGCGCAAGACAAACAAGGACGAAGCAAAGAGAATGAAAGGGGCTAAAAGATAAGTTAGAAGCATTATAATTTGTTTTCAGGTAATCAAACTGTTATATCGCTTCTTTTCTAGGAATTAGCATATTTTTAATTGTAAAATTCTAGTGTGAATCAAATAAAAGAGAAACACTTTTCTCAACATATTAAAAAGTTTGAAATATTCATGAACTCATGGCATGCTTAGCCTTGAAGTGTGGCTTCACGACATTGCAATTTTATTTTAATAAGTGGTTTCACAGCATATAAACCCCACAGTGCAGTGAAGCCCCCTTTTTAAGCATGCTATGAGTGATAAAGCACGTTTGTTCAATGATTTCAGATACCTAGAAATTTTGAAATTTAAATTTCTGTCAAAGCAACACTAAATACTTTAATATTCGTTTGGATATTTCTAGCACTCCAACATTTGCTTAGGAATAGCTGTAGTGTTAGGTGGGCTGAACAGTTTTGTTGTTACAACCGTATTACACCGCAGTTAAGGGGGGACATGGGTCATGGGGCTCTCTCATTTGTTTTTGAACCAAAGGTGACAAAAGTTGGCATGCTTACTTAGTTTGTTCTCCTGACTCCAAAAATGTCGTTATTTTTTGGTAGCTTCATTAGTTAATAAATAATCAAGATAACAATTTCTATTGTTCTTACCACAATAGAAAAATAACCGCCAATCAAAAATTTATAAATGACATACGGATTGACAGTAGAAAGCATAAGACATACAACATAGGAAGCACTTTTTTGATTGGGTCATTATTTCTTACTTTACAGTACACTAAACTTCACAGCTCTAAATGTGGCCATTGTATGGTCACACAAAAGACTAGTTTAAAAAAACTTGCATCAAGAGAAATCAAAATCTGCTTCCTATGTTGTGTGCTGAAAACATATAGCTTCATGCTGCAAAAAGAAACCATAGACCCACCGTAGGGAACATCTGTCAATGCATGCTAGTACCACTGTGCTAATCCTTCGAGCGTAGCGCTACCTCTCTGCGAGATGCATGTGCACCATGACTTACAGGAGGATGTTGTTGGGCTAATCTGACAATATGGCAACCACCACTGGGGCTTGCAGAAGTTCCGGACGTACAGCCTTGGCTGCAGTGTGGCCGCACGCCTGGAAGCCAAGGCAGAGCTGTTGCGGGCAGCCCTGCAGCGCGAGGACACTAACACACTGCGGCCACACTCTCGGCCTGCTGCCCGCAAGAAGCGCATCGGCCGCCAGGCTGCTCTAGCAGCCCGACACGGCGGCCAGCCTCGGCTGTTCGAAGGGAGCCTTGAGGAATACCTGGAGGTACGTGCAGTAGCTCGCCCCAGTCAGGCTTTGTCAATGTTCTCTTCATAATTACCATACTCAAGGTACCACAGTATTCTTTTAGGGTTCTCAACACTAAAATATTTAATCTCCTTTGATAGCACACACTTGCACGCACTGTATAATATTGGCAAGTACAGTGAAGTCTCGGTACCAAAGAACTTCAGGGGGCCGTGGCAATTAGTACGGTATTTTTAAAAGTCGTTATAGTGAAAGCTCAAAAATTAACCATCAATACTTATTTTCCGTCGACCAAAAATACTTGCCTTTACATTGGAGGGTCCTTGAACTCGTTTCTAACGAGAAAAAACAAATTCACAAGTGAGCACCAAAAAATGCATGTTTACTTAAAGGCCAACTCTGGCGATTTTTTGACCATGTCAAGGTTATGGTGTTTCTATGTTCCTGAGGCACTCTTTTCACGAGCCCAAGAGCTGAAATGCCCAGGAAATGCGAAAATAATTTTTAATAAGCAAAATTGTGCAATACTGAAACCGTAACCGAACAGAGCGCCCTGTCTGCGTATGACATACTATTTGGTAGAGCCGGAGGCCGTATACTGGTTCCGCCGGAGCGAAGCACCGGTCAAACACCACAGAGGAAGGAAGAAAGCATTTCTGTGCTATGCCCGTGCCAAACACCACCACCGTCGCCTTGTAGACAGCACAATAAACGCTGTAGCAGCCAAAATAGTGATGCCATCGGTTGCATCACTTCCGTTGACATGCCTAAGATGACGTCACACAGACAGTGTTGCCGATAACTCTGGCAAGTGAGGTGAGCGTTTCGAGGAAATCTTTAAAATTCATTTCGAAACGATCACAGTGCATCACTCAAACTTGTAATTTGGCATAAAGGACGAAAATGTGAAAAGGAACATACCAAGGGAGTTTCATTGAGATTCATTGACCTCGAAAAATCACCGGAGTTGGCCTTTAAAGGGGCCCTGCTACACTTTTTGAGTGTAGTCTTAAAAACGCTGCCGATCGGTATAAGAGGCTCCCAACAACGGGCGAGCCAAATATAGTGCAGAACATGGCCTGGAATTCACAATAAATGATCCAAGTCAGCTAAAAATTGCTTTTTCTTTTCTCGACAAATGATGGAAGACGCTCCACGGCAGATCCACCACGGTGCCGTCCACAGCAGATCCACCACTGGAGGCAATCGGCCACGCCACCGCCTCACGCCAAAAAAAAGCAGCTTATTTCTTGCACGTCGCCACCAAGGCTTCCTGCCAGGTGTCGCCGTCGGCGCTAGTGTTTTCTAACCATCATGATGATAATGATAGTGGCGATAAACGCTCACAAGCACAACGCCACCTATCGCTCAATAGTTGTGACCCCGAAATACAGCTTTTGCGTGAAACACGTGCACCACGCGGCGCAAACAACTTTGCAGGGGGTGTCAGCACCCTCACAATGAACAATCTAGAAATTTGCCCTGGATTTTAACATTTTGGTACGAGCATGCGTCTTCCGCCGGTGCCCCGCCGTCGTCGAAGCGTAAAGCGGCGGTGGCAAGCACGGCGCACTAGGCGAGCGCAAACGCTTGGTTGCGCCCGAATGAGCGCAAGGCGGGCAGATGGGCCTGCACGTTTGGATCTCTTGCCATTCTTCGCGTGACCTTCCATTTAGTTGCTATCGCATTAATTGCTTCACATTTGCAGTAAAGCTGTGACTTTTTGTGTTATAAACGTCTCTTGTACCACGTCGTCTCTGTGTCCATTTATTTTTACAGGACACGCACAACAAGCGCGATGAATACAGTATAGTCCTTTATCTTTCATTACACTGTGTAAAAACTATTGGCAATAATAGGAGTATTATATAATGCTGCTGTGGTGCTGAACAACAATAAAGTAAACACACGTAGCAGTTTTCTTCAGCATGCTAATACAGTAAATGCTCATTTATCCGGACCTCGTTAACTTGGAAATTCGGTTAACTAGGGCTCGCAGCGCGGTCCAGGCAAAACTGTGTATATTTCAACGAGGTCAAATGCTGATTAATTCGGGGGGATTTAGCCGCGCATCGGTTATCTCGGACAACTCCAGAGAGGGCTATCGAGACTCCAAAGTCTCGCGATCTCGGCGGCTTGGAGGCTCAAGCACCGCTTGCCGTAACCGACGGCAGAACCGGAGTTTTGGAAAAACTAAAACCGAGCGAACTGCAGCAGAATACGACCATGATGATAGTGAATAAGGGGGAAGTGGCTAGGTGGCGCTAGTCATCACCCGGCGGAAGCGCTTGGGTCACCGGCGTGCCCCGCCGTGGTGGTCTAGTGGCTAAGGTACTCGGCTGCTGACCCGCAGGTCGCAGGTTCGAATCCCGGCTGCGGCGGCTGCATTTCCGATGGAGGCGGAAATGTTGTAGGCCCGTGTGCTCAGATTTGGGTGCACGTTAAAGAACCCCAGGTGGTCGAAATTTCCGGAGCCCTCCACTACGGCGTCTCTCATAATCGTATGGTGGTTTTGGGACGTTACACCCCACAAATCAATCAATCAATCATGGGTCACCGGCGTATCCAGTGTCTACTAACAGCTGCTTGCTACGCCTACTGGTCTACTTCATCTCCTGGTTCTTTGTGTTGTGACTTCGCGTGTTGCGGCTGTGTTTGTGCACGTCGCCGCCGCCGTCGCGCTTCATGGCGACCGTCACCGGAGTTAAGCAGCCACAGCAGCCGGCAAATGATCTTGAAAGAAAAGTGATGACATTGAAAGTCGTAAATGCAGGTGTTTCTTGACAGGAGATAATGAAAAAGTACAATGTTAAGAGAAGCACCTTAAGCGACTACGTGAAAAACAAAGAAAAAATTTTTGAGGCGTTTGACAGCGGCAAATTCACCGGAAAACGAAAACGACTAAGGACGGCAGCACACCCGAAGCTGGAAGACGCACTGCTGCGATGGATAACAGACATGCGGAACAGCTAGCTTCCCTTGAGTGGACCGTTGATCTGTCAGGAAGCTGAAAGGTACACGCTGAGAATGAACATGGAATCTTTCAGTGCGTCTGAAGGCTGGTTTGCCCGCTTTAGAGAAAGGCACGGGTTTGTCTTTCGAAACGTGTGTGGGGAAAAAGCAGCAGTGGATGAACGGCGTATTGCTGACTGGAAAACAACTGAGCTTCCCCAGTACTTGGCTCGTTATGAGCCTGCCAACGTCTTCAATGCCGATGAAACGGCTCTCTTTTTTAAAGCCTTGTTGGACAAAATTATCACGTTCAAAGGCGACCCGTGCGTTGTAGGGAAGAGGAGCAAAGAAAGGATCACTGCTTCTCGCTTCAAATATGTCGGGCACCGAGCGCCTGCCACTGCTAGTCATCGGGAAGGCACGTAACCCAAGGCGTTTTAAGAGCATTCACCACTTTCTTATGCAATATCACGGCAACAAAAAGGTCGGGATGACTTCGGATATTTTCGAAGCTTGGCTGCGCCAACTCGATCGCCGCTTCTTCGCTAACAAGTGCAAGGTTTTACTTCTAGAGTGCTCATACCAGAGTGACAGGGCTGGAGTGCACCCAACTTGTATTTCTACCTGCAAACACGATGGCTGCTCTGCAACCGCTGGATCAAGGGATAATTCAGCACGTAAAAAGCAGGTACAGAAAGTATGTGCTGGAACGGATTCTGCGGTGCAAGGAAGCGGGGTGAGAATATGACGTGACTCTCCTGACAGCAATTCATATTTTGGCTGATGTCTGGAGCGAAACGCCACCCGCGGTCATTGCAAATTCTTTCCGGCACAGCGGCTTTGTCCGTCCTGACGACTCGGATATTGCTCCAGAGGACACCCGCGAGCCCACTGAAAATATGGACGACGAGGTGAATGACACGCGTTTTGACTCTCTCCTTCCTAGTGGCGTCCAGATCTTAGACTACGTCGCTATAGACTATCATGTACGATGATATATTATCGGAAGTGCTTGAGGAAGACCAAAATCACTGTTCCGATGATGACGGCCAGGATGAGCCGACGCGACGTCAACACATCGTGCAGGAGGCCGCCGAAGCCCTCGCTGTCCTCGAGGAGTTCTGTGTTTGTTCTCGCGACAGTGAACGTGCGCACCACCACCTGATGGGATTAAAAAAAATCGTTCTGTCAGAAATTCCAACGGAGAAGCAAGCAAAAATAACGCACTTTTTTAAGAAATGAAAGTTTGTCTGGGCCGTGTACGTTTTCCTTTTGTTTTCATGGACCACTCGATCATTCGGAATTCGGTTAACTCGGACATTTTCTCCGGTCCCGTGAGATCCGAGTTAACGAGCTTTTGCTGTACATACTAATCTGACACGCGCAATTTTAATGTTTTTTGGTGACACGAATTTCGGTACGCACAATTATTGTTTGTATTTCGGCACTATTCTCATCATCGAAGTTCTACTGTAGTAAAGAAAAGAAAAGAGGGCTGTGAGTTAAAGACTGATCATGGCAATTTAGGATTTTTATGAAGCAGGTTTTACTGTACATGAGAGTATGTATTTGCCAAAGCATTGGGTATGAGATCATGATAGGAATAGTCGTCTTAGTGCTTGAAATGAGTGATCGTGCATACGCAGGCCACTAATCAAGAGGTTCCACTCATCATACGGAGCTGCGTGCGGGTCATTAACTTGTACGGTGAGTCTGCAAACTTAGCAGCCTGTGACACTGTGTTGTTTAGCTCACAAGCTGAACCCTCTCGTTTGTTCCTCTTTTTTTTGCAGGTCTGCACCACCAGGGCGTCTTTCGTGTTTCTGGCTCCCAAGTCGAAATCAACCACTTCAGAGATTGCTTTGAACGTGGTGTGGTATTTTTCTGGATTTGAATTTGCCGCTGTTACTGATTCTTCTGCCACAACATTCAATCAAGCATACAGCTCGAGTCCTTAGCATAGGTCGGCAAAAGAAAGTGGAACTCACTCATGAAATGCAATTTGTGCTTTAGACTCGCTTGGACTCAGACTCAGCAAAATTTTCCTCGGCCGAGCTCACTCAGATTCACACTCAACAAAAATAGCCCACACGAACGCCTCATATGTAATCAGCGACTCTCAGACGGCCGTTCGAAACTATGCCAGCGGCAGAATCTCCCCCGAGGCATTGCGGATTCTTAATACAGGCAAAATTCACGAGGCAGACAAATACGCGCACATCCTTTGGTTCCCTGCCCACACACCACTAGGTAACCCAGAGGACAGTCCGAATGAAGTGGCACACAACGTGGCTCGAGGTCTTACGTTCTGAGTTGCTTTAGACGAAGAAGCCACCCAAACTGACTTTTCTGCGCCAGTGTGGGAATGGAAAAATCGGCAAGCTAAATTTTGCGACATAACCCAACACTACCTACTGCAAAGGTGGGAGTACCCCCCACCTCACCCCAAGCTAAATTGGGCCCAGTTCATTCAACGGTGGCAGCTACAAACACGCACATACACGAACTCCGTCATCATGCACCACATATATCCTGACGTCTATAGCACAAATCTCTGTCAGTGCTGTACTACCAGAGCCACTCTTGACCATATCTCAGACTTGCCAAAATATAACTCACTCGGGCCTGATCTGAGTATGAATGAGTACGAGTGAGTCGACTCATAAGTGAGTTCGCCGACCTGTGGTACTTGTATGCAAAAAGAGGTCTCTGTACTAAATCTGTAGATGTAATGAGAAGCAGCATAATATGCTAAGCGGTTAGCTAAATTGTGTTGCACAATAAAGTAGTTACAGCAGGCTCTCAATAATTAAGATTTGATTGAACACAAAGAAATTGTCATGGGGGTCGTAACGTGGCTGAAGGGAGCAGACTGCAAGTTGAAGATAAAACTGTTTATTTAGGTCGAACCTGAGGCCAGGAAACTGAAGGTCAGATCACAGCAGCACACGGGCATTGGCAGCAGCAAACAGAGCTTCAGCCCGCGATCAACTGACAAGTGGTGATGCGCGTCGGCATTTTATATATGTGCCGTTGAATATTCTAGCGTTATCGCTAGCGGCCACATAGGTTCCAGAATAATTTGTAATGTTCTCGAAATGGGCGTCATCTTATCGAAATGACGCTTTCTCCAATAGTGCATGCGCAATTCGCGCTGAGAATTACAGTGTAACGGGGTGATAACAAAACTTGTAAAATTGATGTGGCAATATGCTTTCAATTCTTACAAGTTTTACTTGTCAGAAGTTCACATAGAAAAAACACCAGGCCTGCGCAGAAGGCACAGCACAGTCATAGTGAAAGCTAGAAGAGCAGTCTTTCAGAGCCTTTTCTAAACACTCATTGGATAACTGCCGAAAGAAGACTTGCTGGATGCCCACTATGGCATTATTAATAATAATTTCTGAGTAGTAAATAAGCATTCGCTATGCTATTTTTCATCATTCTTCTGAGAAGCATTGTATACGCTGAACACTTGCAAAGAATTTTGTGCCATACTTCAATCAGTGGTTGACGACGAGGAATTATGCCTGATGTAGGTATGCTCGGCATTTAATCATGGAGCAAGAACAGGCTTTTGTAATGGGTTTTAGCAGTGGACGGTCCACTCGTTATGCTATTCACATTGTGCATCGACTGGTTGTTCTTTCGCTGTTTTAAAAGCTTTATAAGTCGTATTAACGCGATTGCTTTCCTGACATCAAGCCTGCCTAAGGAAAGTTAGCCAACAAGTCACAAGCACCGGCTTGGGTCAGTGGTAGATTACTGGGCTGGCACGCAGCAGACCAGAGTTCGAGCCCCACTGTGTTCTTGGTACTAGGTTTTTTTTTATTTCGCTATTTTACAGACACTGCCGGTGGTGGTGGCAGACAACTATGGTGCCGCGCGTGACGCGAGTTTTGATCTCATAACAGCTTTCGCTGTAACATGACTTGGGTCAACATAGCAACTTGTGTAGGGGTGTTTATTGTCTCTTAGGGCTACAGCAATGTCGTAAACAACACTGATGATTACCAGTAAAGTTTAAAAATGTCAGGGATCATGCTGGTACTCATTGTGCATATGTTATAGCACTACCAACTCCAAAGAAACACACTCTAATGCACTACAGTTTGACGCCTTCAGAGCTTCGCTTAAAGGGTCCCTGAACCGGTTTTTTTACATTTCGTTTTTGATTAGACTACTACTGGAGCAAATCATTGCCACTATAATTCAATCAAAACACCCATTATTAATGGAGCTACGAGTACTGAAAAGGTACTTTCCTCCTCTGTTCCGCCTTTCACCTTCAACTTTTCCTTCGAGCGCTTAGGTCTAAGCCCCACATTCACGGAGCCTGCGTCACGATGTGACGTGGCAGAACGCGTACGTGACGTTGTGTCGTCTGCTTTCGGTAAGTCAAAGCCAGAGCAGAGCCACCGGCAGTAGTCAGGCGCTTGACTGCGGCTGGGCCAGCTGGGTGATAGTCAGTTTGTGCGCTCAACACGAGCAGCCTATGTTTTGTTTCATGGCGCTTTAGACCACTGCTTACTATGGACCCCGGACTTGAAGAGGGTTTGCGACGAATGAGGGATAAAATGGTTTTCGAACCATAGAGCGACACAACGTTTCGCGATTCTGTGCTTCGTGCCGAGGATGACAGCAGTGATCCGCTGTCTGCCTTCAGAGGCACGAAAGCATTACATGGCTAGTGTTATGTTGATTCCATGGTTTGAACAAGTGGGGAAGGAGAACACACTTCATCGGAAGAAAGTTGGAAACGCGTCGCTCTTCCAAAAGTCGTAGCAGGGACAAGCACACATGCAGGCCTTTGTGCACTGGCTCAGGTTCGGAGCACGTACAGTACATTCCATAATTCCGCACCAGAAGCCGCTTTACAACCACAGAGTTTACAAGAGCACAATCAAGCTTTTTATCTTGACATGCCTTTTATTAGGAAACGTGCAGTCACGCGTGTGTAACAAGCGACAAAAAAGTTGGTACCCTGTGACTTCTGGTAGCCCCTTCTCAATCTTAGTGTGCTTTTTCGCAAGACATCAGTGTGCTGCAGCAAAAGTGGCCTACCCATTCTGCAAGTAATATATGAATCCTAACCCTTCTCAGTTTTACAGTGGACATATGCACACGTTGGTAATAAGCCACAAAATGGGTAATACATACTGTCTGCTGAAACCTCCTTCCCAATCTCAGTATGTTTTTCTACATGACATCACTGTACTGCAGCTAAAATAACTTACTCTACACATAATGAATCAATTCTAAATCGTCTCAATTTTACTGTGAAGCTGTACGTGGCCAGGTTCCAGCGAGTTGTGTCAGTGGACAAGAGACGTGTTCAGCAACAATTTTCGGCAAACATCTGCTAATCCTGCATTTTTGGCCGAGAAAGAATTGATGGGAAACAATAGTTTCTGACTTTAGTGAATTGGCAGATTGACCTGAACAACTGTGCCCGAACGACAGCACTACTTGCACAGCATACGAATTTCAAGCTATTTTTGTACTTTCGAAACAGCTGAGCTTCTTATCCATTACATGATTTCAGTCTGAGACCATGGTAGGTGAGATGTGCATCATTCAAAAGAGTAATGCAAAGATCTTAGAGTGTATGTCTCTTTATCCCCTTGCGGTAGTCAGTAATGAGGATATACAAGTTTACTCTAGCAATATTCATTACACTGAAAAATTATTCAAAAAGACAAGCAGCTGCACACAGCAGACACACATGACATAATGAAACTGGTGGCTTTCAAAGTAGCCTTCACTTCGCCAATTCACTGATTCAATGAAGTGGTATTTGAATGAAGTGGGAGGAGTAGTACCATATTTACTTGCATACCGAATTTACTCGCATAATTTGCACACTTTTTTTTTCACTTTTCTGACTTGGAGAAGGGGGTGCCCAAATTACATGAACACATAATAAATAATGTGCAATAGTCCTGTGCACGCAGTATACATTAAAAATAATAAATTGAAGTGCAAATGAAGGGTACTTGTTAATTAAACAAAATTATCACATACTGTATTCACTCAGATCTGGGCACGGGTGGTCTAGTTGAATCGCTGATCGAAAGTCCCGATTGAGAATCATTGTCGCGTCCGCTGGCACTGCCCTCCCAGAGCGCATTATGCTCGGTTCTGTCGAGCGCGTTTGAGTGCCCCATTTTCTTGATCTCGACAATGCCGAGAGAAACTAGGTCCTACGACATGGCGACACCGAAGGACTAAGCGTTCACATATAATTGGAAAGGCCTTCTTCAGTGGCATAAAACGTGTAATAATTAGCAAGCGCTCACTCTGCTTTCTCCCATACCGATCACGCCGATCGTCACACGTTAAAGTTCACACTGAAGTGCTTGGCGGCAGCACGGTTCTAGTTTTCCTTGGCAAACTTCACAACAGCGAACTTGAATTTTGCTGTACATGTATATATACAATTACTGTAGACCATCGCAATAGAACAGTAAAAACGCGATGGACGGATGGCGAAACCCAAGCTTCCGAAATGAACCAAGCGTGTGTTGCAGCGCAGACACAGAGAGTGAAAGAAACAGTTGGTGCGAAAGGCGCTCGCACGCCTCTGATGCAGAAATTTGTCCATGCCGTCACGCGAGCGTACGTTTTCATTGTAGAGATAGGAAAAGGGAGGCAAACACTGAGCTGTTCGGGCGGGTACTGTGTTCTAGGGACCCTGATTCGGGGCAAGTCCTTGAAGAAAGGGGCTTTGCGCTCGCAGCCCGTTTTATTGTGTTTGCCTAATATACGAGTTCAAGTAAATTTTTTTTTTCAGTTAAACTGGCAGAATATTAAGGGTGCGCAAATTATGGAGTAAATACGGTAATAGGTGCACCTCCAGTTTGGTCGGGAGGAATATGATTTTTTTTATTTCCGCACATAATAGGTGCACTCCTTACTTAGCAGTTATCAGAAGTTCTGTACAGTGTTTTTACGGTTGCAATTCGACACCCTCTTAGGTTAACTGAAGTGAAGAAAAAGAAAAAAAAAATCGCGCCAGCTCTGCTGGCTTAAGGAGTGAGGAAGAAGCGGTTGATTGTGTGTTCGAATAACCTTTGCACCAGTGCAGCTCCAACTGCATGCACTGCGCATAGAAGGTGCGATCTCGACAAGCGCGCTTTGAGTTTCCGGTAGGGAAAAGCGTTGTTTTTATCCCATTTGCTGCCATGTCCCCAAATTTATAAGCTTTTTGGCTTTCTGATTCAAGCCTTTGCCTTTGCTGCCGCTACGTGGACTAGCACGAGCTCGGCGGATTTCTGTACACAGTAGCACAAACTTGGGAAATACAGATCAGAGAAAAGAAGTAGGACTTCTGTCGCTATTGGTTTCCTGGCCGTGAACATTAACATTGTATCATGTGGATACATTTAGTGCTTGAGTGCGATCTTTTCAATGTCCAATCTTCATATTATCTTACTTCCCACAACAACATGCCGAATCGTAAACTACGCCTAATCACTGTTGCTGCCTTTCTGTGGCAGTCACAGGCGATCAAAGTTGTGGTTTTGTATGTAATCAACATAACTTTTTGATGGCTCTACTGAAAGGAAGGGGGATTGGATGGCGCTTGTAACACTTGAGTGGTGGTTCGCGATTCGATTGCAATCTCTTCGATATGAGGTACGAGCCCATGAAATGAAACGATTGGTACCATTCCGCACACAAAATTTCGGCCACGATAATGCACGAAATCTAGGTGGCCTGAAACGTAGTCAGCGAATTTCAGCTATGGCGCTCCCTTTTCGTAGTTTTTTTTTTCCCCGCATTCATTTTGTTGGCAACGTAGGTCTTATGATGTCGATTTTCAGAAATTCCAATGTACACCGTGTGTTGCATGCCTCAATTCTTGGGCACACAAGACTGCATGCTCAACATGTTTTCCGCTCGAGTAGTGTGGATATTCGTGACTTCAGCAACGTATGATATGAACGGCCTATGCTGTAGTCGTAAATAAATTTTACCTCTCGTAATTAGCGCACCTCGAACTTGGAGCCAAATTTTCTAAAAAAAAAAATGCGCCTATTATGCGAGTAAATACTGTAGTGGTAGGAGTTGTGAGTAGTGGCACCAATCTTTTTCTGATGAAAGTCAAGACTAAGAACAGTGTTGCTGTTAAAAATTAATCCCTACTTTGTTATCTTTTAGAGAGCAGCTCCTAGGTTGGTGCGCGTTCAGTGGTGACGCCATTGTCGTTGCCATCACCGTTGGTGGCGTAATCAATAGAAGTGAAAAAATAAAAGGAGAAAAAAAAATTGCCCATTACTGAATGAGATATGGGCCTAGTGCCTCTGCATGGCAGTCTACCACAGAGCTGCATTGGCGTTTCAGGCTTCTTTTTACAAAAAGACCCCATACAGGCATCATGCTGGGCAAGGAATCTCATTAACCTATGTAATATAGCGTGGCAGAACACTAAAATAACAACCAGCCATCACACAACCTTAATTGTGCAACTGGTGTGGTTTAATGCTTCCTACCCACTGCAAGGTGCTCAGCGGAAATCCTTCATTGTCATCAGCACCAACAATTTGCACATAGTACCTTGAACCTCACTTATCCACGGAAAGACATAGCAGGTGCACCTTACATTTCATACCTTGGGAAAAGCCCAAGCTTGGAACACGGTTTGCCCCAACATGAAGCTGTGCCCAGAATTGGCGTTAGGCAGTGTCATCAGTTAAGTTGCAGTGCTGGTTCTGAGTCCTTCGTATTTCAGTGCTACATTGGCCTTGCCTTGCTGTGCCATGGTTGCCCACTCAATGTGTGCATACTTTGTGCAGGGGAAGACCCGTTGGCAGATGTGTCTGACGCAAGTGACATCAACTCAGTGGCTGGTGTGTTGAAGCTGTACCTCCGTGAGCTTCGTGAACCACTGTTCCCCATCTTCTACTTTGACCAGCTCATGGAAATTAGCCGTGAGATGCATTCCTTTTTAACTACCACTATTAAGGCGACATCGATGTTATCGCTGGCTTGGCAACGAAACAACGCTAAGAGAATTCCTAATGTCCGTAGATTTTTTTTCTCTTTTTTTTGGGTACCGACAACTGCCTTCTCTACCAGTTTTCGCTCACGCACAGCTGGCATCTGCTGCCATGTTCTTCCTAACTTGGAAAATTTAGGTTTATATTCACAAACCAATCTTATGTTTTCCTGGGATCCTGAAACGGTTTTGCCGATTTTGTACAAACACATTGGACCAGTAGAACAAGTCCTAATGGTCATTTAGAGACTGATTTGAGCATTCTGCATAAACTGTGTAATTTATTACAATGCTTCAAAGGGCAATTCACCAGGCACCATACCAAATTTTAGTTAGACAGCTAGACAGTGGAAGTTGTTGGGTGTCCAATGAGAAACATTGTGCCACAAAGATTTTTTGAATCAGTTCATCACGAGGGAAGAAAACAGGTTTTTTGAAGTGACGCGAAACAAGGATGAGAGGAGGCGAGCTCGAAACCGTTGCCGCTCCTCCGTGTAGCCTTTGCAAGCTAAATCTCTTCCCCACCCTCTCAGGCATCCGACCAAGAGGTCACGTGCGCATGACGTGCCCAAACAAATCTAACCCCCGAGCACACGAGCGGCGTTGCTTTGTTAACCAGCGTTATTTTGTGGTCTTATGCCTGTTTCGAGCAGAAGGCCACTGTGATTACACAGTGGCCGTCTGCTCGATGCGCTGACTGCGGGTACACGAACGCATGCGAAGCATCGACACATTAGTCCCGCATCTTGTCGCAATTGACGGGAGAAAAATGGAAAAAAGACGCTCACATTCCCTTATTGCGTCTCATTATTTATCTAGAGCTAATCTCTTTAAGCAACAAATTACATAAACTATGCATGCCGTGTTAATTTTTGCCATGTCACGTGCCACTGTTTGCAACGTCGGAACAGAGTCGTCTACGTAGAGGACCAACGTCGCTGCATTGCCGTGTATGTAGGGCCATTCATATGCGCTTTATGCCCTCATTCTTTGGGCGCGCGCCGGCAGAAGGGAGGGGGAACAGTGTTCATCTTCAAATTAACCCATTTCCGTGGCGCGTAGCATTGCAAATTTTGGCACACGTGATCATAAACGCCTCGTCTACGCATTGCGCTTGTCAGCTCAATATTGTCAAACCAGGTGAGTGGCCCTTTAAAGCTGCGAATCTGTGCAGTTCGCTGCAACTCGGCCGCATGCGTTTTCAACCGCCCATTTACAAAGCGACATGCTCTGGTCATTCGATGTCACCATGGTTGCTGATGTGTCATGGGTTATAGATTGCGTGGAAGAAAGACTGGCTAATACGGTGGTGGCACCTGTCAGAGCAGATATGCACTACTCCACGATACTTTGTCTTTGGCCAGACGGCGTGCGTTCTGCCAGGTGCGCAACCTGTCAGTGTGCAGATTTCTAGACTGGTAAAAGCTCAAATTTTGGAGCACGCTCATGAGAGGTCTGCAATAGCTAGCTTGCCTCAAGAGTTGAGGAGGCCAGGCAGAGAGGTGTGAGAAGGAGGGTATGATATAATTGTCCGTAGCGGCCATTGGTATAATGGTTTGATAATGCTTTAGCCTAAACCCTCACGAAATTTCATAAAAAAATGTTTCAGTGCCCTTTAAGCTTCTGTACATTTCTCATCTGTTTTAAGGGCACGAAAATCGTAGCAGGGCAAAAGATTGGTTTGTGAACACTGGCCCACATTGTCTATCAAGTGGAAAAAAAGGCTCAATACTCATAAAGAAAAATGCGAGATAAGGATACATGTATGTCTAAGTACATTATTAATGAAATCTAATGGACAATCATGCTAATGAAGGTATAAAGGATGTTATTAGAAGTAATTGTAATGTATATGTGAAGAAAGAAATGTGGACGAAAAGATAACTTGCCGGTGGGCAGGGATCGGACCTGCGAACTTTAAATGACGTGTCCAATTATCTACCAACTGAGGTAGCTATCTCTCTGTTCATTTTATGGGGTATATACAGTAGACTCCCTTTAAGACAAACTCCAAAAGACCATGATCATTTGTTCGTCTTATTAGGAGTTCTTATCACCTGTAGCATGGCCCTATTATATTATTATAAGAAAAAATGGGAAACACAAGCACACTTTTTCTTCAAAGAATGGAAAATTTATCCTTCTGGCTGTGCATTTTTTTGGAGGATGGCTTACTGGCTTTGCTGTCACTTTTAGATACGCCTTACTTCCATATTGCTACTTTGACAAAGCCAATTTTCGCTAAGTTGCTTATGAAAGTCTGCATTTTCGGATATTTTCTTATTTTCAGCCCGCACTAACTTTCCCTGAATGACATGCAGCTGAAGGTATCCGTTTACACTACTCATGATCACAAGCCTTGGGTACACAAGAAAGACACAACGCAGCTATATTTAGTGTACAAAATGGCCTTCTTTTGTCGTGCAATTTCATAATTAAAATGATGCATCACAATTTGCTGCATTTCACTGTGAACAGATATGACACACATAGATCCTATGCAAAAGAGCGCAAACTGACCACATCTGCTCAGGCACCATTGTGTGACGGCACTGACAATGCATCTGACTCCTCTAATGTGAGTGCTAGTGGCGCATATGTGGTTTTGGTTTTGTGTGATTATGATGTACAGACTATGTGTGTTCCTGTTTCCACTTTCATGTGGCTTCCCCCCCCCCCCTTCCCTTGTATTTTCCCTTCTAGCCAAGCTCTTGTGTTATTCTGTTTCATACTGTGGGGTTGGGGAACAGAAGAACGCGAGAATACGAAAGGACAAACATTTTTTGATGCTTTCTTTGCTGATAAAGCCGACCCTTTCTCTACCTACAGGCTAGGGATGAGGGAGATACCAGCTTTATGCGCGAACCTTTCTTTTCCACTTATCTTGCTTACTCGCCCCACGTCGCAGTTCGCTTTGGATCTGCTTTGAGTCTTTGCACCGGGAAGTTTTTCTTCTTTTTTCATTTTGCTTTCTCTTATTCGCCTGAATGTCCCCATCTAGGCTATTATGTTCGTGGCGCAGAATCCCCATCGCTGTTGGTCAATGCGGGAGTTCTTTTCAACAGAAGAGGCCTGTTGTGCGGTTCGTTTTAAGCAGATTTTTTTTTGCATTGAGTCTATTGGAAACCAAACACACTCTCGTGTTAGTCGTCTTAAGCAAGAATTTGTCTTAACTGAGTTCGTCCTAACGGGAGTTTACTGTGTGTGCATTAAACATGGGAGCGTCAGTCAGCACTGCCAGTATCCATGACGGCGAGTGTGGAACACTCTTTATCTGCCTATTTGGTGTCACATAGCGCGTGAACTTATGAGCTAGCAACTGACCAATAATTTCTCGTATGTACTATCTGAACGCACCAAGTCCGCCAGAACAAGACCCTCGCTATGAACGAAGGAAAGACTTGTATATTTAAGGGCTCATTTTCTTTGTTAGACACAACATTAATAAGATCTAACAGACAATCGTGCCAAGGAAAGTATAAGGGATGTTATTAGAAGTAATTGTAATGTAAATGTGAAGAAAAAAACCTGGACGGAACGATAACTTGTTGTGGGCAGGGACTGAACCTGCAACCTTCGAATAGCCGCCATGACAGCGCGTCAGTTGGCGGTGGCTCAGTTGGTATAGCATCGTATGCGCTATTTAGTAATGTTAAATAAGCGGCACACATTCTTTTCATTGCATGCTCGCACGGCGGTAATGAGTAGCGATTGGTAGAACAGCTGGCTCGCTCGGCGAACACACTTCCCTTAGTGCTCCATGCGCCCGTGGGACATTCAGTTATTGCTTGGCAAAGGTTTATTTAAGAAAAATCAGAGGCATGAAGTGGAACCAACTTGCACGGGACAGGAGGGTAGGGAGATAACTGGGGGTGCCCTACACCGCCCTACAGTGGGCATAAAAAGTTGAGGATGATGATGATGACAAAACTTTCACATGAACATTGTGACCTTTATTCTCTTGTGATTTACTGCTCGCACTTTTTTTTTCACAGAGCTTGAGTCCAAAGAAGAGTTTGTAGCCAAAGTGCGAGATGTTGTCCAGAGCTTCCCAAGACCTGTGTTTGTGGTGCTTCGATACCTATTTGCCTTCCTGAATCAGTAAGTTGCAATTATTTTCCTTTATTTACTGTGGGCCTGGGAATGAAGGTGCTGTGTAAATGTTCCGTATCTGTGGTCCGCATACTTTTGTGGACAAGGGTGCCTGAGGAATAGGGCATGCTTGCAAGCCCTAAAATACAGGAAGAAACAATACATTAAAATCAGCACTGTTACCTTGCATCGTCATGGATGATAACCACCTGAAAGTGTTTATTTTCTTTCTCAGGCAGTTACAATCGCCGACCGATTTTTCAAACTCCAAAAATTCGGACTTCTTTGATATTTTGGACTTAAAAAGTGCACCGTCAGGGTTCTCATAGGGCTAATGCATTTTTTCGACCAATTTTGCAGACGAATTCGACCCCGAAAGTTAAATTTTTCGGACTAAATTGCTTGTTTTAAGCCACACCACGGAATATTATGGACGCCACCATGTTGGATTTTTCGTCGGCTTGACTAAGCTTAGTTGCTTAATTTTAAAATGGCTTTTCTGCCTCTGAGATAGGAAAGCGAACGTCATATTTTAAGTTTCGGAGGCTATGTCTGCTTTAGAAAACATTGCACAGGACCATTTTTTCATCTTCGGTCAGCCAGAGTGGTCAGCAGAGTCGTCATCGCACCGTACAGGAAAGAGGCGGAGATGTGCAGTGGTGAAGTGAATGTATGGTTGTATTATGGTACCTAGAATAGTAAATGTGCCGGCCACGATGACATTTTTCGCTCGTGCGCACGATGATAATTTCGTGGGCAGAGCCCACAGACGAAGAAATTCTTCGCCAGGTTATACCGCAGCCGGATAGCGGTTCGGATGATGATGACGATGATCACCTGCAGCCGTCGGCGATGGAGATCGCCACTGCAGTGACGCTTTTGTCGAGCATTTACGGTGACAATGCCACCTTGGTGCAAATATGGGCGAACCAAATTGCTTCCAAGCGTAGTATGAGGCAAGGCAGAATTATGGACTTTTTTAAAGTCTGCCTGATGCAATGAAGTTAATATTTCTGACGAAAACAAATTTTTCGTACTGTTTTGTTTTTCGGACTTTTTTCGATCCCCGACAGGTCCGAAAAATCGGTCGGCGACTGTACGTCCATTTGAGCAGACCAGTTAAAAAAAAAAAAAGCGGTGGTGCATGTGCAGAGTGCATGTCCTTGTACACATATAAACTGCCAAGTGTTATGAGTTAGCTGAAATGAATGAGAACAAGTTTGGAGTGGTGTTCCATTTTGTGTTGTGCAGTCTGTCAGAGTTCAGTGACGAGAACATGATGGACCCTTACAACCTGGCCATCTGCTTTGGCCCGACCCTTATACCTATTCCCGAGGACAAGGACCAAGTGCAGTACCAGAATCTGGTCAACGAACTGGTCAAGGGCCTCATCGTGCACCAGGAGCAAATATTTCCCAATGACGGGGGGCTTGCCTACGAAAAGTACATCAGTGCTGAGGCACCAGAAGACACGTGAGTTCGTGTTGTGATTCTAACCTAACGTACCTTTTAACTCTCCCAGTTTGTCTGGGAGACTTCCTAGTTCTGACCTGTCTTTCTTATTCTACATTCACAGCAACATATCCCCCGAAGAACAGCCATAATTGTTCCACAAAAACATTGTAATGATGACAAAGGGCAGCAGCGCTCAACTTTTGATGAATCCCAAAGCATTTAGGAAACCTGGCAGCTATGAAGAACCCCGCCACCCTTCTAAAGTAACTGCAGGGCCCTTCTTCTCTCCACACCAACTTTAATCTTGGAGGGTGCCTTTGATTCGACATTAAAATAAAGTGCAACCAGATTTCCACATTTCCTTTGTTATGTTGGCAACAGTTGCACTAACGTGATCGAATTCCTTTTCTTTGCCCCAAGTTGAGGCAAAACTGAAATTCGTCGAAATTGCCCGGTACTTTGCCATAAATGGCCGACACAACTTACTCAGTTGTGCTAAACTTAGCGTGGAAAGGGAGCTGTGTTGGCCACATGCAGTTACCGGGGGGGGGGGGGGGGGGGGAATAATTTAAAAAGAGAAAGGAAGAACTGCGGTCCGAAAATTTAAAATTTCCTGGCCTTGTTCTACCTCATGCAGAATTCTATTATAGATGCTTCTGCTGCGATACCCTGATGCCTTGCAGAAAAGCATGCTAAGGCTTAGAAGAGGCTACAATATTGTGTTTATTTATCCCATACCATAAAGGTCCCATAAATGTCCCGATAAAAGCTTGTTAACCCGGATCTCGTGGGAGTGTTGAAAGTGTACAAGTTAACAGAGTTTTAGATTATCGAATGGACCATGAAAAAACACGAAAAAAAAAGTCGCTTGGCTCAGACAAACCTTTAGTTCATAAAAAAACTGCATTACTTTCGTCTGCCTCACCGTCAGGATTTCTGCTAGAGCGATCCCCATCAGGTAGTGGGGTGCATGCTCGGTTTCGCGAGAACAGACTCGCGAGTCCTCGTGGGCAGCGAGGGCTTCAGCAGCACGGGGCAATGTTGCGTCATGCATGCAATGTTGCATTGTGCAAACCATCCTGTCGTCTTTGCATTCTACCTTTAGTTTTCAATTGATGAGCAGGCGGCTCCAATGCCAGGTGGCGACTAGCGCCGCCTTAGCCACATCTTTCTCATTCACTATCGTCATGATCGTATTCTACTGCAGTTGTTTGTTTGGTTTTGGTTTCTTTAAAACTTTTATTCTGCTGTTAGATGCTGCAAGGACTGCTTGAGCCTCCAAGCCGCTGAGATTGCGCAACTCAAAGCCTGGAATCGCACTAGCCCTTTGTGGAGTTAACCGGTGCACGGCTAAAGTCCTCCGAATCACCAAACATTTGACACCCTTGGAGTGTTATACACAGTTTTATCAGGACCATGCCGCGAGTCAGAGTGTCCCCGAGTTGACGAGATATGGATAAACAAGTTGTTACAGTATTGGCACTAAACACAGCAGATATTCTTTTGTAGTTACTCATGCTTGAATGCACCATGTAATTATAAGTACTAGTATTAAGCTGACTTCTAAATAATTACTGGCAATCATTTGGATAACTTATGCAGATTTTAATTTTTTGCCTTCCTCTCGTTCCTCCTTTGCTGATCTCTTGAATTTTGATGTTGCCATGTTGGCAGGACCACATTAGCTATCAGATAATTTGACTGGTGGTGCAAATATTAATGTGGACTTAGCGATTGTTAGCACTGTGGGGTGCATAGGTTGGGAAACTCACTCATGAATTGACTCAATTAGACTCTCTCTGACTCAGATCGAGCCATGAGTTCATGTGAGTAACATTAAGGTGAATCTGGGTCCAAGTGAGTCTGTTTGATTAAAAGTTTACTGAGTGTGAGTCCGAGTGAGTTTGAGTGAGCTCCACATTTTTTGCCGACCTATGGTGGGGTGGTTAATAAACTCACTGCTTTTATTGAAACGTCAATGCTCGCATGCACTGTGTAGGAGTTAGGTGTTGAATGGTGGGCACGTAGTTTTGTTTTCTAAAGGTAAATTTTCTTTTTTATATTGCTCTAAATACAGTCGAGCCCCCATATAACGGCCCCACTCAAAAAGAACTGTCACTTAAAACGAACAATATCCACGTGACCGTGAAAATATACATTGTCTCAATGGCACAAAATCGCACTTACAACGAACGTCTCCGAGCGCCACCGATCAGTTACAGTGAACGGAGTCTGCGCTTTGCTGACTTCCCGGGAAACCACTTTTGACCACCGATCAGGGATCGGCGAGGTGCCCATAAATTCTTGTTGTTTAACGCCGACCCTGCCTCTGCGCTCCTCTAGTTGCCGCTCTCTCCGACCGCTTTTGCGGGGGTTCTGAGGACGAAGGGGTGCGTGCTTTAACACTGCTACCGATCTTTCGAAGACCGGTCGGCCATCTCCCCTGTTTTTGATCGCTGTTACTACTGTTGGCATCGTTTCGGTATTCAGCTGTGGAGATGGAGAATATTTCGTGGGCAGCGGTGACGGCTACATTCGCGCGAAACTGTTTTTGCGAGGCAGACTTCGTTGACGTCGAGTCTGATACCAAGCCTGAAGCTTCCGAACTGGGAGTGTGGCAGCTTGGGCTAGTTGAAAAGGCGGTCACAGCTATCGAATCTGTTTTCAAATGTTGTACCGACATTCGTCTAGATAGGGTAAAAACGCAGGCCAGGGAAATGTGTCGTAAACTAGAGTTAAAATAACAGTTAGCACAGCACATTAGCAAAAGTGACAAAAATGGGCTCAGCATGTTTTTTTCTGCCAAAACACATAAGGTTGACATGCCTTTCCGTGTCATTGTGACAGAAAGTGGTACGTGGCAAAAGCAACTCGGCTTGTTTATTCAGACCCATCTAAAGTGTCTAAAGATTGACGACCCATTAGTGATCAAAAACTCGCAGGCTCTGATGGAATTTTTCAAACTGTCAAATCAATCTAATCTTTTCGGTTTTTCAATTGACATAAAGGACCTATACTACTCACTGCCTCACGATGAGGTACTATAATGTATAAGGGATAACATAGAAATTTTCGGGGAATTGAACTTCCAATTAAAAACTGGCGTTAGTTCGCGGAATTTTCTTGACCTGGTTTTGCTGTATCTTATGTCTACTTTCGTTCAATGGAATGATTGCATTTATCTGCAGAAAAAGGGTGTTTCAATTGGTTCATGCATAGCACCTCTACTCAGTGATCTTCTATTGGCAAAAATGGGCAAAAAATTGCAGGAAAAGTTGGAAGGCTCGCATGTCGTCAAACTTTTTAGATACGTGGATGATTTCTTGGTTATTCTAAATTGTAAGTCTTCTATGTTTCACTCGTTGGCCACTCAAACTATAGGCGTGTTCGAAAATTGTTTGCAGCCTCTTGTGGTGACACATGAAATGCCCGATAATGACAAATTACGCTTTTTGGATTTAAATCTGGTTTTTAGCCCACAGCACATCTGTTGGTGTTATGAACCACGTGCGCAGAAACCTCTACTCCCCTTTTCTTCTGCTCACAGTAAGATAGTTAAGCGAGGCATAGCACGAACCTGCCTTGAGAATGCTTTAAATAGGTCTTGCGCCCGCAATATCTCTGCGAGCTTCAAAGCTCAAGTTTCCCGCCTTAAGGCTTCAGGTTTCCCCGAGGCGTTTATCGCGTCTGTTGCGGAGACGATCCTGCGGACTATTAAGGCGGAGCAGAGGACGCGACAGAATCTGATCAACACGGATACAGAACGTGAAAGGATAGCCGTGATTCCATACATACACCAGATATCACATAGGCTCAAAAAAATCGGAAAACGTGTTGGAGTTTGTGTCCTGTTCTCAGCACCGTTCAAATTAATCAGCCTCACCAAATCTACCGACCCCCTGAAAACGAAATCATCAACAGATTGCAGAGTTCAACATCGAAACAGGTATGCGACCTGCTCCCGGGAAGTCGTCTATAGGACCCCCCTTTCATGTGGTGCCTGTTATGTCGGAACGACCGGAAGGTGTCTGAACGATCGGCTGAGAGAGCACGCGAACAATGTTAAAAACGGGAAAGATGGTTTTCTTGCCCAGCACTGCACTGAGTGCAAGTTTGTTCCCCTCTTCAAGGAAACAGCGACGTTGTACAAACACAGAGATGTAAGCACCCGGGTCATTGTCGAGGCTGCGCAGATGGCACGCGAACAGGTGCCTTGTGTTAGCAAGCCCTCCGTGGCTTAGTCCGAGAAGGAACGCAGGTTCCTCGAAGGATTCGGTGCGGGCAGGTAGCTTTACCTTTCTGGTTCGGTTTCTTCTAGGTTTTTAGGTTTTTCTTTGCTGTTTTTCAGTGCCTTTGTGTTGTTTGTTTTTGGTTTTCTTACTCATGTTCTGCTCTTGTGCCATGGTCACTGTCTCCTCTATATATTTTCGTGCTCTGCGCAATAAACTCAGTTGGAAGTTAGCGCTCGTGCCTTTCGTGTCCTTCTTGTCTCTGTGTCGTCGTTTTGTTCTCGCGCTATAACTATCGTCATTCCGAACTGGACCAGTGCGGCGGCGATTTGTGGCACCGCATCATTGAGTCCGACATGGAAGAGCGGGTGGGTTACTGTTGTGATGGTTTAATTACGGCCGATGATGATGCCGACACTGCGGAACCGTGCACGGATTACGGCATAATGAAGTACGCGGCAAGAGTGGTTTGGAGGAATCTGATTGCGAGAATGACGAAACTTTGGAGCCAGCGCCTCATGCAGCTTATGCCACGGGCCTCGGCGAAGAGCACGCTGCCGAGGCTCCTTATCGTTTCTGCTTTTCGAAACACGTGCGTCACGAACTTTTTTGGGCAAAAAATTTTGTGTTTTCACTTGCAACTTTTTTAAAAGCTGTCTTTCATTTACTACGAACTTCGGTATTAAGCGAATGGATGCCGCGTCAGGCCCAGGTTCGTTATAAGCGGGCTCGACTGTATAAATTTTCGTGTGCAAAAAGCAACATTTTGCTGCTCCGAAAATTGCTCGCTCCATATTCTATTTTTGGCTGTTGCAATTCTGCAGAAAGGAACTTGTGAAATTACCTAGGCAAGCGACTTATTTTTGTGTCTTAGTGTAGTGCACACCTATCATGTGGTTCTGGTTACTGTTTAACATGAGCACGGCAATAACAGATTTTTCGTTTCATAAACATCTGACATGATTTTTGGACCTAGTGTTAGTGCAAATTTTGTTTGTATATGGCAAGGCCAGTTTATCGGGCAATTGTTGCGATATTTCTGCAACTTGCAGGGCACTCGTACAGGCCTCTGAATTGGTAGATTATAAGCTGCAGTGTGGGCTTGTTTGTCAATCATTCTAACATATTCAATGTCATGTCACGAGAATGCAACAGCACACTGTGCAGTGGCCTTATGTGTCTTCTTGTGTCTGCATATCATTTTGCATGACATCAAAGCTATTCAAATGATAGATGAAGTTTCTCATGCTGGTTCTGTGCGCAATACATGGTTTTATAGCAAGATTTTGCCAATAGCCGTCACATCACACGCTATACTCGGGGACAACTTTCTTAGGCAATGAAGGGAAAGCAATGGGGGCAGAGCTACTGCACTTGTACTCCTCTACGAGGCTAAATTCGCTTTTCGAATGACGGCTGTGTTTGAATAATAACGCAGCATAAAACTTGCTGCACCTGCTTACACAGCTAATTGTGAGGGAAATTCGAGACATGCTCCTTAGGCGAGTTGTTGGAATAGCTAGAGGGAGACGCGTGCTCACCTAAAGGTGAAAACGCCATTTTGACTATAAGGTGCACCTAAAACGTGCGACGTTTTCAGATGTGCAAAAGGCGAAATTACACTTCATAAAGCAACACCAATAGTTATATCTCCTTGGTTCGTTCAGCGTCTCTTTAGAAACAGCATCCTGTAAAAATAAAGTAATGTTGTTTTTTATGATTTTCGTGCTGACAACATAGACACATTTGTGGGACTATGTTCTTCAGTGATGGCACACACCCACTTTGGTTTCGTAGCCTTCCCTTGATTGCCACAGAAAGTTATCCCTAATTGTAGAAACTTAGTCATGAGCAGACAAATATTGCCTCGATGGGCACTTCCACCAATTCTGGGCCAAGCGAAGGTTTTCCGACACATGACTTACCTACTCGCCCCAACGAACAATTGTGCTGAAATAGAACATGTCCTTTCATTTTTCTGCCTGCAGGGATGATCTGCCTGTGGAACCAGTGGTTGAGCCGGCAGGGGCCTCCCAGAGCTCCGATGAAGGTAGCAGCTCCTCCTTTTTGGCACGCATGGTCAGCTTTTCAAACGGGGTAATTCCTTGGATATAGCCATTGGAAGAATTTTGACCTCCATCCTGTTTGGAGTTTGCCAACTCTCCTGTTTTGTACCTGCCAACTCTCCCAAATTGTCCAGGAGACACCCGAATTCTGACCTAATTTCCTGATTGTATGAATGCTTTCTCGAATCAAAGTGGCTGCCACAGCAGAGGTGTTCTTTTTTTTTTTTTAATTACATGCATACGACAGCCTTTCCTGCTACGACAACGGTGGTGCTGCAGAAGAGCACTCGCCACTACTCTTCACTGTAATCAGGCTGTAGAGTACCGCCGAATACGTACTGCCTATTTGGGGAAACGCCGGAAGCCACAGGATGGGCTCGTAACTGGACAAAAAGAAAGAAAAGTTAACTCATCTCTTGTATCTGCCCCTCTTTGCCCCCGCATTTTGTATGCATGATTTATTCCTCCTACAAAGGTGTTAGTTCTCTTTGTTCTGTAGTTGGGGGGGGGGTCATATGTTTTCTGGCTAAGAAGTGCTTGCAAGTGTTTCTGGACTCATATACAGCTGCGTTTCCATGCTTTGTGATTTTGCCGAGTGTTGACAAATACAGATTTTATTTTGTACCCCGTGCACCTGTGATAGAAGCTTTTCGCCTGGCGGCAAAGCCGACATAGAGGTACACATCGCTTCACAGATGCATCAGAATTACCGTAAAAACCACGAAATTCCAGTTTATAACTTTTATTAGCTTTTAGGGTACGAAATTTCGGCCCCGTGCTATATGCGGGTCCCAAGAAATTTCGGCCGAGGCATAGCACAGTGCTATCATCATCATCGGGTGTTTGCACACTTCTGCGCAAGATGCTAGGTAGTGTTAGAGGCAATAGGAGGCGTTAGTCTCAGAGACCCACGCGTGCAACAGTGGTCAGTGGCCTTTGCTTCAACTTCGCGCCCGTAACAACGGCCTCAATTTTGCTCCTGTGATTTTACACCATGTCAGCACTGCGCAGGCAGTACTCGACTGCTTTTAAAAGGAAAGTTATCACTGCTGCTGAAACCATAGGGAAATGTGCCACGGGGCGGGGTAGTTCGGAGTCAACGAGCGGAGTATTCGCGGTTGGCGGAAGCAGAAGGACGCCATCTTTGCTTGGAGCGGCCAGCGAAAAAGTTTCTACGGACCAAAATATGGAGCGTTTCCTGACGTGGAATGAGAACTCGCGGACTTTGTGCGGGAGCAGAGAGCTGCACATCTCACTGTTAACATCAAGCTGCTACAAGCGAAGGCAAGGGAGATCGTCTGAGACAAAGGCCAGAGGATTTCAAAGCATTGTGTGTCTCCCTACGTCAGTGTACATCGCAGAAGCTACGGAGAGAACCTTGTGAAATTTCAAAAGTATGTAATTGCGTTACGTAAGGCCTTTCAGCTGGGCCACATCGGTCTACCTTGGCCCTTGGCGCTAACGCCCTTGGCGCTAAATATGCCCTTGGCGCTAACGATGCATCGGAAAGGCTCCAGGGAAGTCATCGTACGATCGACTGAGAACGAAAAAATGGGTAATGTTGTCCTGCACTGCAGACGTTCGCAAGCTACCATCCTACGTGGTGTTCAAATTCAAACGAAAGACGTTGCCAAAGGGGGAGAAGTTCCCTAAAAATATCGTCGTCTGCTGCCAGCACAAGAGGTGGAATCGCTAGTGCTTGACTGGATAAAGTCCGCATGGCGTCGATGGCCCGGAAAACTGCTGGAGCTCCCTTTGATGCTTGTGCTCGGCAGGTTTTGGCATCACCTGACTGACTCCGTAAAGCGACTGCTGCATGACTTCTGCACCAAGCTCGTCGTCATCCCGGAAAAGATGACATCACAGCTACAGCCGCTTGATGTGTGCCTTAATAAGCCATTTAAGGACCATGTCAAGTGCCTGTGCGCGGAGTGGATGAGGTCCGGAGAAGCAGAAGTGACCCCTGCCTAACAGCTGAAACGGGCCTTGCCAGCGATGCTGTGTTGTGGATGGTCAAAGCTTGAAACTGCTATCCCGAGGCGCTCGTTTGCAGCGCATTCAAAAATGCTCTATCTCAAACTCTCTTGATGGCACTGAGGATGATGTGCTGTGGGAGAACATTTCCGACAAGGGAGTTTCGAAAGAGAGTGCGTCTGAGAACGACTATGAATGAAGTGTGTCAATAAATGCATTTTTCTGTTCGACTCGGGCTATATTTGGGTGAAAAACTTTTTTTCTTGCATTTGCTATCCTCAAATTACACCTCGGACTATATGTGGGTCCGAAACTATATGCGGGCTATTATGGTATGTTCGTGCTTCAGAAGGGCAGGGCAACATCGAAAACTTTTTCCAGAAGATCTGCGAAGACAGTGTTGGTTCATCCACGCAGAACGCCTGTTCACGGGGTTTCTCGTAGAACACTACTTGCCACGAAATGTTAGTGATCACGCACGACCATTGCTTTGAAAATGTTCACGAAGTGCGAATACACGGAACGGTGTGGGTGTCGACATATAAAAACAACTGACATCGTCTGGAAAATGGTTGCAGATGCCGAACACGCAATGGTGGATGCTCTGAAAATGGCATGCTTTCGCAAACACAGTGGACGGAAGCAATAACAGCGGGTTGCAAATGTGTCAGTCTCGCTAATGTCTAATATTCAATCCCCCCCCTGGTGTGGTCTCTCGAATTTTCATGCTACTAGGTTGGCAGGTATGCATATTCTCTTCCAAAAATTTTTCCCTACATAATAATCATTCCCACAAGTCTAAGTTGCTTTTTTGGAAATGGTCACATGGCAGATTTTCGCTACACACTTTAAAGTTGTTACGGGCCCAATAGAGAGCATCCATCTGCAAAATTTTTTTAAATTGGTTCATTTGTGAGATCTCTAAGTGAGACACGCTCTCGGGACATACAGACACAGCAGACGTGGTCGTACCAAACCAAACAATTATTGAACTACTTTTACATCTACGATATTGTCAGCCGAATCAAAATGCATCACTACTGATCAACATGCTAAACACAACCTCATACAATATTCCAATACACTCAATCAACATAAAAACAAACACAAGGTAATGTGAAGGTGGCGTCGGCAACGCTTGGCTTTCCACACAGCGCCCACAGGAAACGACCTGCCGCGCCGTCCCCACAGACCCACCGCAGAAAGGCGACCGTTCACGCCAGCCATCACACACCAAAGAGACTCGTCAATATTTTCTCTCGGGTCATCTAGCCTCCCCACCAGGCGTCACTGCTGGCACTACTGCACAAACCATACTGGTGATGATAATGAAACCATATTAAAAAAAACACGGAAGAAATCAGCTACACAAGCTCTAACGAAAGATACAACACATGTCCCTGAAGAATGTTTCCCGACCACGACACCGCCGCCGGTCGACATGGTTGCACTGTCGGGTGTACGACTTCACCTCAGTACCGGTCTCACGCCGACACGTCTTCTGGTTGCGACCAGCACTCACGAGGTCACCGGACTGTAGGCAGTTGCGCAGGTTCCAGGCATGTCCATCACCAGATGTCACGACCGCATTCCAGGCCATCCGCTCAAACGATGTGCAGAAGACAGCCAGCCGTGGGTTACGTCACTCCAGCTGCGTACGCTCAAAACACTCGACAGAACAATGCAGTAGGGCAAAGTGAAGGTAGCTTCGGGCTCCTCGCCCACGTGGTACAATGGTCAGTACTGCTAGCAATTACATTGGCAGCGACCGAGACGCCCAGCTAAAATAAAACAAAGGTCACTTTTCTTGACTCGTGCATCGCCAGATTACAAAAAAAAGTGTGGGAAGCAGGTTGCAACACCTCAAAGTCACGATCTACCTAGTTGTGCCACAAGCGACAGGCAGCTGTGCAGAGCCTTAAGCCTAATGAGTCACTTGACACCTACTGGCATTCACCCAACACCTAGCATAGGTGCAGAAGATGCAGCCACAAGGCGATATCTGGTACTGAAAGGGCCGCTCACCAGGTTTGACAATTTTGAGCTGACAAGCGCAATGTGTACGTGAGGCGTTCACGATCACATCAGCCAAAATTTGCAACGATACATGCCGCAGAAATGGGTCATATTTCAAGGTGAACGCTGCTCCCTCTTCCTTTTGCGGGCGCGCACCCGAAAAATGAGGGCATGACGTGCACGCATTAACTGCCCTACGTACACGGCAGTGCAGTGACGTTGGTCCTGTACGTAGACAAATATGCTCTCACGATGCCAACAGTGGCACGTGACATGGCGAAAATGATTTATCACGACATGCATAGTTTATCAATTTGTTGCTTGAAGAGATTAATAAAACTTGAGATAAACAATGAAACACAATAAAGAAATGTGCACGTCTTTTTTTTTTTTTTCAATATTTTGTTGTAATTGCTACGAGATGCAGGGCTAATGTGTCGGCGTTTCGCATGCGTTCGTGTCCTTGTTGTCGGCGCATCGAGGAGACGACAGCCGTGGAAGCGAAAGTAACGCTCCTATGCGTTTGTTTGCGCACTCATTGTGCTCATCTATGCTACTGCGCCTAAGCAAGCATTTCCAAACAATGCCGCAGAAACAAGTAGTAGACCATAAAGTAATGCTGGCCATTAAGGTGTTCAACAAAACAACGCCACTCGCGTGCTCGGGGGTTGGGCTTGTTCAGGCATGTCATGGTATGTAACCTCTTGGTTGGATGCTAGAGAGGGTAGGGAAGAGATGCGGCTTGCAAAGGTGGGGAGTGGGGGGGCAAGGGTTTCGAGCCCGTCTTCTCTCATCCTTGTTTCGCGCCGCTTCAAAAAACAGCTTTCTCAGCTCGTAATAAACTGATTGAAAAAATTTTTGTGGCATAATGCTCCTCATCGAACACTCAACAACTTCCACGGTCTAACTAAAATTTGTTAGGGGGCCTGGTGAGTGGTCCTTTAAGGTGGCCCTACTCACTCGCTGCACATAGCAGCTTATTTAGTGATCAAAGGCCACCGTCCTGGACGGTCTCATGATGCCCAGGCGTCGAGCTGCAAGACAAGGCAGCAACGATGCCTGGCTCCCTTAGCCAAAGAGATAGAAGAAGCTATTTATAGAAGAAACTCGGACCACTTACGACACTTCTGTACTCACTCACTTTGGGCTTTGCCTACAATCTACGTGCTCTAAGCCTTGCTCAATTCAGGATGCGGGCCACATGGCTCTTGTACCAACAACTCAACAACATTTTTAAAAACAAATAAAACGCTTGCGAGCAGAAAAAAAACAAACAATCCCAATATGCGGACAAGTTCAAACACACCACCGCAACCGATCTCCTCGCTCTCAACAAAGCACACCGCTGACACTAGTAATAGCAGTACCTCCTGGGCCTACTCTACTCCGGCTCAATACAAAAGGTTGTTCCAAAAGGTGTTTCAAAGGTTGTTCATTCAGCTGTGTCCAAACAGCGTAGGACATGCCCCTTTCACAAGAAATGGTGGTAACTGGCGCTCCTTGTCGCCAAATTTCACCATTGCTTCTAGCTTTTCCTGGATACGTTTCATGTCGCCGAAAAACTTCTCAGGTGCACACTCGATGGCTCTAACGGCACCGACAGAAAAAGCTCGGCGAGCTTGCCATCATCAATGATCGACACACTAGCGCCGGTGACCAACTCCATATCGAGCGTTACAACATTAGCTTCAACCCCTATGCGCATTGGCTCCGAACTTGCTGTGTGAAGCATCCACAAGTTGAAAACTTCAGGCTCTTCAGCAGAGACAGGCAGGTCACCCAGGTGGTTCACGCGACTAGACCAGCTCCGGTCGTAATTTCTACTCCCCGGCTAAACTCTGTTAACTCTTGCAAGGTGCCCGTTTTGGTGGCAGTTGTGACAGATTGTGTTGCCGTGCCTACACCAACGCGTAGAATGACCTTCCCTGCAACGATAGCAACTGCTGTCATTTTTCTCCGAGGCGACAATGTTCGCTTGCTCCGGAGCTTCGTCAGGTAATAGCTGTGCTTGCTGACAGCTCAATGCTTGAATCTTTACACACAGCCTCCATAGCTACGACAGTGTCCTTCACAGTTTCGAAGGTTAAACTTTTTGTTTCCAGCAGCCAAGTTTGCATGGTTACGTCATTGATTCTGCTGATTATCTGTTCGCGCTACGTACGCTGTCGAAATGTTGCGTAATTGCAGTCTTTGACTAATTTTTTCAACGAGGCAATGTAGTCACTTATTGTCTCCCCATCTTTTCGACGCTTTGAGAAAAGTTTGAAACTTACCACCACTTCTGATACGCGAGGGGCGCAGTGCTTGTCAAGTGTGGTAAAAATTCGGCCAGTCCTGCTTGGACGAGCCTGCTTGTTGCTGGGAGGCCTCGTAGCAGTGAATAGGTCTTTTGACCGCAAGCATGTCAAAAATGCAGCTGTCTGCTTGTCGCTCGGGATGTTGTTCGCGATGAAGTACAGCTTGGCCCGCTCACGGTAGGGTGCCTTGATGCCCGTGCGCTCCGCTGAGGGTGAGGACAGCCGCCGTTGCGCCTCCCCACCATAACTCGACAGTATGCAAAGCGCGCTACGCAACGCGCGTGTGGTACTCTGATACGCCCGAAAACAAAAGCAAGCTAGCGAGCTTTTCTTCTTATTGAAGCTTGGACATCTTTTAGAGTTTATTTTGCCTGAATGCATGCAGGGAGCACATATTTTATGTAAGTTGACGGCTTGCACATGAGTTATGCATTAGAGACAGGAGCTGACTTTTATGTTGAAAACAAATCCCTACGCCGGTTACCACAGAGGGGATTCTAAATCTATATCGGTGGTGTCGTTTATATGCTTTCTTTGTTAGTGTTGATTATTATCTGAGGCTTTTACGTTCTAAAATGATGCCTGATTGCAGGACTGCAGCAATTTTGACAATCAGTTTTTTTTTTGCCTGCACTGACACAGTACATGGGTGTCCTCTGGTGTTTTACGTTATTCAAAATGAGACCGCCGTGGCCTAGATAGAAAGCGTGAGCCTCGCGTCAGCAACCGAGCACCGTGCCCACGGTACCACTGAGGCGGACGCCTTTCTTATTGCATTAACTATTTCTACACGATCTACTCATCGCACAACTTGACTTTTTTTTTAGCGATGTAGCGTGTTCATTCTACACAGCGGTGCCCCATTTTGTCTTCATCCGTTTTCTTTGTATGGACGCTTCGCGACTACAGTTTGCATAAGCACTTCTGTATGATCCCTGATAGCTTACAGTATTAATAAATAAATTATTTACTTAATTAATAATGCATGCTGAAAGAGTTTAAATATTGTGTGTGTGTGCGTGTGTAAACGCCTACCGTTTCCCCTATTATCATCCAGTGTAAAAATAATTTATTTTTGCACATTAATGCAGCGTTGACCGAAGCCATTCAAATTATACGCTCTATTGCAGAATTCACTGAGGACTGGCACTAGTTGCTTTGCAGTGGTTATAAATGATAAAAAAACGACAGTAATTGCGTAATGATTCGAGACAGGACGAAAAGAAAACTTGAAAGTACAGGAAGAATGAAAAAAAAAAAAAATTTGAACTGCACACAATCTTAAAAGGGTCATCACACCAGCATAGAAGGCGTACCTAAACCGAGGAAAAGATCGTAGAAAGAACTTGCGTGGCTTTGTAATGGTTCGGGCGCTCGAACGGTCGGTAATCGAATTCCGGCCGCAGTGGCCCCACTTGGATGGAGATGAAATGCCGGAGTTTTCTAACTTAGGTGCAAGTTGCAAAATTTCCGAAGTCCTCCAATGTATACCGCGTCTCTCGTGATCATATGGTGATTCCGGAACGTACACACACGCTTCAAACTTCGTTGGGTACGACACCGCCGCTGTGCAAAGCTAAATTCTTACAAATGAATATTACAAAAAAAAAAACAAAAAACAAGGATATCATCTGCAGAGAAACACGTGTAATGTATATTTCATGATAAAGTTCTCATCGCTAATAGTGAGACCAAGAATGAAAGGCAGATACAGTACCAACCAAGAGGAGCAAGCAATGTTTACGAAGGGAAACACGTGATTCATGCACACGAGAATCAAGCATACAGCCGTCAGCATGTCTGTTGGCTTACACAAAATTGGTGCTGGCACAAGTTATGCATACGGAATACCGGCTGGAAACTTGCGCTGTAAATGGATGGTCTGTTTATCGGATGCCATTTGTCATCTTTGATTTTCACTATTGAAAAGGTCTTCATTTCAGGTCTCTTGGGAAACGATACGGCTTCTAGAGTTTCTGCAATGATTAGTGCCCTGCGGCACACAATACCTGCTATGGTGACGGTAGCGAGCGCATTAAACTGGAGAAAAGCGAGCGCTGGCACAATTATTCGGGCGCAGCGAACACGCAGAAGTGACTGAGCAGAGTCAAAATGGCGGCCATGCAGCTGCTAAGGCTGAGGAGGCGGCACCTGCCCTTTCGAAAGCTGACACCACTCTAAGCGGGGGCGCGTGCATCGAGGCACTCTATTGTATACGCACGGCCGACCGCCTAACCACACTTGTGCGGGGATGGTGCTCGCCGCAAATAGCTAACCCCTGTCGAGCTGTCTTTTTCGCCGGTTTCCTGCGTGGTCATGGTGGAAAATGGCAAAACTTTGTTCAAGATGCACAATTATTATTGTTATTGGTGCAGTTATACGGGACATTGTAGAGCACAACCTGACACGGCTCTGCTCATGGGTCTACTGTTGCATGGAACATGCCAGTTCTTTTGTTGACTCCCGCCCCGTGGTGCTACCGGCTTAGTGCACGTTTCTTATGCATGTGCACATACAGATATACAGGGTGCCCCAGCTATCTTTAGCCAGACTTTAAAAGTATGCCGACACATGCAATTACGACGCGACCAAATGCATCTTGCTGACCGGTTGTCTGGAGTGAATCTGACTATTTTTTGTGTTTTGGATCAATTGTTTAATTAGAACCTTTTAACTAACTTCTAAAGGAAAGAAGATGGGTCAAAAATTTCAATGAAAAAGTTGTAGATCTGTATGCCAAACGTCCAATTAGGGGTTTCAAACTTTATATCTGTCAATTATTAGTGTTTTTCTGCTAACTTAAAATGCCCACGAAATACAAAAAAATTCCACATGACAAACCCACTGGCACGCCTACCCGCGCCGCGATTCTGGTGCTCCCTAACTTTCCGCATACTAATGATACGCTTTTTTTGCACCGGTTCATGACAGTAGTAAGCTGTCACAGCGGTAATTGCTTTTGAGGCTGATAGCAAAACATCTTCATCGCAAAGCCACTACCATGGTTGCGGCGATACGGCACAGTCGGGCAAATGCTATGATCGTTTGTACTTGGAATGTTATGGAGCACTAGAATAATTGTGCGCATTGGCATGCGAGCAGGCTAGTCACGTGGTATTTTTTGCATTTTACGACCATTTGCAGTTAGTAGGAAAACACTAAAAGTTAACAGATATAAAGCTAGAAACTGTCCAATTAAACTCTTCGCAAACCAATGAACAACTTTCTCATGGGAATGTGTGACCCATTTTCATTGCTTGAAAAGCTAGTTAATAAAAGTGACCTAATTAAGAAATTAATCGGAACACAAAGAATTGTCTCACTCACTTCGGGCATAGAGTTTCATACAATAATACCTAGAGGGGAATCTGGCGCTAGTGTCTACGTTGACTCTTTCAGTGGCGCTTTTACCCCCATGGGAATTATGGGAAGTACAGTAGACTCCTGTTAAACGAAATATGAAGGGACCAGGATAATTTGTTCCCTTTAAAAGGAGTTTTGTTTCTGAGAGATAAACTAAGTACAATATTCAAGTACAAAACCAATCATATTAGAGGCTATTGTTTCATTTAAGCAGCAATTTCGTTTGATATTTTCGTTTAATAGGAGTCTACTGTACAGACTTTGGATCCGCTTAGGATGGATTATGTTCTTGAGATTTGCGACGCTTCTTTTTCGAGTGTACAACAAAATGGTATGAACTTAGATTTAATTCAGACTTGCTGCAATTATTTGTATGCAGACATTAACGCAAAAAGTTTTCGTGACCAGGTAGCAAAAGTGAAACTTTGGCAAATTCAACCATCAGGGTATGCATAGCTCTGCCATTGCATTCCAGATGTGGCATCAAGATTCAATAAATTATTTTTTACAACACTTGAAAACAAACATGCTTGTTTTTTTTTCTCGAAAGTATGTGTTATCTATTTATGGTATTAACAGCACAGTATTAAGTGAGAAACACTGAACGTTTCGTCTTGAGCGACACTAGGTGCGTCTATCCGTGGGGGCAGTTGTCTGCCCCCACGGAACTCTGGTTTGTTTTGAAGTCGAGTCAGCGGAGCGTGACAGTGCATCTACTCAGCTTCGTTATCGTTTTGCAGTCAAGTTAAAATGAGTTTAGGCAAGACGCGCTCGTGCAAGAACATCACCTCGATACAATACCCTACATTGGCATGAGATGCATCTATGCGCAGCGGTGAGTGGACGACGCTTTATTTAAGCTGTCAAATACGACTTGTAAAGCTCCAAAGGCACAGCAAATCTCAGACCTAATGGTCTTCAGCCTCTTTGAACAACAATGGCGCTACTTAAGTGCTTTCCACCACACCTCACTACTCTTGCTGCGCCGAAACAAAACTGAAACTGTAGAAAAAAGTCAGTAGACAGTTTGCTAGCTGACCCTATTCAATTCAAAGCCTGTACTTCCCGTAATTTCCATGGAGGTACACGATCACAGTGCCAGATTCCGCTCTCGGTGTTATTGTATGAAACTCTACGACTTCAGGCAACAGTCAGCAACATGCATTTGATCGCATCGTCATTGCATGTGTCGGCATATTTTCGAACTCTGGCTAAAGATAGCTGGGACACCCTGTATATTATGAGTATTGTTCCCAAGTTGACATCTTGACTTGCATTTCAGATGCCCTCTCGAGTGAGCCTGACATCTCCCTGTTTGGCAGTGAGTAACACCTGTCTTTTGTCTGAGGAGTCTTAACCGTGGATATGACTTGCCCAAGGTGTCTGACCAGCTATATGAACTACCATCTTGCTTTCGCATCGTGCAGGGTCAGACGTCCTAGAGGCAACAGCGCAGTACGACTTTGTGGCACGGTCAGAGCGGGAGCTGTCTTTCCGGCGGGGCGACCGTCTGGTTCTCTACAGTCAGGTGTCAGCAGACTGGTGGCGAGGCCACTTTGATGGAAAAGATGGCCTTGTGCCGGACAAATACATCTTGCTCAGCATCAGGTATGTTTTTGCAATTTCGTGCCTGATATGGGACAGGAAGATTCCCTTAAACCATGGCAGCTGGATACTGGGTCGCGTGAATGGTGCACAATTGAAAGTTAAAGTGTAGTAAAACTGTCTACAGCCACTTGTACGCTGTTGTACATGCATTGGGCACATCAATTTTTTGATGGAAGACATGCTGCAAGCTTTGTGTGCAGTAGATTATCCACTGCAACAATATTTCCACTGCAACAACTTCCATTTGCCAGGGAAGTCCCATGCATTGTACTGCCCAAAATTGGTGAGTGGAGCACAGTGTGTGCTGGTGATGTTCTTGTAGGGCTGCTCGGGTGGTACATTATGCTTACAGTAGTCCCAGACGTGCTACTAATAACTCTACTGACAACACCATCATCGTCATCATTATCAGCCTGCGTACGCCCACTGCAGGGAAAAGGGCTGTCCTATGTTGCTCCAGCTAAGGGGAGATTCTGCTCTGAAGGTTTTTTATTTCCCGATTGATTTTGATGAAATTTGGTGAGTTTATAGCTATTTGTGTGCTGATTTCATATATGCCATTTTTTTTGTATAAAGTATAGTTTTTAAAATACAATACATTCTATGTGCCTTTTGGGGAGCAAGATTTTTTCTTAACTGAGAGAGCTGCAAACTAAATCAGCATATCACAATAATCTGGAATCTGACCTGATTGCAGTGCAACAAAAATGCATTGAGCTGGTGAAGCAAGTATCAAAAATCATTTGCAGACTGGCTGAAGCTCTCTGCAGCAAGTGTGTAATTTATTACAAGGCTTTGAACGAGCAAATCACTACACATTGCAGTGGCAAAGCCGACTATGTTTCAACTTTCCACTTACATTTCTCATAAGACTGGTTCATTATACATAGCTAATCCAATCCTATATTCAGTCTAGTTGGATATGGTCAGTCTACATCACTGAACTGCCGCTGGACAGCGGGCGTCCTCGAAAAGCGCAAAATGCGACAGTCGCTGAAGTGTTGCCTCTTGTGTGCTCCGATTGGTTATTGAGCAAGCAAATCCGGCGCCATCTAGTATATTTCAGCCAACGTGACACTGCTCTGTGGTGCTTCTTAAAATGCTTGGAATAAACAAACACACCTTACCATGGTAAGTTGGTGCTCAAGTTTAGAATTCCAGTTACTAGATGATAGCGTCTAGTATTCACTCCTTGGTGAATCGTTCGCCTCAGTGTATCAGTGGCTAAGGTGCTCGGCTGCTGATGCGAAGGTTGCGAGTTCAATCTCAGCCGTGGAGGTCACATTTCGATAGAGGGGAAATCGTAAAGGCCCTTGTACTGGGTGAGGTCAGTGCACGTTAAAAACACCAGATAGTTGAAATTTTCGGAGCCCTCCACTACAGTGTCCCTAGAAATCATTTAGTGGTTTCGGGATGTAAAACTCACATATTACAATCCTCGGCCATTGTGCGCTGCATTTCTTACACTGACTCTTACAGCGAGCATAGCCTCAGAATGTTTTCAGCACTCAATCTTTTGCTTGCATGTTTTTCATTTTCCTTTTATTCCCTCCCCCCCCCCGCTTTGATGAACCATGCTTTGCTTGCGTTGTTTATCCCACGCCAGCAAGGTCTTGAGATGTTCAGCTGAGAGGTGTTCAGGTGATCTCTCAGCTGAGTACGCTGTGTTAAACTTTGCAGAAAAATGCATTTCGCTCACAGTGACATTCTTTTAAGTGTTGTCATCATCAGTCTGACTACGCCCACTTCAGGCAGCTCCCATACTCTACTAATCAACCTGATCCTGTGCTTTTTGTTGTCACGTTATACCTGCAGACTTCTTAATCTCATCTGCCTGCCCTAATTTTCTCTCTCCCTCTTATGCATTTGCCCTCACTTGGAATCCAGACTGTTACTTCTAACGATCAGCAGTTATCCTTCCTACACGCTAGGTGCCCGACCCATGTCTTTTCCTTCTTCATTTCAACTACGATATCCTTAACCCCGGTTTGTTCTCTGACCCACTCTGCTCTCTTCGTGTCTCTTGAGGTTGCACCTATCATTTTCCTTTCCATTCCTCATTGTTTCATCCTGTATTTAAAGTTGAACCCTCTTTGTAAGCCTCCAGGTTCCTGCTCCGTAGGCAAGTACCGGTAAGATGCAGCCGTTATACACCTTCCTTTTGAGGGATAGTGGTAGGCTACCATTCCTGATTTGAGAATACTTGCCGAATGTGCTCCATTCCATCCTTATCGTCCTAGTTATTTCACTCTTATGATTGAGCTCCGCGGTTACTACTTGTCCCAAGTGGACCTTTACAACGTCCAGTTTCTCGCCACCTATCACAAAGCGCTATTCTTTGTTGAGACTGTTGCACATATTATACTGTGCTTCAAACAGTTACATAAAACATGTTGAAAGCACTTTAGCACATTTCATGTTTTAAGTAGCCACGGCCAAGTCTAGCTGCTGTGTTTGCAAAAAAACGCTACGCTCGTACGGAACGTTCACTCCTGTGTTGTCTGTCATTTGTAAACCAACGGCAAGTGTAAGGGTGACATTGCTTTAGCCACTTGCTGAGCAGGTCAGACTACGTCACCAAGGGTGATACTGTTTTCTGTTACGATTGTTTCAGAATACGAGCACTGCTTGTGTTACAACATGCTGCGTGTTGGCTTGAGCTGCTTAAGTGTTTATATTCAAATCAATTATGGTGAATGGCTTCGTTAAACCAGTTTTTAATACATACAATCGTTGCCTACTACTATGTACATACCTGCCAACTGTTCCAATTGTCCTGTAAAATGTACAAATTTCGACCGCGCTTACAACTTTATGAATCTTGCCTGAAATATTACCGAAAAGTATTTCATTTTCTGTAAAAAATTTAAATGATAAAGTAGTGTGGCCTCCGTGATTGGCTACGGCGCTTTGTTGTAGCTAGTCACGGAGGCCACAAAAACGGCGTTGTGCTATATTTCACCACCAGGAGAGAACAAAATGTATTGGTGTTATCGTCATCACATACCTGCCAAGTCTCCCACATTGTCCGAGAGACTCCCAGATTTCGACCGTTTCTTCCGTTTGTACAGTTGCCATGAATATCTCCCGGAAATCAAAATTTGTGTGCGAGATCTGGCCGCATTGACAAAAATGCAGGTCAATCTGTTCCAGGCTTTTTGCGAGCCCACCCTATTTTATTATAAAAGAATTTGAGAGGCATTCATCTAATTGTAGTCTCAGTAATGTCTAACCGAGACAGATACGAATTCGTGTAATTCCCTATCCACATTCTGCTGTGTCCATTGGGCCAAAATTTGAATGTTCCAAACACTTTTCCTAATTGTGGTGTGTTATTATATGAACTTTAGTACCGAAACCGTCGAACGAAGGCAGATCGTGAGCAGCATTTTCGAAGCTTCAGAAGTATGTGTGCAACCAGTGCACACACTGTCTTCTACTACAGTGCATGTGGTTGTCGTTGCCACAACCGCTGTGGACGAAACCGCGGTCATTCGACAGGATCATGTATGGATGGCATTACTGACAGAACTATGAAAGTGTGCGTGCGGCCAACGCTTGACCAGTCAGCTGTCAAAGCAACGCTGCTTTCCGCGAACTCTGTAGACATAAGCGCGGCAGTTGCCATCTAAGATAGCATAAAATGACTTAGTTCTGACGGCATGTGGATTGAAAACAATACTACCATTTGTTGCAACTGCCGCGCACAAAGCCGTGGTCGCTTCGATGCGATCTATGTTCTCAGAGGGCACGTGGCTGACGCAGCTATAGATTTATGGCGGTAAAGACGTAAAAACGGCTAGAGGCGTTTTGGCATTCCTGTCCAAAGAATTTAGTAGCGAGCAAAGCGAATGCTTTGACCTGGACTCTCGTAGCAGCCAGCTGTGCTGTCCCATCCGTTCACGTTTGAAGACATACGCCAGTTGTTTTGACGGAAATCCATTTTTTTTTATCTGGTTGCTTTGCTGACGCAAAATTTTGGGAGCATTTGCGCTCCCCCTTTGAGACTCTCACCTTAGTGGGAATCCCTACCCTCGTGTGTTTGGCCACTCCAACCCATGATGCGACTGCAACGCAGATGTTCGTGCTTGCGTTTGGGACCCCCCCCCCCCCCCACTTGTTTTTTGCAATGTTTTTTTTTTGTGCGCCAAAAATGGGGGAAAATAATTCATTAACTTATGGCGACTTAACATGATTATGCTTGTCGCTAAAGGGAAATCCATCCAAGCTATAAATTTTTAAAAAATTGGTACCCCTCCTCCTCCCCTTCCCGCTCAGGGTTTTACAAATTTCTCTGTTGGCAGGTATGTATGTAATATCCGCAGGGGAATATGGCTAACCTATTATCCTCTGTTTGGATTGTTGGCGTTTCACTTTCCTGATGCAGCCCACTAAAGAAATTGCTTGAGCCGTGCTGCTTCGAAAGTATTGTTCTTTTTGTACAGGCAGACCGGCTGACACAGTGTCTCCAATATACATTGGACTGCTGGGGGCCTCTGTGGTTAGTAGATTTTGCCATAGTTTGTGACGAAGGTTCTTGGCTAGCCCGCTAGTCCGTGTACCCGGAGTTCTTCAGTCATTGGAGTCTTGAAACTCCCCGTAGGCTTCACATATTAAAATGCAGACACACCTTTGGCCAAAATTGAGAAGGTCTGCTGATTGTAGTGGCACCTGTGATGAAAAAACAAAGTACTGGATAGTATTTTTGTGTGTTGCATTGCTGAATTCTCTACCAGTGATGCTGTATCGATGAAACGAGCAGTGTATGTTTTTAGCTTACGTTTTGCAGATGACAATGTGGCCATGTAACTTTTCGAACTTTCTCGAGCATGCTTTTCCTAATTCTCTTGCCACAGGAAGTTGTGCAAAGACGGCAAAGATTGCAATAATTGTGGTGTGTTTTTTATCATTGCTCCCATGTGGCAGGTCAGTCTCTGACCGTTTGTCCATAAGCACATCCAGATTTCAGAACGAAGTTTCACAACTGATGTGATTGAAGAACTGTGGATGCGCCCAGATGCCTTTGTCTTCTCTGGTTTCTCAAATTGAGCTGTAGAACCAGCTTCAGTGGTTATGGTGCTCGACTGCTGACCTGAAGGTCACGAGGTCAAATCCTGGCGGTGATGGAAGCGAAAACGTTGACGCCTGTGTACTCGTATTGAGGCGCACATTGAAGAACCCAAAGTGGTCCAGATTTATGGAGTCTTCCACTACGGCGTCCCTCATGAGCATATCATGGTTTTGGGATGTTAAAATGCAACTATTATTATTACTAATGGAACTATGAGGCTATTTGCTTTCCATGTCCATAACTCAATGACACAGAAACTCGAGCTATTTACCTGCTGCACAAACACAAAATAAATACCGTATTTACTCGATTCTACCGCGCCCTCGATTGTAACGCGCACTTGGTTTTCACGAAGAAAAAAAAAAAAGTAAGACATCGATTGCAACGCGCACCCATTTTTCTCGTTGGCCCGCGCGATCACACTACTCGGGAAAACAACTCCTTTCAGGAGCGTCTTCCGTTTAAATATGAGGTACGGGGGAAGCTTGTGCCTATCTGACGTGCAACGGAGCATTGCCATCACTCTTGTTTTACCGTGGCCCCATGTCAGCATGCGAACTTGCTTCGCCCCCTTCTCGACGGTTGTAGTGCCAGGCATGTCGAAGTAAAGAGGCGTCTGATCGGCATTCCCGATTTGCCCAAGCAGGTAGCCGTTGTTGTGCTGCAAGTTTAGGATGAACCTCTGAAAACTGTGAAGCTTTTCTTCGTACTCCTCCGGCAAGTTTTGGCGCATGCCCGTTCGCTTTCGGAGGGAAAAGCCTTTCCTCTTCATAAAGTTAGTTAGCCAGCACCTGCTCGCTTTGAACTGGCTCCACGTTAGCCCTTTTTCTAAAGCTAACTGCATAGCCCGCACTTAAAACACTTCTGTCGTCACGGGCCGCTGTGCCGCTCGCTGCTCAAGCACATACTCGGCAAGCAGCTCTTCAATTTGTGGAAACCGACCCTGCTGTGGTCCACTGAAGCCTTTGCATGAATCTTTGACAATCTTCTGCTTTTGTTTCCGCCAGTCCCACACGCACGTTTCGGGAACTCCGAACGACCGCGATGCGGCCCGATTTTCGCCTGTTTCGGCACATGCGATGACTTCTTTTAAAAGCGGCATCGTGGTGCACTCGTCGAGTTTCTGGAGTCGGCCCTTCCATGCCGTCGATGCTAATGAACTACAAGATGACGAACTCCTCAGCACACGTACGAAGGGCCGCACACGGGAAACACATAAGCAGAAATGGCCGACGCGCCATACCGAAGCACGTAGGGGGCGGCCATTTTGGAAATGCCGATGACAATAGAATGACCGTATTTATTTATTTTTTTTTGCACTCGATTTTAACGCGCATGTGATTTATGAACTCGCTTAACCAGAAAAAAGGTGCGCGTTAGATTCGAGTAATTTTACAGTAGATAGGACAGAGATCAGGTATGAATGATGGGGATAAACAGTGAGAACCCATTAATTTGGATTTCACGATACAGGAAGAAATGTCCGAATTATTTAAAGTATTACGGAAACAGTAAATAAATGTCAGTTTTATACACTTTTATTTTTTCAGTTCACTTTCATTTTTTATGCATTAAAAATACTATGCTTATATTTTGTATAAGAGCCGTGTAAAAGCTGCAATTTTTATCATCTTGAGACTTTGTTGTCAATCAACTGTGGTGCCATGCTCTCGTGTTTCATGAGCCTGAAACGCACTCTGCATGCCTGCCTTATTATGTACCACCTCCACCATCACACATTATTGACCATAGTTCTTTCGCAAGTGCGATTGTGGGATAGTGCGTCCATCGCAATGTAGCAAACAAGTTTTATGTAGCAGCATGCATACCATGTCATTTTGAATAGCTTTCGCTATGTTCGAGTTCTATCGCATCAAGTTTAAGGGGGGACGCGGGGATCAAATTGCAAAATTCTCGCACAGAAATGAATTTCGGATAAAGGCAGATTTGGATTCTGCATGACCATTTATATCATATCTAAAAATATTTCCGCAGAAAACAATCTCAATACAAGCTTGAAAATTTTTTTTCTAACCGGGGATCGCGAAAAGCTGGCTGAAATCTGCAAGAAAATGGTCCATTTCCGAGCGCGATAACTCCACGCCTTCGCCGCCGCTCGCGGAAAGTTTGGTGTCACTGGAAGGTGTGTTTCACCACCGTACTTCTCCCCCAGTGAAACCACGTGTCTACGAGCAAAGATAAACGCACAAACAGAAAAAAATGCGAGGGCATCCGCGACACCTTAGATGCGCACAGATTGGTCGCTTCTGTCATGTGGTACTGAGCGCGCTCTGTCAGTGGCTGCTGGGACACACTCACTTGCGCTGGTCGTCTGTTTCGCGCACGCCTGCTGTGCACACACTGGCGCACAATAGTGTCGGAATCTGCCACTGCTGTACGGTCGGCGATACTCTTCTGTAGTGCGAGGCGTAGTAGCATGCAATGGATCGTCACACGGGCCGGAAGCGCAGGACGAAGTACCGGACGAAGTACACGTACGGGAAGTGTAAACGCAAGCCTCCTGTTTGGAAAGCGAACCGGTCAACAGCGAATGATTCAGACAAACCGAAAATATGTCGTCGGAAACAGGCACCTGCTCGATGCCACTGCTCGGCAGTGAGGCCTATTACACGGAGCCGTCGACTAGCCGCGACATCGCGGCGGGGTTCGAGCGCGACAGACGTCTCTTTTCTGTGGCGGCGGATGACAACATCGTGCCAGCGCCTCGGAATGACGATGACTCGATGGTCGGCAGTGAAGCCTTTGACCCGGGGCCGTCAAGTAGCCGCGTCATCGCGATGCGGTGTGAATGCGAGAGAAGTTTCGATCTCACGGAGGCGGACCACGACGTGGTGCCGGCTGTCCAGGATGTCGGCGATCGTTTTCCTCAGCGGAAGTGCACCGTTCAAGTACATGTTTTGTGTTCTTGGAAGCCGCTTGGAAGCCACCGATAAGCAAGCCAGCAGTGCCCGCGATGCGCTTCGTGAGGTGTTTTACGGAGCGCAAGCTCGGGTTCGCACAGCAGACCGGAGCAAACATCGGCACCAAAAGATGAGTTCATCCTAGTTCAATTTTCTGCCATAAATTCTCTAATAGGGTCTGCACTCTGCCCAAAATGTTGTCAGGAGACTTTGTCAGTGCAGCGTGGGACAAAACTGGGCCTTGCAGTAAAACTGGTGCTTTTGTGTGCTTCCTGTGACCCTATTGATTCTCTTTGGTCATCCAGCAGAAAATTCGAAAGAAGGGCTTTTGAAGTCAACCTAAGAGCCGTGCAAGCAATAAAGTCCATTGGAAAAAGGCCCACTGCCCTGAAAGATTTCTGGGCTGCAATGAATGTCTCGCATCGGGGCATTCACCGAGAAACATATCAGGAACACCTAAGAAAACATTCAAATCAGGAGCAGAGGAAGCTGCACAAAACATCTTTCCAGATGCCGTGCATGCAGTAAAAGACGTGTACAGCAAGATGCAGCCATCAAGCCCAAACAACATCTCAGTTGTGTACGACGGCACGTAGCTTACAAGAGGTCTCAGCTTGCACATTGGGGTAGGCTGCAACAAGCTAAGAAGCCATACCAAAAGAAACATATACACAATAATTCTTTAAAATTCAAAATAAGAGCGAAAATTCAAGTTAGTGCTTAATTCCTAAGCTGGATTATATTCAAGATTGCCTTCTCCAGCTACTATCATGCAATCACGTACTTGTCAAACTTCTTAATATTGATGGCGTTGGCTCAGTAGAGATGTAGCCTCGTCGTCTGTCATCATTCGCCTGACGATTCCTTTTGTCTCCATTTGTTGTAACTCGGTCGCCGTGAGCCTTAGCAGATTGGACCTAGTTGTATCTTCTGTGTCTCTCAAAAACAAACCTGTTGAGATGAAGCGAAGCGGCAGCTGCATCGGAAACTGCTGTGACAAGGTGCCACAGGTCCTGGGAGTCTCAGCGTCTAAGAAAGTAAACGGCTGCTTCCTGGCACGCTCACGCTGCTACTTCCAGAATCGAATGCCTGCTGCTTTCGCCGAGAGAACGATTCTGACTCCTTCGACCTTCTTCGTGCGGCGCTCGACAGGATAATGCTCTCTTCTCCTCCGGGGGTTTCACATCACCGCTCAGGTCTCGTGCTCCCAGCCTTTCTGTGACCAATCCCTTGCGCGGACGTGGCAGGTCTGCACACCTTCGGCACGTGCCTTATGCCCTTTTAGTCATAACAGTGCCCAACAAGTTTCGATCAGTGCTCACGCTGCCTATCACTCAGGCAATGGCCTGTCTAGCCAACGCCTGAATTTGCCACATGAGAGTGGGAATCTATATACGACACAAGAAGCGCAGTTAACAAACCTCATTTTATGTTTTTTAGCAAAGCTGATGAGTCTCCTTTTTTGCAAAACAGGAGTGCCGCAAGGTGGTGTACTTAGCTGCACACTTTTCATTATCGAAATGAATTCGTTGCGCTTGTCTATCCCTCAAAATATGTTGTACTGCACACATGTCGACGACGTCCAGCTTGGTCTTAAGTCTTGTAATCTGGCCATGTGTGAGTGGCAGGCAGGTTCGGCAGGTGGAAATGTTGTAGGCCCGTGTACTCAGATTTGGGTGCACGTTAAAGAACCCCAGGTGGTCGAAATTTCCGGAGCCCTCCACTATGGCGTCTCTCATAATCATATGGTGGTTTTGGGACGTTAAACCCCACATATCAATGAGGTTCTGCTTGCTTTGAACAAAGTCTCCAATTGGAAAGAAGAAGACGGGTTCCGACTGAATGCACAGAAAAGCAAGTGCGTTTTGTTCTCCAGGAAGAGAGGCATTCATTCCTAACCCGATATTCAACTGCATGGGCAACGTTTTTCTGTTAATACTTAACACAAATTCTTAAACCTAATATTGGACGCCAAGCTAACCTTCATACCCACATCAAGTATCTAAAAAACAAGTGCATAAAAGCCATGAATGTTCTAAAGGTGTTGTCACACACTATGTGGGCACGTGACAAGAAGTGTCTGACCAATTTGTATACAAGCCTCATGCGTACTCGCCTAGACTACGGGGCAATAGCATATCAGTCTGCAACACCTACTGCCCCGCCACGGTGGTCTAGTGGCTAAGGTACTCGGCTGCTGACCCGCAGGTCGCGGGATCACATCCCGGCTGTGGCGGCTGCATTTCCGATGGAGGTGGAAATGTTGTAGGCCCGTGTACTCTGATTCGGGTGCGTGTTAAAGAACCCCAGGTGGTCGAAATTTCTGGAGCCCTCCACTACGGTGTCTCTCAATCATATGGTGGCTTTGGGACGTTAAACCCCACAAATCATCAATGCAACACCTACTGCCCTTAAAATGCTTGACCCTGTTCATCTAGGCATCCGCCTCTCTACAAGTGCTTTTTGCACTAGCCCCGTGGAAAGCCTGTACGTGGAATCGAACGAATGGTTCCTCCACATACGTAGATGTTACATGTCTTTTAAATATTATCTCAAAGTGAACGCAGACAAGGAACATCCTTCACATTCCACAATTAATGACATGTCAAGCCTGGCTGTGTTTGAGACACTGCCTTCTATGAGACAGCCCTTTGAAGCCAGTTCTGTAGCTGTGGCAACCGAAACAAATGGCAAAAAAAAGTGAGCACATCATCGAGGTGTGTATTTCAATAACTTAATCTATAACGCTCGCGTGAGTAAAGCAAACGTCTCGTACAATGGATCCATGGGGGACAACGCCACAAGTAGTTTCCCGTAGATCCCTCGTGGAGAGCCCGCACTGCCGACCCCACATGCGCGGTACCTTGTTATGTTGTATTGGCATATTGTACAAAGCTATAATATAGCATGTCACTAGTTATGTACTTGATTCAGCTGTAAAACTCATGGTGATGTATAAAAGTAGTGAATAAATGTGCATGTGTTGGTTGCACGACTGTGAACTGTCTTCATGGTTGGTGGTAGAAAGTATGCTTGCCCTCTGCAATGCAGGGATGATGACGTGCCACCCACAGCCATAGATGCCGTGGCTAGCCTGGATGCTTACGACATCAGCCAGGAGTCTTCAAACCAGGAGCTGGCACGCGATCTCGACACTGCATTGGCTCGGGTGCACGTGTCCATTGACAGCATTGAGCGCAGCCATGCACCGGACCTGGTACAAGACCTGCCCGACGACATGACAGCAGCAGAGCGTTTTGCCTTGTCCAACCAATGCACGCTCAAGAAAGGTCCCGCCACCAGCAGTGCCTTGAAAGAGTGAATTTTCACAAGTGTGCCACTTTTATCATTTTTTTTTATTGGGCTTCAGCCGTGCACCTCCGCAAGCGGGGGCGGCGCCTTGTCCAACGCCGCCCCCGCGCCCTGTCCCGGAGTTGTTCCACATGTGTCCGCTGTCTGCTGCACAGCTGTGCCCAGGTGGTGAGCGAGGTTATTCCAGAACGCCATGCCCTGCAGCTGCACCCTGCAGGAGAATGGGACCGACTCAAAAGTCTACAAACGCACAGCAATATCTCATTTTACGAAGCCACAGAGTAGGCTACTATTATCAGGGAAGATCACAGGCCACTACACTGTCTATGCACGGTGCTTTCCACCCTACGAATGTCGGTGGAAATTTATCATGTAACATTGCAAGTGTGTTTGCAAGACTGACAAGAGAACTTTTTTATATCGTGTAATTAAGAATAAATTTTGTCTTACCATCCCAAAATGGTTGCAACAACATTTAATAATTTTGTTCTTTCCCATTCTTATTAATCTTGCTACTGCAGTGAGGAGTGTTAGCTTGAAGGTGTCCCATAGAAGCAGTGCCTACAGTAGCAACACGACCAATCATCCCACTGCACAAGTACACAGTGGGGATGCAAGCATCCCTGCAGTGTGCTCTCGGGTACACAAGACTGTAGACACTATTTAGCCTAAACACGAGCAGTTTGTCCATAGTATTGCCCAATGGATCTCTGCAATTACAAAACAATTTGGAAGGTACTGCAAGTCAGTCTCTTTATGCCTGGTGTTAAGGCATTGCCTTAACGGATAAGCATGAGAAAACAGCGATGGCGAGGTGGCCGGTGACAATGGGTGGGCCATTACGACTCAGTCATCTGCATATGTGATGGGCGAAGCGCCGACGGTACAAGCGCATCACGCTACCGTTCGCAAGTTCGCCGCATCGAGCAAGGTACTTGCACGCGTTGCTTACAGAATTTGTCTTCATTGTGCTAGACGAAAAGACTACTTGCCGCACTCAGGCACGATCCCGAGTGAAGCATGCACGAACGTGCGCATGCATTAGATTGCAAACCTGGCATGCGACGGCGAGAGAACAGTAAGCGACGCGGTTCACGCAACTATCCAGGGACGATTGGTTCCATGGCGGTACCGCGCTTCAGTGGAACGGCGCGAGCTCATTGTGGATGTGGCTGAATTCACTTGCGAGAAAACTGACATTGTTTAACATGCAAAAAGGCTTAGCTTGTCAGTGGAGGGGTTGTTTACTCTTTTTAATAATTATACACAGAAAAAAAATGGTTTGGCTCTTAAATGGACATTTTTATGGGGAGAGTTCATATACAACTACTGATCCACTTATCGCGTCACTTTCGTGTTTGACTGTACTACGTGCAACAGGTGGTATGCTGTAATGTACTGTTTGACAAAATCTGTGTTGACCAGACTGTCAGCTAAAACACCACACCTTTCCAGCCTCTGTTGTACAGAGCCTTTTTGAATGGCAACATTTTTGTGCTCATCGCGCAGATATTCTGCCAGTTCCACCAATAGACTAACTAAGGGTGCTATTCCAAAGTGATGTATTTTCTAATTCTATGCGTTTGCACGCACTCATAGTCAGCCAGCTTATCAATCTTGCTAGAGACTAGCAAGTGCAAAGAGCATAAATGTTGTTAGCATTGAAAGAGACATCGCTCTACAAAAGCACCCTAGCCAAATCAGCTGTGCTACCGTGTTGTGCAGAATACTCACATGGTGGGATATGTAAGAGTGTATTTGACCTCTGGCGCTTGGAAGCCGTTGAAGTTTGACGCAGCGCACAGCGTGTAGGCACCCATGTTCTCAAAGACGACCCAGTCGCCAGTCTGAAGCTCTGGCAGCAGGGCATCTTCCAGCACAAGATCCATGGAGTCGCACGTTGGTCCCCAGAGGGAGCAGAGGCGCCGAGGGCCATCGCTGCTGTTCAGTGCAAAGGGCACCGGCTCTGCATGGTCAAAAACTGTGCAGTTGAAGGAGCCGTAGACACCGTCGTTCAGGTAGTACATGAGCCGATCGCCAGCCTCTCGCTTGGCAATCACTGTCGTGTAAAGCGTGAATGCCGACGACACGAAGAAGCGGCCCGGTTCTGCAATCACCCGAACCCCACTCTCCTCTGGGAAATGTTCTGCCAAACTGGTGTTGATGGTGTAGGCAATCTGAAATGACAATGAATATGCACTGAGCAATGGTGACATGGCACTGAAATTCGCCGTGTTGAAATACTGGACAGCATCATAAAACAACCGTGTAGAAGACTGCATCGAGCCCCATTTGTTCGAGTAGTGGAATACATTACTACACAGGGAATACACACGTGACACGAGAGCGGGTGCACCTATGTGCGCAGCAATTGCAGTGCTTAGGAACATTCAGCTTGTGAGTGACTAAAGTGTTTGGTTGTGTGTGCTGCCGCATTAAAAGGAGACAGCGCAAAGATGATGGTGGTGGCTGTGCGCATCTGCTGCTTGCAGACAAGGCAAGTGATAACCGCTAAGTCAGCTTATCGTCATGAAGCGCTGCAAGGAAAACTTGTTATGCATTGTAGTTACTGCGTGCAAGCAGGCATGCCACATGGTATACTTTTGTATTTCGCTGGCATCTGTTACTGGATACTTACTGATAAACACATATTTACTGGACAAAACGTTGGAAACTGTCTAATCAACTGCAAATTGACCAACTTCCTAATTGAAACTTTTTGCCCAGTTTTGTAGCTTCGGAAGTTAGTTTGCTCATCTGAACTAATTAAGCAAAATAACAGAACACAATTAAGCAAAATAACAGAACACGCACACTAATTGCAAGCGCCAGCATCGGCGTTGCAGCTTTACGATGGCCTGGAGTGGCTGAACACACGAGGTGGGTTTCCCACTAAGGTGAGAGTGGGCGCGCGAATACTCCCAGAATTTCGCATCGTGAAAAGAACTAGCAAATTCTATTTCCGCCAAAACAACTCTTGTACGTTTTCCTGTGACACAAGTGACCAGACGGGACGGCGCAGCTCGCTGCCGAGAAAGCGCGGGTCAAAGCTTTGGCTTTGCTCGCTACTTGATTCTTTGGACAGGAACACCTAAACGTTTCTAGCCTTTTTTCAGGTCTCTGCTGTCTTTAATCTACCTCCAATTATCTATCTTCCTGGTCTGAGCGACCATTTGGTGTTACATTTCGACATCACCATGTCTTTTTCACGTGGAACTGAAAAAGACAAGTACATCCGGGACTACCGCAATGCAGATTTTGACGCCATTAACCAAGATATGTGCGCGTACTTAGACACATTTTGTTGCAATTTTGAAGAGAGAAGTGTACAAGAGAACTGGGACCTTTTCAAAAACTTAGTTACTAATGTCACCAATGCGCACATTCCCCTTCGACGCATACGGAACAACACAAAAAGACCGTGGTATAACACGCATCTAAAACGTTTGTCTAATAGAAAAAAGCGCTATTTCCGCACAGCCAAGTTGCAAAATACTAGTGACTGCTGGGTAGCGTATCAAAATGCTGAGGCAGAATACGTGGAAGCTGTGCGTGCTGCTAAGAATCGTTTCCAAACGCATACGTTGCCTGAATTGTTATCAAGGAACCCCCGGCAATTTTGGAACGTTATCAATTCTAGCCAAAATGCGGATTTATCAATTAACGATGACTCTGGTGAGCCGCTACCACCATCTGAATGTGCCGCGTTATTTAACAATATTTTTTCAGCCAATTTCTCGGGAAATACTGCTGCGCCTGTTGACGCAGTTGTGTGCCGTGACTACCGCTCAATGTTTCCTATCATTTTTGATTCTGCAGGAATTTTGAAGTTAATTGACACCTTAAAAACATCCTCATCATGTGGGACTGACGGTATCAACTCAAAATTTCTCAAACAAACAAGCGCATATTCGTCTCTCTTCTTGTGTAAGATTTTCCAGCAGTCACTTGACCAAGCAACTTTGCCGCTGGACTGGAAGGTCGGTAAGGTTGTGCCGATACACAAGTCTGGTGATAAACACTCCGCTCTTAACTATCGGCCCATTTCACTAACAAGCATTCCGTGTAAACTAATGGAACATGTACTGCATTCACATATTGCGAAACTTTTAGAATCGAATTCATTTTTTACATCGGCCCAACACGGTTTTAGGCGTACGTTTTCCTGTGAAACCCAGTTGCTTCTTTTCACTCATCACCTGCATACCATTCTTGATAAACAATCTCTAATTGACTGCATTTTCCTGGATTTTGCAAAAGCATTTGAAAAAGTCAATCACGCTTTACTAATGCATAAGCTCTCCTCTCTCAACCTTGACTCGAATGTACTGGCATGGCTCAACTACTTTCTAACAAACCGTCTTCAGTACGTCACTGTTAACGGTCATGACTCGCCGGAAATAAGTGTAACATCGGGTGTCCCGCAAGGCTCAGTTCTGGGACCTCTGCTGTTTTTAATATATATTAATGATCTCCCTGACTGCGTTTCTTCATCCGTTCATTTATATGCCGATGACTGTGTGCTTTACAGGGAAATACGTACCGATGATGATAGGAACATCTTGCAGACAGACTTAAATAACATTAGGAATTGGTGCGATAAATGGCTTATGAAATTAAATCCCAAAAAATGCAAGCTAATGACAGTCTCCCGCCAGCCTAATAACTCCTCAACATACAAACTGGGTGATGTTTATCTTGACCAAGTGTCGTCATACCGGTACTTAGGCGTCACCATTTCTTTCAATCTAACATGGAATGCCCATATTAACGTCATCACGAACAATGCTAACCGTACATTGGGATACATACGTCGAAATTTCAGCAACGCCCCACTTTCCTTGAAGATGCTTCTTTATAAAACCCTCGTGCGCTCGAAATTGGAGTACGCTGCTGCAATCTGGAACCCTCACCACGAAAACTTGATTAGGCACCTTGAGCTAATTCAAAATAACGCTGCACGTTTTATTCTATCGGATTATCACCGTACATCAAGCGTAACAGCAATGAAGCACCACTTGTCACTGCCACCTCTATCACTGCGTCGCAAGTACTTCCGCCTTTGCCTTTTCCATAAGACCTACCATCATCCATCACTGCGTAATGAGCTCATTACGCCTCCCACATATCACTCCTCTCGGATCGACCATGAACACAAGGTTAAAGGTACTTTCTGCTACACAAACACATTTTCTTGCTCCTTCATACCGGTCACATCAAACGATTGGAATCGGCTACCAGGTGACATCGTTTCCATCTCTGATCACTCCCTCTTTCGTCATTCTTTATCAGCTCACCTATTTCGCGATAGCTCTCCTTAGTCATCCGATCTATTCCCCTCCTTACGAAGTTCTGTCTCCACGTGTCAAGATGCCAGCGTTTTCCAGTGGATTCTTGATTTTTTGTGTGTGCGTGTCATTTCCCTTACTTTTACACTTTTTTGCTAGTACTGTATAATTTTACTACATTCACTATTTGCTCATTGTGATTTCCTTATTTTTACGTTTCACTTTTGTTGCGCCTCATTGAGTAGAGATTTTTTTTTTTTTTTTTTTTTTGTTCATGTATAAAATAGCACGTATATTTTTCATGTTGTAACCCACTCCCCTCTGTAAAGCTTCGGCGATTGAGGGTAACAAAATAAATAAATAAATAAAAAAAAAAGTTGGCCACGTGCCCTCGGAGCTCGTAGATAACTATCGTGTCGCCGGGATCGCGATTTTGTGCGCAGCGGTTGCGGCATGACTGCAGTTCTGTTTTCAATCCGCGTGCATTGGCTGTGCACGTGCCTTCGAAACTAAGTTGTTTCAAGCTAAATATAATCGCATCTACCGTGGTCTTGTACATAAAGTTTGCGGAGAGCAGCGTTGCGTTGACTGGTCGAGCGTTGGACGCGCGCATACTTTCAGAGTTTTCTCAGTAACGTCGTCGCCATACATGATCGTGTATAGAACGACCACGGTTTCGTCCACAGCGGCTGTGGCAAAAACAACACGCACTGTAGAAGACAGTGCGTGTGCTAGTCGCACGCGTACTTCCGAAGCTTCGAGCACACAGCTTTCGATTGGCTTTCGTTCAATGGTTTCGGTACTAAAGTTCATATAACACACCGCGATTAGGACAAGTGTTCGAAAAATTCAGATTTTGGCCCAACGAATACAGTAGAATTTGGCTAGGGAACTTCAAGAATTCATATCTGCCGCAGTATCGCATCACTGAGACTACTGTACGTTGAGATGAACGCCTCCTAAATTTGTTTATACTAAAATGCTGTGGTTTCGCAAAAAGCCCAGAATGGACTGACCATTTTTGTCAACGCGGCCAGATCACGCACAGAAATTTCGATTTCCGGGAAACTTTCATGACAACTGTACAAACAGAAGAAATGGTAAAAATCCGGGAGACTTTGCAAGTATCAAAATGTAAAGAAGGCACAGTGCAACATTTGTAAACTCTGGCTTACGTTAGCCGAGGCACCCTGTTTAGTATTCAGTGATGCAAGTGCTGCTCCAAACTGCTCCAAAAGAGAATCGCTGCTCCATGCTGTTTCAAACAGTAATTCTTGTTAAAAATTTCTCCAAACATGCTCCAATATGACGCTGAGAGAATGAGAATGACCAACTTTTACTGCCTGACCAACTCTTAAGTTCTAAAGAAACTGAAAAGAAGCTGTGTACTATCATCCCCGTGTGCTAAGAGTGTACAGCATTATGATCTCACTTGTGTGACAAGAATTGGCATCTAAAGCATAGCTTTGCTCATTTGACAGATTTTTTTTCTGTGCTAGACATGCAGGCTAATGCAGTGAAATTCCAAAATGAGCAGCATTGCTTTTATCTCATACCGATTATCTGCTGCTTATCGGCAACAGTTGTGTGGGACTGCGGTTACTTCTAAGATGTAGCGCTCAGCTTTTCCGGTCCGATTTCATATCTGCCGCAAATGCTAGAATTTTAATTTGTAACTAATTTCACAGCACATTTCTGACAACCTGACATTGTTTGCTATGTGAAACTTGCGTTGATAATTGTCTGTTGAATATATTTCATAAGGAATATCAGTGTTTATCAGATGCTTCGACAATGCTCTGAACTCCAATTAACGTACAGCAAATTTAATATGCGCTTTTAAAACGCCAATAGCTGCTATAAACTAGTATTTTTCCCTACTCCGAAAACACTTATGGCTGCTCTAAAGCAGCATTTTTCTCTCCATAGTATGCTCCAAAAAGTAAAAAGGCACTTCCATCACTGAGTATTCAAGTAGAAACAAATCTTGGAGTGATCACTATGCTCCCCAATGACAGGAAGGGTTATAACACCAGAACGCAGCTTTTTTGCACGAAAAAATGTGGTAGCCCACCTGGTCGAAGAGCTTCTGGAAGCCCCGGTCTCCTGGGTAGCCACCCCCAATATCGAGCAGAGTCATGGGAAAGCCCAGAGCGAGTCCTTGGTCGAACACCTGACGAGCACTTTCGATGGCACGTGCAAATGACTGGGGCTCGTGGCTGTTGCTCCCCACATGGAAGCTGCAATAGAACACAGTCAGCACTGCTAAACTGAAACATTAAAGTTGCATGTCGTAATTTCTGAATTTTACAATGCAAATTCAGCACATGAACATTGATGCAATGTTGCTAATTTCAAGTTTTGCCCTTACTGGTTAAATTAAATTCCTTGAATTCTACAATTTTTGAATTAGTGCTTTGAAAGTGGAGTTACACACATGTGAAGATCAAAGCACCGCCCTCTCTCATTTCGCTCACTTCATTCGTCCACAGTGCTCCTTATCACAGACCAGCAGGTAGTGTGCCTAGCTGCTAGAAAACATGTTCTCTTGCTCGACCAGACAATAGCATCTGCTCCAGCCAACATCTTGATCACACTGGTAATGTTGCAACCAGCACTGGCAATGCAGGAAAGGCCAAGAGTAGGGCACGAAATTTTTTATTTTGTCGCCGCCAGTGGCCACACCACTTAGTGCTCTCGAATTCAGCACTGCTGACCATGATGCCATTCTAAACTTAATGTGCATGTTTCCTTGAAAATTTAAAATACTGTTAGTGGATGAGGTGGCGCCCAGTTCGCAGAGTCTGTCAACCTCGTCTTCTTCCCTGTTCTCTTTGTCGTTCTCGTCCGCCCGTTACAATATCAGAGGCGGCTTTGGGCCCTTATATCACAGAGTAAGCAAGAATTTTACCAACGAACTAAAACATTCGTTTTAGTAGACGCTATCAAAGGCTGCAATGTCACGGCGTATCATACGATGGTCAGAGTTGTTGAATCGTGCCATTGCATGATTTCAAACTGAAATACGGACATTCCCCACTCAAGAAGGGCTGAAAATTTCTACACATGCAGTATCAGCAAAAATGTATGCCATACTGCACAAACACGCTGCTCACTTCGTCAATGCAGCATCACTAGTGGGCTTGCACAATGCAGCGCACAAAATGCTACTTGGCTCGTTTTTCCACTAACAGGTGGTGCCACAATCAGCAGAGCGCAATGACTTTGCCCAATGGCATGTCGAGATTTCAATACATGAAGCCTATGGGGAGTTACGAGCAGTAGTATATAGCGTTTTACATGCTAAAGCCAGGACATGATTAGGACTCTCGTCGTAGTGGAGGGCTCTAAAAATTTGGACCATCTGGTGTTGTTTTATATGCACCGACATGGCACAGAACACGAGCTTTGCACATTTTGCCTTCATCAGGATGTAACAGCCATGGCCTGGATCCAACCAGTAATCCTTGGGTCAGCAGCCAAGCACTGCAATAAGGAGCTTTAAGACTAGCATGATAGAAGCATAGTTTCCTATAAGTTCATTACAGGAAACTCTGGCGCTAGTGTCTATTGGAGCTGCAATACATGGCGCTTCAACCAGCGTGGAAACGATGGGTAGTACACAAATTTATCTAATCTTTCTTTTAGCTCACCGAATGTGTAGAAGTTACACGTCACCACCGTAACTTTTTTTTTTTTACCGGAGGAAGGAGGAGGGGGCTCATTACTTAAGTCGGAGTTCACAACGATCCATTCTTTTATCCGAAACAAATGCCATAACAATAAAGCGACAAGTGCATTCTAAGCCGCAAGCACAAAGATTGGGCAAGGCAAATCCATGCCGTGCCCATCATTCCTATGATGGCTGAACATCATTCCTATGATTGCTGAACATCATTCCTATGATGGCTATGTGAACTCGCAGAGTTCACAACGATCCATTCTTTTATCGGAAACAAATGCCATAATAAAGCGACAAGTGCATTCTAAGGCGCAAGCACAAAGATTGGGCAAGGCAAATCCATGCCGTGCTCATCATTCCTATGATGGCTGAACATCACTCCTATAATTGCTGAATATCATTCCTATAATGGCTATGTGAACTCGTAGAGTTCACAACGATCCATTCTTTTATTGGAAACAAATGCCATAATAAAGCGACAAGTGCATTCTAAGGCGCAAGCACAAAGATTGGGCAAGGCAAATTCATGCCGTGCCCATTATTCCTATGATGGCTGAATAACTGCAGCGCCCGAGTTCCTCTATTAAACATTGTGGGAGAATATGGATAGAAGGATTGTGTGATGGTTACACGTGCCCATTCAAGACCTCTGTAGTGAAGCTGCACATGAACCCACCTGACGCCCACCACAGAGAGGCCAAGTTTGCGGGCCACAGACAGGAGATGCGGTGCATCATCCAATTCGCAGCCAAACTTCAGGCCCAGCTTGCAGACAGAACCAGAGTCATCAACGCGCAGGCGCAGGACCAGGCGTGCCACTGGGTACAGCTCGCGCACCTTATACAGCTCCAACTCGTTGTCAAAGGTCATGAGGTCAACACCAACGGCCGCAGCATGCTTGATGAACGAGCGGGTCTTGCACGGGTTGGCATAGATGATGCGATTGCTGGCCACTCCCACTGCCCGAATGGTGTCAATTTCGGCCTTGCTGGCACAATCAAAACCCAACCCCAGGCCCGCCAGGAGTTCCAGTACGGCTGGATCGCCATTGCACTTGACAGCTGCAAACATGATTCATTCAATAATTTAGTTTGGTCACTGTGTCGATCCTCAATTAAGAAGGTTTAAACCTGACATAAAGCAAGATTTTGTTCCCACTATCGCTAAGTAACACAAACACGAAGTTTCTCAACTGTACTGGCCATCGTGGATATGCCAGTTTTTGAATGTGCAAGAATGTTTCAGCTTGGCCTCACATGTGGAAACAGATGCGCGGATAAAGCTTAAAACAAACGCTTCATGATCATGTTCACTTGTTCTGTATACTGCATTTTCTAATATTAATGGAATATTCTTAACAATGTAAGCGAAATATTCACAGTTAGCGACAAACGCTGAATTGTCACAGCAGTTGACCACTTGATGCCGAAACAGTTGCACTCCCTTCAGGATCGACGGAGGACATTGCTACTTTCTTCCTGGAGGCAACCTTTCCGGGACATGGCGCGCCGCATGTCCTTTAGAGTGACCACTACAGGGCACTTCTTTCGAAACTATTTGAAGACGTTCTCCACGCACCATCTATAAGATGACTTCCAGCTACCATCTCCAGGCTAACAGCCTCACACAGCACTTCCATCAAACTTTGTCCAATATGATATCCATGTATATCAACGCCGACCACACAAACTGGGATACCATTCGTGACCATTGTGTACAATACCGCTATGCAGTCAAATATACAAGTAAAATATGCCTACCAATCACAAGTCAAATGTGCACCGTAAAACAACACATTGGACTAACTTTAACAACTCAATATGATTACGTGCTGCCTTGAACTGAACACTATGTACTAGCTGGCATTGATGAGCATTGCTACTTTTACCAGTGGTTGGTTGACGAGGGACCAGTAACCTACACCACGTTGTTTCGCGGTTCTAGTTTGCCTTCACTGCAGCTGCCAGAGCCAGGGTGATCTAGGAATGCATGCAACTATTTGCCGTGCACCCAGCCACTTCTGGCAGCGGCATACTTACAGTGCACCTAATACCATTCGTCAACTAGTCATTATAAGTAAACTACAGTTACAACAAAGACAGGCAAATTACACACAACAGAAGTGGATGAGGCATTCCACAAATAAAAAAAACTCAAGTGTTGTGTTATCCAACCTTCTTGGCATTATCATCAATGGAAATGGGCCTGCTAACTCTTTCGCTACTGCACCTATTCAAATCATTCAATTTGAGCAATGCATTTTCAAGTTGGAATTCTCGTGCGCTCACGGAGTTTGCGGGCACCTAACGCCACCTACGTAAGAAAGTGGGAAACGCACAATGAGATCTGTGATGTGGTTGCTTTTTTACTTTAGGGAAGTTTTTCCCTAGCCTCAAGAAGTTTCAGGTAGCTGCTTGTGCGCGCTGATCATGGCATAGTTTTCCCGTGCGAACGGCCCTAAAAGATGACACGTTTCTCGCGAATGAAGCGCATCAACAGCAGATTTTGAGGATGAAATCAGCAGCAGTGAGTCTGTAGAAGAAGACATCAAATTTCAGCCCCTATGGCGAGGATGCGTCATAGGGCAAGCCACAAAATTCAGCGAGTGAGTGCCGGCTGTATGTGTGGCGCACATTTTCTTGTAACTAGTATAGTAGTTACAGGCCGCGTAGCGAGTACTCACAGCAAGTTTACTCATTTTGAGAGTCTCAACGTTCTACAGACACGATTCCTGGCTGGTGTTTGTCAAGCATGTGCACCGTCTTTCAAGACGAAACCCGGGGGTCGTAGACGCACTTCAGAGTAACTCTCACCGTTTTTTCCGAGTATGATTTCATCCAGCTGTTTTTCACTGCACATCTGACCAGCATGACCTGCGACTTGTGGGGGTGCTGACACCCCCTGTAAATTGTTTTGTGCCTTGTGGCACACATGTTTCATGCATTGGCCGCATTTCAGTACTGAGCGGTAGGTGGCGTTGTGCTCGCGAGCGTTTATCGCCACCATCGTCATCATGGTTAAAGCTAAAGCGGTAGCGCCGGCAATGATGCCTGGCGGAAAGCCTAGGTGATGGCACGAAACAGATGAGCGGGTCTCTTTGGCGGGTGGCGGTTGGCGCAAGCAGTTGTCTGTAGCGGTGGGTCCCCGGTGTGTGGCACTGCAGGCTGCGCGCCTGGGGCTCACATGGTAATTCAAGCGTTGGTGAAGCTGCCTTGAATGTGTTTTGTCATGTTGAATGTGGTGTAATATTTTGCAAGTTTGTTTAGCGTATTGATCACAATCGATGTTGTAATTCAGCTGACGATATCATTCTAAATGTTAGTTAAATGTGTGCTGCTTGGTCCGTTCCGAGCGCGTCTCCCCTGTCCGTTTATTCCAAAAGCGTGGCGCTCCCCACATCGACACCCCACAGACTACACCAACAAATATGCGTGTACATGTTTTATAGAGGCAGACATAGGCGAAAAGGAGCGGTTCGTGGAGGAACTTCACTCTCGATGAAGTGCAATGGAATCCTTATTTACATATAAATCTGAGTTACCTCGCCTTCATCTATACTGGAATACCTCAGAGTAATTTTCAGGCTTGATTTATGTTAATACTATGCGCAGAAGCCGTTTTTTTCGTTCCTTCTCTTTGTATATGTCATGTACTCCGAACAAACAAACCCCGTCTGCAAAGGCAAGCAGCACAGGATAACCCATCTACGGCAGCTCTTTCTTTTTTGTGGAAAGAACAGTTTTTGGCGAAAATTCTTGAAACTTGTGCAACCTTTTTGCAACATTAGAAGCTAGGAATTCTATACCTAATTATTTCTAACATCATTATTTTTATATTGTTCTTCTTTAAAGTGTTAACTTTATAATCACTGCAGAAATTTTTCATTTGAGACATTTTTTACTTAATGTGTATAATAAATATATATGCTACATTGATGTTACGGACAGACGATTTATCTACTGTTTGTTACCCAATAATGTAAGGCATTATTATCTAGCCACAAAAATTGTTTTTTTACACCTAGTAAAAATGGCTCCTTTTCCCTTATTAGCGAAAGAGTTTATCGGGAACGACTAGAAAGCCGTACATGGATTGACAAGTGTATCTAGTTTGACAAAGAGCACGCACGCTTGCTTCAAAAAAGTACATGTCATTTTTATTAATACCAGTTGCAAGTACAGCGTCATGTGCACACTTTGTCTAGTCTGTAAAGACTAATACATTTTTATCAAGAAACAAATATCTAGTATGCATTTGCTGATTTCACAGACTGTTTGATTCAGGTGGTTGTGTACAACAAACAATTTCTTTTTCTATGAACAGTATACCACGTGCATCACTGGTTTGATCATAACCAGTCACAAACATTAAACTTTTGTAGTTAAGAGATGCTTTTTCTCTTAATTACAGCACAACAGCTTGAAAGTGCTATATGCATTAATGTTCAGCAATGCGATGTGTTAGGACAATGCAATGGCACGCACCAATTTTGTGAGACAGTGACAAGCTCTGCCCTGTCAATTGACCATTTGCGGAAAAGCGAGCGCCACCTGCCGTCTAAACAGGGAAGCAGCGCTCGCGCTTTTGGTTGGAAAGGCATTCGTGAACTAACATGTGCTAGGCAGCGTTCGGCGGCTCGCGTGCGCCTGTTTTATTGATTTAGTGTTGTTTCTTTGCCGGAAACGTGCGCTGCTTACGGAAACAACATGATAGAAGAAGAAAAGATCCCGTTTGCGTTTGTGGAAACGGGATGGAGCGAGGATTTTTCGCGTTGCAGCCTGAGCAACGACGACGTGTGGCGGTACCTACACTCCGCTACTTCGACCGTTCGCCAGGCTCATCGCGGCTGGTCCTTCAAGGAAGAAGGATACGTCAAACACTTGAAGTTGAACCTCCAAACATCTGATGACGAACTAGGTCTGGTGAGAGCGGCGTGCGCACCGTCCATGAATGCGCGCTGCAGATCCGAGAATGTTTGTTGGGCGCCCACGGCGAACCGTCGGCATTCTGTCTCCTCACAGCAGCTACCCAAGCATCTCTCTTTTCGGCACGTAGCCTCGCGGACGGGAACCTGTAGAAATGCGTGCTTCCTTTCTGAGTAAAATAATTCGTGCAGCCGTAGGCCACACAGTGCGCTGGCATTTCTGTACGCTGCTAAAGCGAGGCGACTTAGTTCAGTGACGGCACAGAGATGCACGAGTGACGGCCGGCCCGGCTCGTGTTTTCCAACCAAAACCAAAGCGCCCATTGAGGGCGCCAGCTGCGCCGTTACCGCGCATGCGCAGAAGCTTTTCCGCAAATGGTCAATTCCTGCAGCAGTGAAGAAAAAAAATCGCTCACCGTAGAAGGGCTCGACGCGCGGGATCTTCAGCTTCCAGACTTTCACCTTGTACAGAATGTCACCAACGTCAACGACGAAGAATGGCTGATCATTGTCCTGAAATCATGGGCACCACCACGGCGTTAGCTTGCACAGAATAAAAAAACAAAAAAATGGCAGGCCTGCACAGAAGGCACAGCACAGTCACAGCGAAAGCTAGAAGAGCGGCATTTTGGAATGTTTTATAAACACTTATTGGGTAACTACTGCAAGCACACTTGCTTGATACCCACTATGGCACTAAGAATAAACATTTTCGGGTAGTAGGCCCGCATTCACTACGGTCATTCTCAGAAGAAGCGTGGTATACGTCAAAACCCCTGCAAAAACTTTTGTGTCAATTGTTCAAGCAGTGGCTGAGGACGATGAGGAATTATGCCTGAAATGGGTATGTGCCACAGTTAATAGGTGAACAAGAACGAGCTTTTGTAATGGGTTAGAGCATTGGACAACCCACTCGTTACTCTATTCGCATTGTGCAACGACTGGTTGTTCTTTCACTGTTAAAACGCTTTATGAATTAACGCGATTGCTTACCCGACATCAAGCATGCCTAATGCAAGTTTGCCAACAAGTCCCAACCACCAGCGTGGCTCAGTGGTAGAATACTGGGTTCGAATTCGCGGAACCGGGTTCGAACCCAAATGTCATTGGTACTAGCTTTGTTTTTTCTCATTTCGTGCGTTGTGGTTACGGACACTGGCGGCGACAGCAGACAACTACGGCGCCGCACGTGACCCGAGTTTTGATCTCTTAACAGCTTTCGCTGTAAAAACTTTCACATGAAGCCTGCAACATGGTCATCTTTACGCGTAGCATAGGATCGCCTGCTTCACGCAAAATGGGTCGCCTACCGTTTCAAGTGTTGGCAGCTGTAGCGAACGTGGCAAATTGCCAGCAGTGACAGCAGCAGTCCGCCGCTTATTGCATGTGCGCGACTGTGCGCGCTATCTCTATACGATTGTTTCTACAGACGGACAGCGATTTCGGGATCGGGGTAATCGTGACCTTTACCCTGTACGCGACTGAGAGCTTTTTTTTTTTCTTTCAATCGAGAGACTTTCTGATCGGCACTTGAGCGCTGTCGCTACAACAGTTGCGTTGGCAAGCGTAGCCACTTTATCTCGCCGTACGAGAGACGACACGCACTTCTTTCTCCGCTATGGCCGCAAATGCACATCGCATGCGCAGCTGCTGCACAAGCAGCAGTGGTCGACGTACCGGGTTTGATGTGATGGAACGAACCATGCTGACGGATCCCACCATGGGGTCCACAACCTCGCACGTCTTCATAGCCTCAGCTCTCGTCCCAAGGCGGTCCGCTCCCGCTAATGCGGATCTTGGGCAGGCGGACCCGTGCGGTCAGGCCCCCCTGAAACACACACAAACCCAACTTCGTCCACGGTCGATACAGCGGCGTCTTTATCGCAGAGGCTCGCAGGCCCGACATTTTCTTTTTAGTAGTCTCCCCACCCTGCTGCACCGGCGTCGGATTCTCTCGACACAACGGCCACGGATAAACACGCGAATTCCAAGAAATCAGTCGTCAAGCCTCGACGACTGTTTCGACCGCGCAGCGCCATACCTTGGGAGAAGCGTCCCAGCCGCCGGAGATGATTAGGGACGGAATGGTTGGATTTTGGGTGGCAACAACGATGAAATACCGTGCGCGCGTAGTAGACAGGACGAGCAGCGGAACAGTTGGAAGGGGCGCAGATATGGCGAGGCGGCGGGTTTTATACTTTCGCAGCGAGGAGGACTAGGCCACGTGATCGTGCGTCAGAGAATCACTGGTAGTGGGCCGGACGGCGCGGGTTTTTGAGTGCTCGCGTGTGTCTGGTTTTATCGATCACAAGAGCGTGCACGTGCATGTCAGCCACCAGCGTACAGAGATAAGGGCAACCGCAGTCGCTGCTGATTCATATGGCAGTCGGTGGCGCGCGCCGCCGTTTTACGGGGTCCAGAGGCGGAGGCTTCCGAGGCCTGTCCGCGCGGAAGTGGACTATTGCAACCGCGGGCACAACCATGCGCCTACTCTTAAGAACGCGTCCTTCGCTGTCCCTTTCTTCAAGCGCAACAGACGTCTTATACACCGCAGCAATTGCGCACTGCCCTATCAACAGCTGCTATCTATATCGCTTCTCTAACGCATTGTTCGTAATACGCCGACGCCATCCATGGCCGTATCGCAGCAAGTTGCTGCACCATCCTAAAAAGAGTTTTCTTTTTTCTGTACGGAAGGTACGACAGATACGGACTGTGTTTGTCGCCGGCTGTCGCAACTGGCAACTTTTGGAACTACCACAAGGTGCGATGCTTCCTGAATTTGGCACAATTAGTAGCGGACACCAGCGCTAGGCTTCGATAGGGCACCAGCGCTAGGCTTCATTAGCATGTGCCTGCCGTGGATTGACGTATAGCCAGACGCAACCGCCATTTCGCCACGAGCGCCTCGATGGCCTGCGCAATCCCCCATGCCAGTTCACCGGCGCTCGTCCCACAGGAATACAAAGCAGGGGACAGTAAAATCTTGACGCGATGTCATCTCAGCCATCTAACCATGTGTGATCTGAGCCATCTAACCAGAAATTCTTTTCGGCGAGGGGTTCAACCACAATTTGTGTACATTTGCGCGTGCGTTTGGATGTGTGTCTGTATATTGACATATCCAAAACTGAAGAAAAAAAAACAGAAGGGAGGAGTATTTGAATCTCCTCTGGTAACGCCAATGTCGAAAAATCAAGGTATGCGCCTTCCGGCGTTTAATCTGCAAGAAAGCGTGAACAGGACTGTGAACGATAGGTCTTTCTGTCAGACTCTTCTAGGCCGGGCTAGACTGCACCTGTGCGCTCGCGCAGGTGCAGTCTAGCCCAGCCGTGACTTGGCTTTACGATATTTGTGAAAATATCTAGCGAGTCAGAGCACAAATTCGTTGCTTGAAACAGAATGCCCTCGTCAGTATCATCAGATTCGTAATGTAGTATACATACCCTTTTTTTTTCTTTTCTCAAATATACTAGTGAGCTATATTTGCGTAGGCATAGCTGCGGAAGGGGGTTGTTAAACGCCTTCGCTGTTTTTTTTTTTTTTTGAATGCGAAGCAGCTCTTCGGATAGCCTATGTAACGCTGTCCGTCCGTGCCAACGCGCCGCACCGCGTTCCCATCGCCGCATGCAGTTGCTGGAACGATGTCAAGTTGGTCAAATCGCAGCTGCCGGCTCGTCCGAACACACCAAGGTGCTGTTCCTCATCCACCCGCTCGCAACACCCTTCTCTCTCGCTTCACATTCTTCGCTGCTCGCAACGCTCGACCGCACGTCGAGTGTAAACAGTCTTTAGGCTCGTTTATGCACGCAATTCAACCCGGCACCTCCCGCGTTTCAAACAAACGTTTTGAAGGCTCCACCGAGTTTCGCTTCAAACCTTTCTTCCAACGCCCGTTTCAGCCGGGTCAACGGCGTGCGCATTGCTGCTGCTTCGTTTCCCTTCGGGGAGGTGGTATGACGCTAAGAAGAACGGGGACGAAGTGAAACTTGGCGAAGGGTTGAAGCTTTGGGTTTTTTTTTATATATTGAAAAGAAAACAGCGGGAGAGATTTCTTTCACGCGGAGACAACAGTATGCTGACGATAAGAACGAAGTGAAGACATGACCCGCAAACATGGGCGCCAACTTCCAACGGCTTATAAGGCTGGGAGGAATCGTGATAGAAGAGTATCACGATGTTAAACACACATCTGAGTATCTGTATTTATGTATGTGATGCATTTCAAAAATGTATTTTTTATCTGTGTGTAGAAATACTGCTAAGATATGTGTCGACTATATCGCGATGCTGCGGAGAACACGGCTATCTAGCTTTTTGTTTGTTTGCTCTTTTTGTCGGAAATGAGCGGACTTGTTTCTAAGGGCCAGGCGAAGATCCCAAGCCCAGTACAGGCCCGTCACCTGGGGCTGATGAGCGGTGAATGGTTCCGCAGCGCACAGAATGTTCCATGTGGCATAGCAACCGACGCCGTGAGGACTCATTCGCGGACGCAGTCGTGCTCTGCCGAAAAAAGTGGCGGTCTCTCAAACCAGATTCCACACCACTGTTTTTTTTGTTTTTTTTTACAGCGAAAGCCGTTATGAAATCAAAACTCGGGTCCCGCGCGGCACTGCAGTTGCCCGCCGCCGGTGTCCGTAACCACATCGCACGAAATTAGGAAAAAAAAGCCAGTACCAATGACACAGTGGGGCTCGAACCCGGGTCCGCGAACCCGAGCCCAATATTCTGCCAATGAGTCACGCCGGTACTTAGGACTTGTTGGCAGACTTGCCTTAATGGGCAGGCTGGGTCGGGAAAGCAATCGCGTTAATACGACTTATATGCGTTTTGAAACAGCGAAAGAACAACCAGCCGTCGCACTCGTCTCGATGATGGTAACACTTCCTTTTCCCCGGACGGCGTCCGCCCAAGTGAGAGTTCCCCGCTTGTTGGCGTTGCCTGGCGATGGTGGTGCCGACGGGCTCGGCGATCGTTGACGGGAAACCCCGGTGAGGATTGGGGTGAGGCCTGGAACCTGCGTGAGGCCCGGAACCGGAGTGGGACCCGGGCCGGGAACCTGGACGGGAGCCGTGACGCGAACCGGAACGGGACCTGGAGTAGCCCCGCGATGTAGATCTGGTTGGGGTCCCACTTCGCGCGATGCGCGAACGGGTCTGAGGTTGGCTCCAGGACTTCGATTCGCGAATGGAGTGGTTCCTGGGACGACTCCGGAATCGGGACCGGCGGGATCGGCTGCAATCGGATCGACCGTCTGTAGAGAGCTCCGAGGCTTGGTCGTCGTCAGCAGTTGCTTTGAAATCGTTCGTTGCTTCAAAACCGTTGTTGTGTCGCGTCGAGTGTGCTCGCTCCCATCGTGGTCGTCGCACCACGTATGGCATGTGGTAGCGTTCTTTAGATTCCTTGTCGGCAGTGAGGTGGGCTCCTCCGTAAAGCTTGCATGTTAATGTACAGCGGTGTTCTTTTTCCGGGTTCGGTACACTGCCTCCTCGGCAGATAACTTCTCCGGGGTTCGGACAAACGTCCGCTTGATGGCCGAGCCGGCCGCAGGCGTATACAACGGTATAGTGTACATTGTCTAGTGTACATTGTATAGTGTACATTGTCTATCTGTCTACGGTATAGTGTACATTGAAGTAGCGCCGATCTGTATCGCACGAAATCGGGCATGCGATGACCATCGAAGGCCACGATCACTGCGGTGGTACTTCCGATGCGCTTGGCAGACATGGGATTGCGGTCGTTGACAATCTTCGCATCAATGTCCGCCGAACCGTCTTGCACGGGAATCCCTCGAACGACGCGTTTGCATGTAGAATGGAAACATTAATCGATTAGGATTTATTTTGACATTCGAAGACGCTCATGGGGGGAGGTGTGTGAGGAACGCGAGGCCTGCGCGGAAGGCGCAGCGCAGTCAAAGCGAAAGCTAGAAGAGCGGCCTTTTCTAAGCACTCATTAGGTAACTGCTGCAAGCGCACTTACATACCCACTACGACATTAAAATTAAAAAAAAAATTGGATGGTAGCCCGCATTCGCTATGCTATTTTTCTTCATTCTTCTGGAAAACGTGGTGTGCGCTAAGCACTTGCAAGAAATTTTGTGCCAATTGTTTTTGCAGTGGCTGACGACGATGAGGAATTATTCCTGAAGTGAGTATGTGGTATAAAGCTAATAGGTGAACGAAAACAAGCTGTTGTAATGGGTCGGAGCATTGGACGACCCACTTAATACGCTATTCGCTTTGTGCGATGATTGGTTGTTCTTTCGCTGTTTTAAAACGCTTTACAAGTCGTAATAGCGCGATTGCTTTCCCGACATCAAGTCAGTGTAAGGCAAGTTTTCCATGAAGTCCCAAGCAACACCATGGCTTCCCATTCCCATAATTGGAGGTTTATCTGTGTCTATGCTCCCTCTAAAGTGAATAACAGGAATGCTTTTTTCCTCTCTTTAACTTCGCTGCTAAACACTGACAGAACTTTGATACTTTTTGGAGACTTTAATTGTGTCTGTAACGCGAGAGATCATTCATATGTAACAAATCGTTATGATGCAAGTGCAACTTTACTGCAGAAATTATCGAATGACCACAATTTAATAGATGTGGGAGCACATGCACCACCTTCCTCGGTGAGGTTCACGCACTTTCAAGGCATTTCTCATGCTCGGCTTTACCGTGTATATGCATCTCTAAGCTTATGGTCTCACATTCATAATTATGATGTAAAGCCCATATTTTTTACAGACCATTGCTTGGTAACTGTTTCTTGGGGTCCTGAAAATTTTCGTAAAACCCCTCTAAATTGGGACCTATGGAAGCTTAACGTACAGTTGTTGCGCGAAGATTGTTTTGTTAAAGTAGTAAAAGAATCGGCACAAGACGTAACACAGTGTCGACAGCTGCCAATTTCCGCTCAATAAGAAAGGTTCAAAGAATGAGTCAAGTATCAGGTAATTAGTATTCCATGTGAAATGGCGCAAAGAAAAAAAAAGCTGAAAAACGCTATCTTTATGATTTATTTCATAAGCTTCATACTTTTGAAAGTCAACAGCCGGGATTGTACGCGGACGAGATAAATGTGATTCGAGCGCAGACACAAAAACATGATACAGATTTATACAGAGAAGCAAACATTCGTTCCCGTGTTACCAATTTTACTGAAGAGGAAGCCACTAAAAAATCCCTTGGGGTACTGCAAATTGAGTCGCGGGGTTCCCTTTGCACAGAGACATGTGAAATAAGAGCCGCAGTTGAAGATTATTAGAAAAGTCTGTTCACCGCGGCTGAGCTTCAGGAGAATTTTGAGGAAGAAGCTGACCACTTCATTGCTCTTGTGCCTCAGTTACAAGATGATGATAGACTCACTGTAGATGGGCCCATAACCAGATAGGAAATGAGGTTTGCAATAACAACGTTGCAGAAAAACAAAACTCCTGGCCCAGATGGGCTTAGTGGCGAATTTTACATAGCTTTTCAGGAAATTCTGATACCTTTCCTTGAGCAACTTTTTAAAGAGGCTTATGACCGTGGTGAACTTTCTCCTTCTTTCTATCAGAGCCATACAACATTAATCCCGAAAAGTGCTGATCCTGACGCATTAAAGAGAGTTAACAATATAGGCCTACATCGTTTGGTAACGTTGACTACAAAATATTTTCTAAATTGTTGACAAATCGGCTACAGACAGTGATTACTAAATGTGTAGGTGACCACCAAACATGTGGAATTCGCGGTAGCTCTATACAGACAAACATGCATATTGCACGTTCAGTTCTTGAGTGTATTGATGGTAGCATGGACCAAGTAGCCCTACTTCAAATAGACCTTGCAAAAGCATTCGATAAGGTACAGCATCCTTTTCTCCTCAGACACCTGCAGGTGGGTGATGTACTGTGCAATGGTATTTCACTCTGTTATAAGAAGTGCACAACTATATAGGCTAATTGTAAATCGCACACTTTCGAATATAATAGAGTTAAATTCATCTGTACGTCAGGGATGTCCACTCTCGCCTTTGCTTTTTGCAATTTATCTGGAACCATTATGTTTAAGTGTGCTTCTAAAGTCTAGCATCAGAGGCTACCGATACGATGCTGAGGGAGTTAAAGTTCTAGCTTATGCAGATGACATTGCCTTCTTTTGCGCTGATAAACCCAGCGTTCAAGAAGCAGTCCACACTACGTTACATTTCTGTGAAGTCGCTGGCGCAAGCCTAAATTTTGATAAAAGTAGTGGATTCTGGCTAGGCATGTGGGCCCAAACTCCTTCGGTCTTTGCAAATATTCATTGGAATGCTACTCCTATGAAATACCTTGGTGTGCTTCTTGATAACTATCGTAACAGCGGCCCACACTGGACCGCTGCGATAACTATACGATCCGCCGAAAAGTGGCAACATGGCAAGGACGGGAGCTTTCCATTTTTTGCCAGAGCGAAAGCGTGCAATATATTCCTTGCATCAAAGCTTATTTATATTCTGCAGGTGTTTCACTGCCATCGTGTACACATTCAAGCCTTTCATAGGATATTTGCCTGCTTTATTTGAAGCTCTTCCAGGGAACCCATGAGAAAAGACAATCTTTTTCTTCCGCTTGAAAAGGGTGGCCTCGGCTTTGTGCATTTGTTCGTGTGACAGTTGGTGTTGCGATTTTTTTACCTAAAGGATGTGTGTCACCCCTTTCTTTTAGCGGTTCTTCGTAACCGTCTATGTTACCACCTTACTTTTATTCATGTCACAACATGCGTTACCAAAGAATTGCCATTGCGGGGATTCCTGAAAGAAATTGTTGATACTGTCAATTTTTTGAAATCCAGGTTTAGCTTAGAGTATTTGTATACTATTGACAGAACAAATTTAACCGCTACAATTGTGAATAACCTTTCACAGAACCTGTTATCGAAAGCCATATTCGCTTTTGCCTGGTCACGATGTATTATTACTTCGTGTATACGTAGAATGTGGATATCTCCTTCAGCGAAAACATTTTTCTTTAAACTGCACACTTCCACGCTGCCAGTGAAAACGTGGCTGAATGAAAAATCAATATACGTATACCCTGGACAGTGAATTGTAGAATCTGTAACCAACCTGAGACTATAGAGCATTGTTTTATTCATTGTCGTGACGCTTTTTATTTTTGAGACTTTCTAAAAAGAACATTAAGAAAAGAACTTCCAATCACAGCTCATGGTATTAGGTTCCTCTCATTCAAAAAGAGTCTGACTGATAATACTCCTTATGACCTATTCATGTTGTTGGGAATTTATTCATTATGGAAAAGTCGCATGATTGATAGACACGCCGAGCCACCGCGGTCGACGAGATCTGTATTCCGAGAGGCAGCTGCTCAAGTGCGCAGTGTTGTTGAGACTTTTGACCCTGTTCCGGAGTGGCTTCCCGTTCTTGACGCTTGTGTGTGTTTGCCTGACTTCTGATGAAGTATGCTGTGTGTACTTTACTGGTGATAATTTCATTCATTAAAGAAAAAAAAAAGCAACAGCGTGGCTAAGTGGTAAAATACTAAGCTGGCACCCAGCGGACCCGGGTTCAAGCCCCACTGCGTCATTGGCACTTGCTCTTTTTTTTTTCCTAATTCCGTACGATGTGGTTACGGACGCCGGCAGCGGACAACTACGGCACCGCGCGTGACCGAGTTTTGATCTCGTAACAGCTGTCGCTGTCAAAATCCGTAGATCAGGCTTGACAAGGTATGTACCCCCGAGCTTGACAAACATGGCCTACAATGCACAGAAGTGTGGCAGCTTGGGCTAGTTGGTATGGCATGACGATAGTTATAGCGCGATAACAGAACGACGACACAGAGTCGTGACCCTCGTGTCCTTCATGTCTCTGTGTCGTCGTCCGTTCTCGCGCTATAACTATCGTCAATGCACATACATGCAAAATGAGCACATGGCTGTTCTCTACATGGGAACATCATAAATAAGCTAGTAAATGCAAAAAAAGTAATGAAATAGGTCTAAAACAGCAGTGAATGAAACCAAAGAAGTTTTACGTATATTGCTTGTAATTATTAGGTAGTAATGCTAATTCTGGTATCTTAACATGTGAGTTGTGTAATTTTTTCGCGTTCTTGGCACCTTTCAGACTTCATGCACCCTCAGAGTGCGCGCATGTTCAGCCTGACCTAACGAGACAATTCTGTGAAAAATTTGTCATAAAATTATCCGGCGCCTATTGAATGCCCTTGTGGAGCCTCAGCATTCCCGAAGCCAATAAAGTATTCTAGCACATGTATCTGTATACCGGAATACTTTTGTCGCCTTTTTTTTTTTGCAAACGCATTTCGTAAATATATAGTTACGAGAAGGACGAATGTATCTAAGTGTCTGAATTTCAGGCACCCAGCGCGAGCATTTCGACATCTGTATTGCGCAATACTTTTCCGAGTATCTCTGCCAGCAGCCTTGTTATGAACAAGGAAATCCCATGACAGGGACAAATCATGATGAGCATAGTCCGAACACATGCCCTGAAAAGTGCAGCTTACCTGAGCTGTACAATTGCGCCGGCAGGGACACGCTTGTCTGAACACCGACTAGTAAAAGAGGCAGCATGCAACCCAAGCTTGGCGCGTCTACAGGTGGGCAGCGTGTAGAAAAAATTAGCGCGGTAACCGCTTATGCACAATCACAAAGGAAGTTTTGTCGTTATGTGTTTTTTTGGTGATTGTGTTTAACCGCTACAAAAATGTACCCCGCCCAGCACACTTTCTTTTTTTATTATTCCGATTGCAATTATATGGACACTCTCGGCCATGATGGATTTTTCGGTTGACATCGGCATCTATTTCATGCACCGTATATGTGTATGTATCTATATATGTTAAAACGTAAGAAATATAAAATATCCAGAAAAACCGCCTTCGCGCGCGGAATCGAACGTGGGACCATTGTGTCGTGAAAGCGAGGTGTTAACCACTGAGCCACCCCGGAGAATGTTCTTCACATTTCAAACGGCAAGCTATTTATACCTATCACTTACCGCTGCTGTGTTTTCAGCATTACCAGAAAGATGGCGCAATGAGCGCACGTCGCCTATCGGTTAAGAAGAAAATGAAGGAAACGGAGACTGACATGTGGAAAATGGGCATGATTAAGAAGTCCGCACTAGAGATCTATCGAACTTTTAAGCAGGAAATTGCCAAGGAAAGGATCTATGATAATACTCGGGGTAGTTCTCTACTGTTTGAGGCAAGGACGGGAGTACTACGAACCAAGACATGTCGGGCCAAATACAAAGTGGTAGACACAGTATGCAGTGCGTGTGGAGAGGAAGAAGAAACTGCCGAACACTTGATAATGTTCTGTAAAGGGCTTCACCCTATAGTTCAGGATGATGGTGCAGAGTTTTCCAAAGCACTGGGGTTTAGGGACCGGGAGGGCAAAATAGACTTTAAGCAAGTAGACTTAACTAGAAGGAGGTTATCTGATTGGTGGCTAAAGTCAAGGCACGAGTGAAAATTAAACTCTTCACTGCAAAGTACGAATCTTCAAACTCACTTTTTAAGGAAAATAAATAAATATAGTTTTGGGTTCATTAAGTATTACGGTTTGGTGGCGCTAGCCACCGCCCGATTTAAAGGATACAGCCATATCCATCCATCCATCCATCCATCCATCCATCCATCCATCCATCCATCCATCCATCCATCCATCCATCCATCCATCCATCCATCCATCCATCCATCCATCCATTCATCCATCCAGCCAGCCAGCCAGCCACATCGCGCAGCGGCGCCCGCTCTAATCTCCTACGGGTACTTTGGCCGGCTTAGAGAAGGGGAGCGACGCTCCCTCGCGCGACCTTAGCTCGCGATGGCGAGGAGGGGAGGATCGTACGCCTTGGCTGGCCTCGGGCTTTACGTGGAATCATTCTGCTGTAGTTACCGGGCGCACAAAGTCACTGCAATCATTGCAGTCTCCGTTCGCAAAAAGCGCGCGCTTTTCAGACTCACCGAAGTAACAAATGATACGCTTACTCGCGTGCGTCCGTACCTGTGAGTACGTTTCGTGCGTAATTTGTGCGCGAGAAACGCGGGACACATTTCGATCTGCTTTTCATCCTTCGCCTGACCTTTTAAATTGTTGCTATCGTGTTCATTGCTTCGCATTTGCAGCAAAGCTGTGACTTTTTTGCTTGTAAATCAGTGTGGTTGGGGCCTGTGTTTGCTCAGGTCGTGTAATCATTTATTTGCAGTGCTTTCAGTGCTATACCCGTTTTATTTGAGTATTGAATCTAATTATTGGCCGTGAGATCAAGTAGAGTCACGGCCTGGCGGCAACTGGCTGAAGAGGCGAAATGTGGATTGCTTCGTGCGTCGTCTGCTAGCCACGTCTTGTTTCTATGTGCACGTACGTCATGCACATTCTCAAAGTGCGGCTTGTCCAATCATGTCAGCGCGAGTGTAACTGTTTCTACGTATGCCTGAAACGGCGCACGAGAGCATTCGGTCTTGCTCGGCTGTTGGAATGTAAGGTTAAATCAGCGAAAGCTCATTATTTTACCGTAACACTTCCTGAGTTCATTAAAAATGACCCCTCTAAGTTTTGGTGGTTTTTGGGTGAACGGGAAAATATTCTGAATGAAATAGCTGTAAATGGTAAAATTGTAAGAGATGACAAAGAAATAGCTCAATCATTCAATCACTGCTTTCAATCAGTCTTTTCACCAGGCAGATCAGTTCCTAAACGCCCAACGGATTATTCAAATATACCTGTTATTTCGGATCTCGGAATACTGGCATTATTACGAAAGCTTGATCCTAGAAAAAGTCCCGGCCCCGATGATCTTCCTAATGGATTCTTGAAACGGTATGCTGATCAGCTATCTGCCTTTTCAACTAACATTTTTTCAGATCTCTCTCACATCAGGTGAAGTCCCGTATGATTTTTTGGTTGCTAGGGTCAAACCACTGTTTAAAACGGGAGAGAAACTTTCAATTTCTAACTACAGACCCATTTCCATCACAAGTAGCTGTTGTAAAATGTTGGAGCATGTTATTGTAGGGTTCATTCATGAATTTCTGGCTGAAAGGAACATTTTGTCGCTCTATCAACACGGTTTTAGAAAAAAAATATGTCCACTGTTACGCAATTGGTCACTACTGTTCATCACTTCTCCGCGGTATTGGACGAGTATGGACAAGTTGATGTAGTTTTCCTTGACTTTAGCAAGGCCTTTGACAAAGTGCCACACGATGAGCTTTTGTATAAATTTGAACACATTGGCTTTCCTGATTGCCTTTTGAACTGGATAAGAGCTTATTTAAATAACAGAAAACAGTATGTTGATATTAATGGTTGTTTCTCTAATTTTCTTGCTGTTACCTCTGGGGTACCACAGGGCAGCGTGTTGGGACCGTTGTTTCTTCTTTATATAAATGATTTAGCCCACGTAGTTCCCGAAACTGTCTCCATCAGGCTGTTTGCCCATGATTGTGTTGTTTTTAGAGAGATTCGCTCACCTGATGACTGTGAAGTTTTGCAGGAATCCCTGGTTGCAATAGAGAGTTGGTGTGAGCAGTGGGGAATGATGTTGAATGCCGGAAAATGTGCATTTCTACGAATAACGCGCAAAAAACATTTCTTCAACTCCCAGTACTTCTTGCAGAACACTTGTATTGCAGATGTTGGGGAGTACAAGTACTTGGGCCTCACTTTGAACTCTAATTTATCTTGGTCATGCCACGTAAAACGTATTTGTTCTGCTGCATTTACTAAGTTGTGTTTTTTGAGACGAAAATTAAGACATTCTCCAAGGCACGTTAAGCTTTTAGCCTATGAAACTTTTGTTAGAGCTAAACTTGAATATGCTTCCGTGATATGGGATCCGCACTTGAAAAAAGATATCTACATGCTTGAGCTCGTTCAGAGAAAAGCGTTGCGTTTTATTTTTAACAAATATGGGCGTTACGATTCTCCGTCGAAGCTCATGACTGATAATGGCATTCAAACCCTAGCAGTTCGTAGACGCTTGGCCCGTTTACTCTTCCTCAACAATATTGCTACTTCTAAGGTGAAAATAACTCCGTCAACTATGATTAAACCGCTAAGCACAAGAAGGACCCGTCACACGCATGCTCATTCCTTTCAGCCTATCTTCGCCAGAACTAATCAGTTTAAGCACAGCTTCTTCCCACGTACAATTTCCGAATGGAATGCGCTCCCGGAAGCAGTGATACAAGCCAAAAAATTTTCCCAAGCGCTCCAGGAAAGCATCTGTCGCTAAGTATATACATTGTATGGTGTGCTATGCCTTGACCAATCTGCATTGTACTCCTTTTTATCGTTATTATTTTTATTCTTTGTATGTATGTGTAACAGGGTTATGTGTATTGCCAATTGCCCCTCCTGCTTGGGCCACAAACTGGCCTGCAGTATTCGCAATAAATAAATAAATAAATAAATAAATAAATAAATAAATAAATAAATAAATAAATAAATAAATAAATAAATAAATAAATAAATAATGCATTGCAATAAGATCGGCAAGTGCAACTTTCCAGAGTACTGTTTATTGCCATCGTACCCTCAATTCACCCGAATACTTTCAGAGTGGGTGCCGCTTTCTGCTTAAAGCACATCGCAAAATGCTCTTGGCATCCTCCCAAACATAAAGGCTATTAAATTGTGTGTGAACGCAGCGTTTTATAGCGACTCGGTTGTTTAAAAAAAAAAACAGGCTATAGGTCATGCAGGTGCGCGCTGTTGGTAGGTGTAAAGTACAGCACTGCAGTTTATCGATCATGCTATATCATCTGGCCCTGGTACCACTGCATAGAAATATTACTATCACCTAAACTGTGACGCATCGGTACTTAAACTATACTTAAAACAGAGTTACCGTGCACAACCGTGTGTTTAAACTTAAAAGCGCTTTAAAGAGCCCAGACATTGCAAATTAATTCAGGCGGCATGCCTTATACATAATGTCGTATAACTTTGCTCAAAATTTCATCTTTTTTACATTGTATGCAGCGTTTGTGTGGCATTTTGTGGGGGTGCTGACACCCCATGCAATGTTGCTTGCGCTGCGTGGCGCTCGTGTCTCGCACAGAATCCGTATTTCGGGGGGTGACAACTATTGAGATTGAGCTATAGGTAGCGTTGTCTTCGCGAGCGGTGATCACCACTATCATCATCATGGTTGATAGAGTGGTAGCGCCGGCGGGGACCCCTGGCGGAAGCGAAGCCTTGGTATGGTGGCTAGAATTGGGAGGTGACGCCAACGGGAGCTCGGAGCCGCTCCTTCGTTTCGAGCAGCGCGGCGGTGGCGCTGTCGGCGGAATGGTGATGCTAGTTACGCGCGCGCGCCTTGAGCGCGCGGACCTTTCAAAGATGCTGTTGCTGAAGCATGATTCAGATAAATGGGCGATTCAGATAACTCACTGTGACGATGGCTGATAGAACGCCATTTCAAGCATTAAAAGAAATTGGCTGCCGCTGCAAGACTTCTGTGACGTTGAATCTGCGCAAATTAAAGCTTTCGTTCGCATATCCCTGCAGTGTTTTGGAGTGCAAGGCGACGGCGTTTTTTTAAAAAAAAATATTACCAAAGTTCTGGGAGAGGACAATAAAACAAATATTTATTGCACATCATATTATTAGGAAGATCTATTGCATATCATGGAATACAGGGTAAAATAAAATAAAATGAAAAAATACACACATTTACATACGCTCGGGAGTAGTTAAAAACATTGAAACATTGCACACAGACAGCGCATCGCTTGGCACTAAGTAATAAGAGGCATACAATCACTTTCCACTCGGCAAAAAAAAAAAATCAATAGAGCTTAAAGTTACAATATCAAACTCAGAGCACGCGTCTAAGCTTCAGCAATTTCATTCTTTCCTGCTTAGCGTTTCGTTTGCTGTTCTGGGCTTTGACATGAAAGTGGAGCCTAGTAAGAACATAAAACTTGATAATACTGTGATAATACTGCCTTCTACATACTGTGTTTTCTTTCCTGCCGTGTATGCCGAATGAGTGCCACATGCTTCTGTTCCACGCAGCTCCATCAGTGGTGATAAAGTCTACGTGCAGACCGGCGTTTTCGCTCATGACTACTGCTTCGAGGATTATTTTGCCTAACGTCTCGGACTTCACATTGCTGCGTGATGCGAACACACCAATAATCTGGTGCCACGTGCCTGTAAAAGGCACGAACAATACTACAAGGCCATGGTCACATGCTACGGAGCGCTCACTCTCTGGTGTGAACTTCCCAAGGTCCACAAAACCTTCGATGGTGCCATCGGTTCCCAAGCTCAAGTGTTCAGATAGCTTAATCTCATCAATTAACAGCCCACCATGGCGCTGGAACAAGTCCATAGATTTTGTTTTTTCCGCCACAGCAGCAAACACTTTTTCGCTCAGGCCGAATCCACTCCTGTAACGCTTGAGATATCGACGTAGTGATGTTCGAGAAGGCAACGCCATGATGTTGTTTTTGCGTATATGCTCATAGAGGCGTGGGCTTTTCATGGACATAATAAGGCACTCTAGAGCCCATTCACTTTCATACTTCATCCCTTTCGTGGATTTTCTTTTAGCCGCAGCAAAGCACGCCTTGACTTGTTGCTGCTGCTTAATGGGTAGGGCCTTCACCGCTTCTTCAAATGCTGTAGAATCATTCCGTGCATTCTTTTCTTTCATTTGTTTGATGAGTGATTTAGCCTGCAGGACACTCAGGCGACTCCTTTTCGCTTGCGCTGTTCGCAGCTTAAGCCTGTATGAAAGCTTTTGGGACTGGGCCACATTTTTGCCTTTTCTTCGCCTGTAGGACTCACGATTCAGGAGTAGTCTTCTGAGGTGCTTGCATTGTGGGCAGGCTTTTTCTGGCGTTGGAGCAACCCCACGGCAAGATGGGCTGAAGGTTCTGCCATCAAAAGTCTTCTCCTTGTACTTTAAATTCACTCCAAATTCACCAGTTTTACCAAACCCTCTGCATGGTATCATGGAGTCGACGTCGCGAAGCAACTCTTCTGCCATTTCGATGTCGGTAATGTCAAGGGTCTTTATTTTTGTGGCTTGCACAAAAGCTGTCGCTTGAAGTTTGTTTTCATCTGATGTCATTAGCACATACTTGTCAATAGTCAACTTGTCACCATCTAGTGCGCAAACTGTAAACACCGTGGCGTTGTCGGCTCCAGCAATTAGATGTCGAGCCCAGTAAGCGCTGGGAAGACCACACTTGCGGACGTCGGGAATTGCGGGCACATTCGGAACAGGTATTTGGTTACTGTCGCTTTCTGTGCTGTACGAGCCAGCTGTCTCCTCGCAAGCAGACGTGCTTGGTTCCTGACGCCGAATTTTCGATGGTAGGCCGCAAGTGGATGTTCTTGACGTCCTTTTCTTCGGCACTTTCTTTGAAAGATACGCAGGAACATTTGGGAATATGGTTGGCACCGCGTCAGATTTCAGCACCGGTTCCCCTCGGGGAATCTGAACAGTTTCGCCGTTTATCACATGCGTGTAAAATCGCTCAATAAACTGCTCGTCGAAATGAAGCTCACATAGCGCCGACTTCACGTCCAACGACTTGTCGGCACGGGGTACGGCTCGTTGTCAGGCTTCGAAGAGGGCAGGGTCTTTGGGAACAGAGAAAAGAGAAGCACGCTGACCTTGCTCCCTCGATGACACATAGCCGCTCGTGCAGCCAGGAGCAAAGCAGTGGCGTTGCCTCGCTTTCGTAGTGCTGGAGTTCATCCTAGGGTCGGCACTCACACTGTCATGTCAGCAACTAAATACATTTTGCCATAAGCGAAGAAAACGCAGAAAACTGCGTTTTCTTCGCATACATTTTGCCATAAGCGAAGAAACGCAGAAAACTGCACACACCCAGACACGCTTCCAGAGGCGAACCAGCGAACCCAGCGGCGAGTCGACGAGAGAGCGCGGAGCGCGCGCTTCGCCCGCATCATGGATGGATGCTATGAGCGTCCCCTTTATAACGGGGTGGTGACAAGTATGCCACCAGGCTCGACAAAAAAAAAAAAACCTTTTTTCTTTTTTTATGTTGGCCTAATGCCTCTACTTCGATAAATTCTATCTTAATGGAAAAAAGGTAAATTTTCAGCTTAAGTTCTCTGCCATTTACGGCACACTGTCCATATTTTATTTTTCCAATATTTATTTTTGTCCTTTCTCTCTAATTTTCTGCCACCAATACTCTAACCGTCTCTTACTTATTTCAATCGCGGGTGTGTTCAGCTTTCCATTGTTGTCCCTAAAACCCAAGGCTTCCTGTAGGCTCGTGCCCAAACGTACACCTGGGTGGATATCTCCACATTCAATCAGAACATGCTCCGCCGTTTCCTTATCTTTCCCGCAGCATGTGCATTGTTCTTCTTCTTTACTGAATCTTGCTTTATAACTACGCGTTCTAAGGCAACCCGATCTCGCTTCAAACAGTAAAGCGCTTCCCCTTGAATTATCGTAAAATGCCTCCCTCCTTATTTCATTTTTGCCCTTTCGGTAGTTACTCATCACTATGCCGACAGGAGCGCCGTGGTGGCCGTCGCGGCGGTGCTTGAAAACGAGGATCGCGCGCGCTCGGCGAATATGCGGGCGCTGGCGTCACCTCCCAATTCTAGCCACCATAGCCTTGGTGGCAGTGCGCAACAAATAAGCTCGTCTTTTTTTTTTTTTCTACCGCTGAGGATGGGCCCCTTGCCACCCCTACCCTTGCTTCTGGACTGCTGCTTCTGTTGATGATGACCGTTCCACTGCTCAATTAATCTTTCCTCTTCTTTTCACTTTTCTCCCTTTTCCCTTCCCCGCAGGCACTGCGCCGTGCTCCCGATCGGGTTGCAGAAATTAGGTGCCTTATCTCATCTTATAACCACTACCACCACCACTTTTTTTGGCCTGGGGCGGTGGCGCAAACAGTTGCCTCCAGCGATGGGTCTGCCGTGGACGGCACAGCGGGCCGTCGGCGGTGGGCCCACGTGGTGAGTCAGGCGTTAGCGACACCGCCTTGTTTATCATGTTGTTGGGTGTGGTTTAATATTGTGTAAGGATGTCTTAGCGTGTTGATCACGATTGACGTTACAATAATTCGGCTGACGATATCGTCGTTCTAAAGCAGTGAAATTAATGCGTATTGTTTGGTTTGTTCCGACCGCGTCTGCTGTGTCCGTTCACTCCGAGAGCTTAGTGGCGCTCGCCACATCGAGACCCCACAATTGTTAGTGACCGACGGAAGGCAGTGGCCATTTTTAGTCTGAAAAAAAAAAAAGAAACATGCTTGTCCCATCAACCAGGCCTTCGTTGTAGCACTCTCATGCGCTTTGAAGGGAGCTTTCTGCTGAACTCTTATATAAGATTTTTATACTTTTACGGGTGCAAGAGCATGTGCCTACACGTGGTGAACGCAGTGTAGCGCAAAGCGCCGTCAGCCAGTAAGCTTTCCTGACTAGACTTATCGACATTCCCACGTTTCATGGTGAACAGAATGAGAAAAAAAAATCATATGCGAACGGTGGTACTGAACTAATCGCACAGATATACGGGCTTTTTACGATCTTTCTTTCTCTCTTTTTTGTAGTATGCAGATGACAAAGATATAAATAAGTAATTACGGTGCGCTACAGCAGTGCGTAGCAGGCGGAACACAGGGTAACCATGTGCAAACAGAGCAAAGGCGTGATTTAGTGCGAAAGCGTGGGAGAGTCACCCAGGGCGAGCATTCCTACGAAAGGCATAATGCGCTTTACTCGCGGGTAATGTTAACGTTGCATAGGCCTCGTGCACCGGTTCAGTAGAGGAGAGTGTAGATATTAACAGTAAACTGTAGTCGGTGCATTTGATCCGCCGACAATTGGTTCAGACCGCACGCAACGAAGAGCCGCTGCGTGTATTTGTATACGCGCCGCCGACCGCCTATCCACACTTGCGCGGGGATGGTGCTCGCGGCGAATCGCTAACCCCCGTCTAACTTTATTTTTCTTCACGGTTTTGTACGGGTGCACGCTGTCATGCAGACGCACATGAAGGCATGCCCATTTTAAATTATAGCGTGTAAATCACTGGGCTGCGAAATAACAGAAATTCTCTGTGCATATCACCTCACGACAGGGACGGCGAAGGACGCACACACAGCACTAACTTGCAGCCAATGTCTTCATTTGCGATCACACATGCTATTTATGCAAAAACAGGAGATCGATAAAACCGCAGGAAGGTCCAGCGCATGCACGTGTCACAAATATTTACATGAAAGTGACGAGACACTTCTTTTCTTTAGCAGCTAGCTGACAAAGCAAAAGAAGGCACACATTTTTCTTTCATCTGTCGATTACAAGCTTCAATTATTTCGCGCGCGATTCTTCCGTGGGCCCTGTAATATCTGGAATGTCCAAAACAACTATAAGAGACGCCGCAGAGAAGGGCTCCGGAAGTTTCGACCAGCTGCATCGGACATTTTGCCTCGCGACCTTCGAGTCAGCAGCCGAGCCAACCGTGGGGGACGGCGAATACGGATGTTTTGCAACGTTGGAGTGCAACCACACCAGTGAATGACCAGAGACAGACTTTACTGGTGAATTCCCGACGTCCTTTGTTAACGCGCACATTCTTGTTTGGCATACACGCGTTCATATGTCAAAATAACACAACACACAACATTCTGACTGCAATTATTTTCCACAATTTCCCCAGTGTTCAATCACACAATTCCGAATCCTGCTATTGTCTGCATTAAACTTTTTGCACATCCCTTGTAATCGTCCAGGAGCAAAAAACATGTCCGCACCGCACTGAGTTGAAGTATCATGTGTGGAATTGTCGTCAACACAAGGTGACAAAAATAATCTTGGGACTAGTTTTTGTCTCCGTAGCTTACCCGATCGAAGCGTTATTTATCACATGAACTCGAGTACAGTTCAGAAACTGTATAGCATTCTGCCGCCATTAAGCGCAAGAAGAGAGACACGACTACACAGGTGACTCCTGGCGTGGCTTTGCACAGAATGCTTGGGTTTGATTTCTGCCGGGACCATAACGTTATTTGCATTCGTTGGACGAACACTTCCGATGTCGTTTTTTTTTCTTAGCGGTGTCGCATTTTTAACTACGAATATCTCTTTTCGTCGTTCACCTGATACAAACTGTCAATCACTTAGTGGCGCATACCCGCATATTATAAGGCCCGCCATATGCCCGAGTATGCGCCACACGTGTCTGGAGGGACGTGTTAGACGTCGTACGCGACGGTATTGTGACGTTATTCATGTTACCTCGCATACTAGTACTCTACTCTAAGCAAAAGAAGTGATCACGACGAGAGCACCTATAGAAGTAGCGGCTGGACAGACAGACAGAAACGCTCTGTCTGCAGTAAACGCAAAGAGGTGCATTTAAAACTTCGTTCCTTAAAGCAGCCGCGTGTTTGAGAGCCCTGTTGCCCCGCTATAGACAGCTGCTGTGCAAATGACCATGTGCGAACACCCTTCTGGAATTTACACAGTGCAAAGAACACTAAAGGAGTTAGACAAGGAAAACGTTCAAATCCTCACCATTTCCAAGAACAGCTTACTTGATATGTTGTATAAATGGAAGCTCTGATATGTGTTTAACTAAACACAGTGCGACATTGTTTTTGTGAAAAGTCGCATGTTTTAATATTACGGTAGTACACATTGTATGCGTGTGTATTTGCTAAAATATACGAACTCCAGAACTGTGTCTGTATGTAGGAGGTGTGAAGCAAATCATTCTGTTACTACCGTGTTGAAAGAGTCACCAGCGCTTTGTGAAGCTGCGTGAAAGCAGCCGGCCTCTTTTCGCTCTGGGGCGGATTCATTTTAGGGATGGGGGGTTGCCTGAAGTAAAATTGGAGAGGGGGTCATGACCTTTTTTGTTTTTACTTGCACAAAACCCCCTACTACATAGCATAATTGCTGTTAATCTGGGCTCACAGTGGTTTCACTCACTCACTTGTCCTAACTAGTGATAGAAGGCGAACTACAAGCACTGAAGTGTGTGCGGGGGGGGGGGGGGAAGGGGGTGCCGACACAGACTTTGGGGGAGGGAGGCGATCGCCCCCTACCGCTTCCCCTCTTGATCCAGCACTGTTTTCGCTGTAACATGTATATATTGTATTGTTTATGTCGAAAATAAAAGTTTGACTGAATCAGCGGACGGGTAAGCGTTCATCGCAATGTTGATTCGCCATTTTGTGCAGCGGCGCCTATATTGTTATCTACGATCGCAGCTAACAAGGCCGATATCGCCGCGAGCAAATAGTTGATCACAGCTGCAACCGATATGCCCAGTTTCCCTCCTACGCGAGTATACGCGCAAATCAGTGAGACATGCACCAAGAGTCCCAAAGAGCCTGATGTGCGCCGACCACATATGTATACCAATATATGGAGTGAGATATGTGCCTGTAACGCTGCATATATTGTCCTTCCGTGAGCGATGTGCTATTTCTCTGATAGGCCAAACTTGCGGCGATGTTCTCTCTCATCCGATAAGCTCGAAGAATCGAACTATATTAGTCAGACCACATTCATAGACTGTCGTGTCTGTCTTAGTTTTCTACCACCCAGTAAGCGAAAATCAGCGCACCATATATGACTCTTGTTCGCTCTTCTGGCGTCGCTCAGTCACTGTGTCTTCTTGGTTTTTACATGGAAAATGAGGCTGTGTACAGAGATTATATAGTAAAGAAAAAAGAAAAGGCGTGGTTCATGCGAACATTTTGTAAACACACACACACACACAACCATATATATATATATATATATATATATATATATATATATATATATATATATATATATATATATATATATATATATATATATATATATATATATATATATATATTGTAACGAGGGTAGTGGGCATGGAGCTCGAGGATAGAAAAAGAAGAAGACTTGCTGTGATCGCAGCAAGTCTTCTTCTTTTTCTATCCTCGAGCTCCATGCCCACTACCCTCGTTACAATCGCCAAAGGGCATAACGGTGAATTCATATAGTCCATCCGGTGTTACAAAGGCTGTCTTCGGGCGGTCACCCTCTGCCATGGGCACCTGCCAGTAGCCAGAGCGTAAATCTAATGAAGAAAAGAACTCTGCTCCTTGTAGGCAGTCCAAAGCATCATCGATGCGCGGCAGAGGGTATACGTCTTTGCGCGTTATCTTGTTGAGTCGGCGGTAGTCAACGCAGAAGCGGATGGATCCGTCTTTTTTCCTGACGAGAACAACCGGTGAAGCCCAGGGACTGTTGGAGGGCTCGATGATGCCACGTTTCAACATGTCGTCTACTTGTTCGTCGATGACACGGCGTTCAGCAGATGACACACGGTACGGACGCTGCCTTGGCGGGGCTTGTTGACCGGTGTCAATCAATCAATCAATCAATCAATCATGATTTATTTCAGCTTCAAAGACATTCAGTGGAGCTTGGTGGGTACGGACAAAAAGCCATAGATGAGGCTTGACAGGGTCCGTACCCCCGGGCTTGGCAAACGTGGCGTACAGAGTGGCGTACAATCGTGGCGTACAAAGGCAAAAACGGGCACATAACAGTTATCTTCATTGCAACAACATAAGCGAGCTAGTGGAACTGAAAAAATGTACACAATAAAGGCACTGGTACAGTATACAGAGATGCACTCGTTCAAAATGAAGGGGGAGAGAGAGATTCACAGGTACATTTTATCATCATACACATGCGAATTGAGTATGCGGAAGTGTTACTTATGTTTTTCGGATATGTTAAGTAGTAGCGGTAGCTGATATTTCAACATCTGTGTTGCGTAATTGGTTCGTGGTCTTGGTAATCTCCAGACTTCACGAGTCCTCAAAATTCGCACATGTTCAGCGCGAGTTAGCGCCGACAATTCTGTGAAAAATGTGTCGTTATTTTTTATAGCCGACTTATAGCGATTGTTTAAAATTGTGTGATATAGCTCATGTACTGGGAATAAGTGCAGAGCCTTGAAAATCGGTTCCGTGTGGGCATCGTATGCGGCACTAACGATGTTACGAATGGCTTTCTTTTGAAGTTTGTGTAATTTCTGAACGTTGGTTTTGGTGGTCGTGCCCCAGACTAAGTGACAATAAGATAAGTTAGACAAAAATAGTGATTTATAAATTAACAATTTTATGTTTTGAGGCAGGACGTAACGAAACTTTGACAATATACCTACAGTTTTTGAAAGTTTATTTAAGGTGGCATTCACTTGATCTGTCCACGTCATATGCTCTTCAAAAATGACTCCCAGGCTTTTAGCAACGCGTGATAATTCTATAGTTGATGTACCTAACTTTAGACTGTTTGTGATGCCCAGTGTTTTGTTTTGAGGCCGAAATATAACAGCTTTCGTTTTAGCCGCGTTTAGGTTCAAAGAGTTGGCGATACTCCAAGTGTGAATTTTATTTAGGACGACGTTGCCTTTTTCAATGAGGTTTGAAGGGTCACGTCCTGTAATAAAAACACTTGTATCATCTGCGTAAATGATAAATTTAGTATTAGCACAAATATTTACTATATCATTCACATATAAATTAAAGAGCAATGGGCCCAAAATGCTACCCTGAGGTACACCAGCCTTAATTGGTTTGAATTCGGATACAAAACCATTAATAGTGACTTGCTGGTGGCGATGTTTAAAGTAAGAAATTATAAGTTTTAAGAAAGTGCCTCTAAAGCCATAATGCTGCAGTTTCTCAAACAAGGAATCGTGGTTAATTGAGTCAAATGCTTTTGAGTAGTCAATGAATATGCCTAGTGTACAGAGATGATCTTCGAAAGATTGTAAGATAAGCTCCTTTTGGCGCAATAGAGCCATCTCAGTGGAGCATCCCTTCCGGAAGCCAAACTGGCAAGGCGTAATAATGCTATGCTTCGTTGAAAAACTGGACATGCGTTTATATATCAATTTCTCAATGCATTTAGAAAAGACTGGAATAATTGAAATTGGCCTGTAATTGGAGAAATTGTTGATGTCACCACCCTTGAATATTACAGTTACCTTTGACATCTGTAGTTGTTTGGGAAATGTGCCAACAGAAAACATGAGGTTAATAACATGTTCCAGAATTGGTGCGATAATATCGATTACAAATTTTATAGGTCTGATTTGGAAGTCATGAACATCCGTACACATACTGTTTTTTAGTGACAAAAACAGATGTTATAATTTCATGCACAGTAGTCGGACACAAGAATGCGCTTTTCTGTATCGGTGCTGTTAAATATTGAATGCAATTCGGATCGTGCTTACTATTCACAAGTGATGTGAAAAAGTCGTTGAAGGAATTCGCCAAGCGTGCATTCGTTAATTCTTCGCCGTTACTATTAATTGATAAAGTGGATTGTTCTTGGGGGTCACCGTGTAGCACAGTGTTCAATCGTTTCCACATAAGGTGTGGCTTTTTAAGGACTTCTGGGGTGAAAAGATTGCTTAAGTAAATTTGTTTCGCTTCTCGGAGCTGTTTGTTCAGTTGGTTCCTGAAGCGCTTAAAAGCGTGTAAATCTGTTAAAGCTCTTGTTTTCATAAAGATCTGATACAGTTTGTCTTTTTCTTTCATGCTCTTGAGGTGTTCCCCGGTGACCCATGGCTTACGGGCTTTCCGAGCTCGTTTCGCTAATTTACGTGGAAAACATTGTTCATACGCTGCCTTAAAAACATTTATGAACTCATTGTACGCTGTCTCGGGTTCATCAACTTCTAATACTTTGCCCCAATCTGTTACACGCAAATGAGAGCGAAAGTTTTTCAGCGTGAAAGAGTTTATCTGTCTGTAAGATTTAGTGGACGGGTGTCGTGACGCAGTGGAGGGTTTTGTTTGCGCCGATAGTAGATAAATGGGTAGGTGGTCGCTCACAGAAGAACTGATGACGCCAGAACTAAGATGCTCGGGTGAAATATTTGTAATAAAGACGTCTAGTAGTGTCGAAGAAGTTGGTTGTATTCGTGTAGGTAGACTGATTGCATTAATATAACTGTTCGCGTCCAAGATCCTAGAAAGTTCATCATGACTTGTTGATTGTTGCAAGCAGTCTATGTTTATGTCACCTCCTAGAATGACAGTGCTGGCATCATCATTAAAATAACTAAGGTAACTATCTAAAAATGTGAAGAAATTTGACACACTCGCATGAGGTGGACGGTACATAACGCTGTACACTTTAGCACCATTTTTGACAGTGAGAACCTCAAAATCAGCAGTGGCTCTTGAAAATTCTTCCACAATAACACAATTCATGCCATTTTTCACTAACATCATGACCCCGCCTCCTTTTTTAAAGCTGCGGTTTACGAAGAAAGAAGTATATCCTGGAATTTTGATCACTTCTGTAGCATCGCGATACCATGTCTCGGTAAACATCACGATCTCGAACTGAAAATCCATGCGCGATAACAAACATTGTATTTCTTCCTCTTTATTTCTAGCAGACTGGGTGTTAATATGCAGTGCAGAAAATGAATATTTGTTTTGTGACAACCTGCAAATTTCCGAGACCGACAAAACTCGGTTTTCCATATTTCATATCGGAAACGGTATGTACGTACTCGACTTACTCTATCTTATCAAGGTCGCTGAGCTTCGTGACGCGTAGGACACGTGACGACTCATTTTTCCTTGCAAAGATTTTGCCCTCTTTCGTCCAGCAGAAACGCCAGTTTTTGTCGTTTTTCTTGCAAATTGTTTTTCCGAGAAGCACTTTCAATGCGGGACACAGGTGCTCGTTTATGAAGATAGGATGGCGTTCCTGGTGTCCGATGTCGGCCGTGGTCAAACGTTTCTGTCGTGTTTTTTCAAGCAAGGCATTTCGTTTTGAGCGGCTATGAAACTGCACTACAATATTTTGTCGTGAAGCGTCCCGTGTTGGTACACGGTGGCAAGCCTCAATGTCACTTTCGGAAACAGGTTCATTTACTGAATTTCCAATAGCTGCAAGTACGCTTTTCAGGTTTTCGTTTTGTGTCATGGGAACACCCTTAATCTCAATGTTCCTATTTCTAGAGTACTGTTCTAGTTGAGTGATCCTAAGTTCATTCTCAGTCACTTTGTTTCTTAGAAGCGCGCATTCATCCGTGAGGGAGCTGTTGGCTGCCTTCAATTCGGCATTTTCAGTTTCAATTTTTTTCAGCTGGTTTGCCATATCCTCAAAAGCATTATTCATGAAATCAAGGGAAGTTTTGATCTCACGATGCTCCTTCCGCAGCTCCCTCTCGAGCGACTGACGCATCTCAGTCAGGTCATGTCTTAAATCCTTCACAAGTTTGTACACCTCTGAGCGGGATAAGGTCATGGCAAAAGACAGTACAATACACTTGGATGGCAGCAGCAGCGACAGTAAAAAAAAAAAAAAAAAAAAAAAAGAATTTCAGACCTGCGATCAGTAGAAAGGTAGGTATAAGCGACGTTCCAAGACTGCCGCCGCTGCTGCCAAGTGAAGGACGTCGGCCGATGATCCTCTTGAAATACTTGTGAGCCCTGGCGGCACAGTCGCTCCCTGAAGTGACGTCACAGACGATTGTGACCGACGCCGCCCTTCCGGAAAAGAGCGAAAGATGTTGCCACCAAGACAAGCTTCACGTGCGTGTCGACGATAGTATCTGCGATCAGTAGAAAGGTAGGTATAAGCGACGTTCCAAGACTGCCGAACCTCTGCGGTCGTTCACCGTATTGACTGTGTCAATACGGTGAACGACCGCAGAGGTTCGGCTTAAGCCTGACTGGTCACGATCGAATGAAGAACGAAAGCGGAGAAGAAGATTTATAATCTCTTCGCGCTGAGTTGGTGCGAGCTCAGAGTCGATGGCATCCGAGAATACGTCCAGAGCTGCATCATTAGGCGCGTTGGTAGGAGTGACAGCACCAATTGGGAGCGAAACCGCAGAATCGGGTATAGTAGCCGGAAGAATGCACTCGTAAAGTTCGTAGCTTCCCAGGCATTCTCCACGTAGTAGGGATGACGGGCTGTGCGACGGATTGCAAACATAAATGGCAGCGTGACCATTGCGAAAAATGACGACGGCAAACGGAAGCATGATATTTCGACGGCACGCAGATGGGACCGATGGCATAAACAACACAGGTGATTTCGGAGGGGAAGCACATGACACCGAGACAACAGCAGCTGAGAAAGGCGCAATGTCAACGTCAGAAGCAGCAAACACTCTACACGAAGCACCATCGTCGGGGTCATAGCACGGCACAGACAACGCGAGTTCAGAACGAGCACAGTCGACCAAAGCAGAATTTGACGAAAGAAAGTCCCACCCAAGGATAACGTCATGCGAAGAACGGAATAAAACTACAAATGTGACGACGTACATCGCACCTTGAATGACGACTCGTGCGGTGCACAAAGCTGAAGGCTGAATATGATGGGACGTAGCTGTCTGCAAAGATAGGTCGGTAAGTTGTGTGGTCACTTTCTTTAAGTTTCGGCACAGTTTCTCGCTAATTACAGATACGGCAGCTCCAGTGTCGACAAGTCCGTGCACCTTAATGCCATCAATATAGAGTTCGATTTCGTTCGGGGGACAGCAGTTAGGTCTTGAAATTTTCGCTGCCAACGCAGTTCTTGCCTCCGGAACTGCGCCCGTCAGTTTTCCCCTCGCGGTGGGCTGTTGCGACGTAACATCGGAGAAATAGATCGACGACGAGGAGAAGGTGAACGGCTTGCGCCGGATGGTCGGCGACCGGGACGTACGTCTAGAGGTGGATTGGTAGGAACGGGATATCGCGGCTGAGTGGGCATGGTGGGCATGTAATGTGAGGTCCCTGCATTGTCGTGAGAAGGGAAGCTGCGACGACGGCAGTGACGAGCTACGTGGCCTGGGATGCCACATGAAAAACATATCGGCCGATTATCTGGAGTGCGCCATTGGCTGACGATAGGGGCACTGTTCGCTGAATAAGGTACCGTAAATGGTCGTGCAGGCGGCGGCGTTATATAAACGTTCTGACCTGTTTCATATACAGCCGGAGACGGGATGGTCAGCGAGCGGGAAGGTGGCGTCGACGAATAAACGTGGCGAGTAGCTTCGTAGGTGGCCGGAGACGCTGGCGCACGTGGTTGAGCAACTGCGGCTGCATAGGTTAGTGGTGCAGTAACAGTTGGGGGAGCCTGAGCTGGCGGCAATGCTTCGGCAACTTGCGATCGAATGACCTGGCGAAGCGAAGGCGACAAGGGTGCCATCGGCTCGGTAGTTCTTGTGATTATAGATAGCTGCCGGGCGACCTCCTCGCGTATGAATTGCTTTATGACTGGTATCAACGCAGAGTGGTCGGCGGTGTCATGGGGATAGTCGAGGGATGAGATGTCCGCGGTGTCTTGAGCAGCGCAACGCGTAGAAGCGCGCTGCCTACGCAGCTCATCATAGCTTTGGCAGAGCTGAATCACCTCGGCGACCGTCTGGGGACTCTTCGCAGCCAGCATTTGGAACGCACCGTCGTCGATTCCTTTCATGATGTTCTTGATCTTGCCTGCCTCGTCCAGAGTCGAATCGACGAGCTTGCCGAGAAATAGCACATCTTCGATGTAGCTCGTGAAATTTTCATCTGCTCTCTGTACTCGGCCCCGCAAGCGCTGTTCAGCACGAAGGCGGCGGACAGCAGGACGGCCAAAGACTTCCGCGAGGGTTTTCGCCAATTCCGACCAGGTACTGAAATCACTTTGATGATTTCTGTACCATAGTTTTGCCACGTCGGTCAGGTAAAAACTCACATTTGTGAGCTTATCGGCTGCGTTCCACTTATTGACGGCGCTCACCAGTTCATACTCGGCAATCCAGTTGTCCACATCTTGGTCCTCTGTGCCACCAAATATGGGGGGGTCGCGCTGCCGGAGAGCGCCAGCGCAGAAGACAGGCACAGGTGCGAGATCTGGAGTAGCAGCATGAGATGGCCCCGGATCAGTCATTGTAGGAGGTCGTTGGAGTGTGCGGCTGCGAAGTTCCAGGGTGAGGACCAGATGTGCCCAGCACTTCCACCACTTGAAACGGGTTGTTGAACAAGCAGGCGAACTCGGCGAAGGAGAGCTTTATTTAGCGCAAGGGCTAACTGAACGCAAGCCTGCGATCACAGCAAGTCTTCTTCTTTTTCTATCCTCGAGCTCCATGCCCACTACCCTCGTTACAATATATATATATATATATATATATATATATATATATATATATATATATATAGTGTCCAATTTCTCTAATTTGTCCTCTAATCCTTGTAGAGACATCATGAATAACAAGGATGACAGAGGACACCGCTGCCTAAGCCCCCGTTTTATCTCTGTGAACTTAAATACCTGTTTTTCCCACTGTATAAATATATCTTTTATTTTTATAGATATCCTTTAGAACATTAGTGAATCCATCTTCCACACCTAGTGTGTCTAGTATTCCCGACAGAGCCTTTTGAACCACGCCATCGTATGTTTTCTTGATATCCAAAAATGCTAGCCACAGGGGCCTGTGTACCTTTTCTGCTATTTGATGCACTGCGTTAGTGAGAACAGATTGTCTTTCAACCTCTTGTGTTTCCGAAACCCATTCTGCAGTTCCCCCAGCGCCCCCTCGTCCTCTATTCATGCATGCAGTCTTTCCTTTATAATTTGCATCGCCAGCATGTAGACCAGTGATGTCAGTCACTGTTATAGGACAATAGTTGTTTATGTCAGCTTTGCTGCCGTTTCCTTTATATATCATGCTCATGCTGCTAAGCTTTCATCCCTCGGGGACTTCACCATCGACTATTGTTTTGCTCTCTACCTCTCTCAAAGTCTGCTTAGACTTGGGACCCAATACCTTTATCAGCATAACTGGGATGCCATCAGGGCCTGTTGATGTACTACTATGAACCCTTTTCTCAGCCCTTTGCCACTCTCGTTGTGAAAATGGAGCCACTGCTCCACTCGATCTATCCCTGTCTCTAAAGGTACATAATTAACTCACTTCTTTGTTGAAAGTTTTCCTATATATTCGATAGCTTCGTCTCCTTCTAACCAAACACCTTGAGCTGTAGTTATAAACCTCTGCTCTAGGTTTGTCTCATTTCTTAGAGAGCTTAGATGGTTCCAAAAATTTTGCAGCTGCCTTTCTATTCTTTGATGTACTTCTGCTAGTCACTGAGCCCCATTTATTCTAATGTTTTTATTGATCAGAAAGGATACTTTCCTTATACAGCTTAGAAAGATGCCCCCCCCCCCCTTTTTTTTTTTCAACATCATCTGTCGATTCACCTCGCTGCTTAGCACGTCTGTGTTCCCTAGAGGCTTCCTGACGTTTTGCTATGGCGCTCTTAACTTCCTCATCCTACCAATTCTTGGGCTTGTGTCTCCTTTTCCGGGGTGACTCGTCACGTGCCTTAGTAAGCTCTAGCTCGAACAGTCTGATCAGATTCGTGTACGTCCACACTGTTTTATTATCCTTAGTGATTACTTTTTCAGCTTGTTTAGTTGTTTGCTTCTAATGTATGTCGCAAGCGCCACTGCGTGGCGCTTGCAGAAAACTGAATTCAGGGCGACTCCGCTGGCATTACGAGCCATCCGCCAGGCATCTTAATAATGTCAGGCATCTTAATAAAGGAGGCGTTCGACGATCATGGCGCTCGGCCTCGCACCGAGGCTGAGCCCATGGCACCAATGGATGAGCAATCATTTGCGAGACCACTCGGTGGTGGCCTAAATTTCCACTGTTTCTTCAATCCCGCAACCACGTAAAGGACGCGTCGCAACGTTTCTCAGGTGAGGCTACTTCGAGCGCCGCACTGAAGGTGTGCATTGGCCTTTGCTTGACTTCGGGGCGATGCCTGCGCGGTAGCAATCCAGCCAGCGAACACCTGGGCGTTCGCTGAATCGAGCCTGAGTGTTTTTGAGGTAACCAAGCTTTTGTTGCTCCTCGATGCTGGGAACGAACTGCCTGTAGTATCCGAAGCAATGGAACTCGCAGATCAAAGGCAAACCGTGATGGCCTACTGAACGTAGTAGCGCATGTAGGAAATGTGTTATATAAATAACAGTTCACGCCACCACCTCGAGAATGCCCCGTTTTGCGTTTCCTTTGTTCTCGATCAAGTATTCATCTTGCAGCTGCCGACTGATTCAAGACATTTGTAAACATCGTACGTGAAGGCTACACACGGCGCAAACATGTTTGCACTCGGGGGAAAACGAAGCTGTATTGCACAATCATTTCGATAGAGTGCTTGAGACGGTTGACTCGTGTGGAATTTATGACCGTTTGAACAATTATTGCCGGTTAGTACGTGAAGAATGGATGTATTTACCGCGTACTTCGGACTGTCGCCGTCTGATTACTCCGTCGCCGAAGCAGCTGTCATCTGGAGTGGCATCTATGTGTCGTTGTTCTTGCTGGAAATTTAAATAAAGTTTAACAGTTCTAGCTTGCTTGCGACATGGTACAAGCTATTGCTGTACTATAAATGTGGTTATTCAAATAAGCATCGTGAGATGTTTCATCGTGACAGGAGACCCGTACTCACAACATTGTGCTAACGATAATTACACTTGATTGGCTCGCAGTTTACCGGCTACGCGATGTAGTCTGATCCCACAGAATGGCTAAAGGAAAGGCATAAGGCTTTTGATGTAATCTGCTATAAATGCCAGCCAAGTGCCTGGCACTTATTCCTTTCACTGAGAACTCCTCTCTGTGGTTAACTCCAAGGGACCCAAAATATTTATTAATGTTTAACAGCATTGGCCACAACAGGTATCAAGTTAAAAGTGTGAAAGGCAATTTATTTTCAAATGAATTCTGTAATGTTCATTTGGGCTGGCAGCCTAAGAGGAGAGAATAGCTGTCCAGAGAGTCAAGTTCCTGTGCACTGCCTCTGGCACAGCTTGGTGCTGAAGTTTTGTGACATTCTACTATATCTTATAGCCTCGGATAAAGATAAGTGGTTTCAACCTGCCTCAACTTCTCATCATCTCATGCATGTGCATTCAAGTGGCTGGATGTTGCATGCATTTCTTTTAAAATGAGGAACCGATTACACTTCCTTGATCGTCGTGGCGTGCATTAGCTCCATCAGTGCTGCAGAGCGCAGATATTTGTCGAATTGATTTAAAAAGTGAGCCTTGGTCCACGAATCAAGTTCAGAATCGGAAGTTTTATTTCCCAACGAAATTGTTGGGGATCCTTCAGGCGAAAGGCTGCACTATACAGCTTGAATGTGCCTGAAGCTCCTCACATGGCAACACTAAAGTCGGCATAGATATCCAAGTACACAATTTCAATTCAACTGAGAAAATAGGGTATTTTGAATAATACATACAAGCACGCGGTATCTATGAACAAAATAGAAATGTAGTGCATTTTGTCAGAGTAAAGGTAAAAATACATTGTTATCATCAGAAATAGTGGTAGTGACAAAAAAAAAGCACTAATATTAAATGGCTTATGCATAATGGTATGATACACTGTTTATTGAAACATTGAGCATGAATAGATAGAAAAGGAAACAATGCAAAATGCAAGAACTGTTCAACTTCATTTATGCTTTCATTCAGATTTGTAAAAGTTTTCTGATTTGTTTGCACATTGAAGTAGTTAAGGCAATTCTTTCCCTTTCCAATTTATTTAGAAATGACGGTAGGCTATGTCTCCGCGATTGCATGAGATAATTTGTGCAGCGGAATGGTACGAGCTACCTGTCTTGGCTACGAGCGCGTGAGTCACTTTTTTAGGGTTCAAGTCATGACGTATGTTTTAAAGGGGCCTTCCAATGCTTCAAAACAGCGGTGCTGACCGCATCAACGCATAGTGGCTCTTGGCAAAACTATTTTGAGGGGAAATGACGATGGATGGCGCAGGCCTGTGATTGGATGGATGTAACATTAGAATTAATTGTGGCATTGCATGAAAAATGAAGATTACTATAGGGTTTATTTTTTCTTTAGCGTGGGTTTTCACTGAATCCAAAAGGGACTAAGCCTCTCCAACTTTTTCAGCTTTAAAGCTGCAAACCTAATAAAAAAATGCATGGACGACACAGCACTGGAAGAAATAGGCCGGGGACGCTCCAGGGGCCGTTGTTTGAAGAAAGTGAAGGGGAAAAGTGTAAGAGCGTTGATATATAGACGCCGTTGCAACAAGAAAGACCAGTAAAACTACAAAAAATTACAGAAGCGTTCGCGAGTTGCCTGATTTCGCACGTGCGGTTAGCTATTCAGTACCACATTATTTGTTACCATTGCAACGGCGCCCTCAATACGTTGGAAATAGCGGGCAATATGGCATACAAGCTTCCTGATGAAAGAGCTTTCAGTTTATTTTATTGGGGCGCTATCCTGCATCATAAGGCAAAAAAAAAACAAAGTCGGGTGACTCCGCAAAATCGAGTTGAGGGTATGCATTCATTTTATTGTATTTCAATTTTTCTAGGCTGATTAACATTGAACTGGGTGCCCATATTGCTGCCATTCTTGCAGTACTAATGTCTTAAGCCTTCAGTCGACGCAACCAGCTAGTAAAACATGCCAAACAATGAGGTCTTGAAAATATTTAGAGAATTGTGTGATATTGTCGGAGCCGAAACAAAATGAATATAGAAGCCAGTGTTCGTAAACACTTGTCGCGCATTGTGTACTATGTTTTTGATAAAGTTGTGCAGTGGAATGGAAATTGAGCACATTCAATATTTGTCAAAACACGCATTTTTGAATCTGAAAATGTGCATGAATGTCACCTTTCGTGGTGGTGGACCTCAGAAGCACACAGTAGTTCAGATAAGATTGAAACAAGGTGTAATATATCTGTAGTTTTACCCTCTGTGGAAAAAAATGCCAACAGCGAGACAGCTCACCAGTGGCACATGACAATTTTGTGACTAGTTCTACGTGATGGGTCCAATTTTGATCTTCTGAAAATGTAATGCCTTATACTTATCATTTCCTCAATATTTCAATGGGAGCACCATCCAAGGATAATTCTTTATTGAAAAAAGACTGCCTGCCTCTAGCTCTGAATAATATGGCCTTTGATTTTGAGCTGTTAATTGTTACAGCATTATTACGAGACCATGTCAGCAAATTGGAAAGAATAATGTAAGATTTATGCAACAGATAATCAAGTTCATGACTAGAGACAAACAAATTTGTATCGTCAGCGTACAACACAATGAATGCATCACTAACACTTTCAGCAATATCATTTACATTAATTAGGGTCGGTCCCAATATGTTACCCTGCAGTACTTCTGCTTTAATTTGGAATATGAGGAGCAGAATTTTTTAATAGCAACGTACTGGGTCCGCCTTGAAAGATGCGATTGAATCAACAAGTTTGCCATGCCATGGATACCGTAGGTGTCTAGCTTTCTAATTAGGTTTATTATTTAAATGAGTTAATGCCTTGTTTTTATTTATACTTATACCTACAGTGCCCTCAGGGGGCATCGTTCTAGGGTGGTTTACAAATTCAAAGTACATTTAAATCAGTGGGAACAAGTTGAATTGCACGGCACACAAAAAATAAAAACAAATCAAACTTTTACTGTAAACATATCTAAGGTCAGTAAATCTTGTCAATTCTTAGTTCTTTTTAGCATAACAACGCTTTCCCTGTCGACCTGCCTGAGCCAAATACATGCTGACAGTGAGGAAAAATGTTATTTCTACAAAAAAAAAATGTTGAATAATGCAGATATCACCTTTTTTAAAACCTTAGAAGAGGCAGAGTGAATAGAAATTAGCTTGTAGTTCCTCAAGTTATTTCGATTGCCTCATTTGAAAACCACTAGAACCCTGCCTTTCTACATAGCACTTGGAAAATGGCCAGATTCTAGAACAAGATTAAAGATAAATGCAAAGTGCATTGCAATTTCATAATTTACAAACTTTATGGTTCTGATTTGAATACCATCTGCATCCATAGCATTGTTGTTTTTTAGACCAAAAAAAGTATACAAAAAGTATGCAAAAGCTGGCTTGAAAAAAATACTATGCGGGCATCTATTAACAGCAGTGCCACTGACTATCCAATGATGCCCCACGAAGGGATCGTTGAAGCTTTCAGTTTAAGCGATGCCCATTACTTTTCCAATATTGAGGGGGACTTTATGAAAAGGCTGTTTCACAGTTTTGTTTTCTTTTGTCCTATGGCTTCGTTGGTAACTTTGCATTTTTTTTTTTTGTGGATGGATATTTTTCCTGCGCTCATGCTAAAACAGTTTCACGATGGTGCGCTGTAGCCCTTTGTAGTTCCGTGTTCATAGTAATCCGTAATTTCTTAAATGCAATGAGATTGCTTGTCATTAGCACGCATGAAAATTTATTAAATTACCTATTTTTCCTATTTATAATCTTGATGTGTTGAGGCTGTATCCAAGGCTTTTTAATACGTATTTTTACCTTGCCTGTTTTGAGTGGAAAAGACTAATTGTAGATACGAATGAAAATTGACAAGGATTTGCCATATGCCTCACTAGTATTTTTTTGTTATATAAAGGGAACCAGTCTGTGTGCAGTACAAGGGCATGAAAGTGTTCCATATTTTTTCTTGACTAACATCTATAACTGAGTGTGGTATCAGGCAAGCATTTTTCATAAAATGAACATGCTATGAATATCGGGCAGTAGTCGCTGATATCAAAGCTGGTAGTCCCGGCTGTGTAAATCTGTGTACCAGCGTACGACTAGTTTGTTCAACTGAAGTATTTATTTATTAGAATTTTGGTTTAGTGAAAGCGTTTTGCATTGAATTCATCATAAAATCACTGGGGATTTTCTAAAAGTTTGTTCTTCTGAAATATTCGCTGAACCAATGTTTGTACAAGTGAGAGTTCACTGTATTTACTCTTGCACTGGGGCACATTCAGGTTCAAGCTTAGCAAACATGCAAAACATGCATTGTTGCCTGATGTACCCATGCATACGCATTCAATGTTGCATGAATATCTTTTATGAGGAACCAAACAATTCATGACATGCGGCTCAGTTTAAATCAGATTTAGGTAAGGTCAATTTACTTTTTGAGGGCCTTGTATACTGCTTCCAAAATACACAAAAAACATGTCATCAGTAATTAGATACGTAATGATTAATGTATCAAAGAACTAAAATGTTTCTACTGCAATGTATTATTCTTGTGCTTGTGCACTGTCATGACAAATTTCTTGGTTGGTTTTAAATTTTGTAGCCACCTTGCATAAAGATAGAAAATGTCCTCCAGTCCTCTGGGAAACATCTTATTTCTCTCAATGGGCTACAATGGTTTTTTATGCTGCATATGCAAGAACAGGGCTACTTTGATTTTGTGGCACGAATGCTTGGAATGTGGTGACGAGTGATTGCGGTACAGTTTGAAGAAGTTCACTTGTGGGAGTGCATCGCTGATATCAGAAGTAGTGGGGAACATGCACAGTGCAACACTTAACTTTTTCATAGGATTTTTAAAGGAATGGTACTCCTTTTCTTTGTGCAGAATACAGTTGAACCCGTCTATAAAAGCCACTGGATATAAGGCACACCAGCGTGCCTGCATCTACACAAGGTTTAATGAGAAAATGGGAGCATGTTACCCTGCTTATAAGAGACACCTCATTAACTGCTGCTCGGTGTATGTTGAGCTATAATTACATGTGTTTATGTTGATGTTGACTTCAGTGCTTCTACTGGTGCGTTTGCATACCTGGAAAACTGAACTTCACCAGTCAAGGTTGTTTGTGTAACGTTGGGGGTGGTTACCTGATGTGCTGTTTGTTCATGAGACAGTATGCTCAAGCCTTTATTGTCTCTAACTACTAGGAGGTCATTTTTCTGGGGGTGGGTGTCAAAAGAGCTTGTGTCATTCAGCCTATAGAGACTTTAATAGCTCAGAATAGGTCTTTATGCATGCGTAGAAGCTAGAGCAAGTGTGGTTGCAAAGGGCAGTGAATTTGCACTATCGGATCCTTTGGAGCTCTGCTGGAACACCTGCTTCCTGTAGAGGTTCTTTAGATACTAGTAAAGCTGTTCATGGCCCAATTTGTTTTGGCTTGTAACTAGAACGAGCCGATCAATTCCACTTGAAACCAGACTAGTTGCACATTTCCACCAGGCCACTAACAGAGTGTATGATACTTTGGTTGCTCTTTAAAAAAAAAAAAGTAGAATTGAATGGCATGACCATTACTGCCGAGCGTCGCGAATTTTTGACATACCAAAAAAACTTCAAGCAAGCAAGCAAGTAACGAAATGCATGCCACCTCTAATGCCAGCTGTGAAGTACCCATGGAGAACATAGCTTTCAGCATAAAAAATCTAGCACCATCTTCTCTGAGGTATTTCGTGCTAGAACCAATTGTTTTGTAGCCAATTACGGAGAGTACACAGTGCGTGTAAAAGCCCCCACTTCTTCGTTCTTTCTTGTCTGGGTGACGAAAGTTGTACCTTTGATAACTTCGTTTATTTGGTCTGTAGACACCTAAGAGGTGGCACACGGCATGTTTTGAAGTACGCTTTTTGTGTCAAGGTCTTCGTTTCTGTGGCATTGGAGAATTCGCGTCATAAATCAAAGTATGCATCAGCGTTGCATTTTAAATAATTTAACTGTGGAATCATTTAAATGTTGCTATTTGAAGCTGGAAAATCAAACAGTTTATATTTTGCTAGGCAGTTTAATGATTCAGGCATTAAAGAGTCAATACCTGTGGAAGGTTGAGCTTGTTGGATGAATGAGCCAGTCAACTCGCTGATGAATGCACTTCTTTCATTTGTGCAGGGCATGGCGTCCTCCCCGTTGATACTGCGTGTCAAAAGTGCACAGGGCCAGTTCAGGTTAGACACTCTCCATGTGGACAGCACGGTGGAGGAGCTGCTGGGCTGCTTGTTCAGCTTGACAAGTGTGCCGCCAGCCTCAATGCGCCTGCTGCTGTCTGACGCCCCTCCGCGGCCTTTGGACTGTACCGACCCGCAGCGCCGCCTCGACGCGCTACCCCTCCGTTCCGGTGACACGCTCATTGTCGAAGCCCGTCGTGAACAACCTGCAGTATGTGCTTCCTCTCGTCATAATGATCTTGAAACATTGAAATACAGTTCCACAGAAATTGACGCCAACAGGCACACTTGCCGTCATGGCTACCCTTGATTATTATTTTTTTTTATTGTGACAAACACTTGTCTTTAAGGCATATTTTTGTTAAATGTGTGCTGTTAGGCCTGTGTTGTGTATGAAGTGAAGTAGTGTCTTGTGGAATCTGTTTTCATGTATCCAGCAATTGTAACTGGCTGTGTCGCTGTAGCGAAGGCCGGCTTGAGCGAGGTGACGGGTGCGTTCTGGCTGCAACCCTTTACATGTCCATAAAAGGTGGTATGTATCTGCTTGCATCGCAAGAGTGGGACAATACGGACATGTATCACCAACTCGTAAATGTGACTAGGTGCAGTGACCATTCCTGAATCTTCAGAGGTTCGCTCGCATACTAGGTCTTGATATTCACCAATCCGGCAGTTGAGTGCACTGGCTTCGAAAATCCAGACAGAGTTCCACAAAAACACTTAATCTGATTCGCCGCATTGCATCGAAAGCAGCTGGAGCTCGTACACATGTAGCTCGACAGCTCGTCCGCATAGTTCTGCAGCCAAGAATTTTATACCAGGCGCAATTTCAAGGGTTAACTTTGGCCCAGTTGGCACAGTTGGAGAGTATTAACGGTGATGCTATGCGCACAATAACAGCGTTACCTCGCATCACTCCCGTATCAACTTTACAGGAGCACGCCCAGCTTAACACAATTAAAGAGCTGGTTACGCAAAGTACCCTTGATTAACACTCCCATGTTTAAAGGCACATAAAGTCGAGGAGCTTAGTTGGTAGAGCATCGGATGTGTTATTTTAACGTTGCAGGTTTGGTTCCTGCCAGTGGCAAGTTGTCTTTTTGTCCACTCTTTCTTCTTCACATTTACATTATAGCTACTGCGAATAAAATCCCCATACTTGGCATTAATGTCTGCTCTCATTAATACTGTGTCTAGTGAAGAAAATCGAGTCCTTAAATTTTGAATTGGTTTTCTTGGGTCCACAGACAGTAAAATTGTAAAACCACCTGTTCACCTGTGTTAAAGGGGTACTGACGCAAAAATTTTTGTGTGGAATGTTTTTGCTGCAGCATGTTGCCGGATGTGTATTAGTAATAACTAGAGATTGGATTATAGCAGATGCCTATTTTGTTTTTGTGTTCTTATCTTACCACTTTGTTATATATGAGCATGAGGTTAAGAAGGCTTTTTATAGTGTTTTCATAGTGCCTATAAATGCATATTTTCAATATTGGTGCCCATATGAACACTATTTATCCTAAACTTTTGCTTTGGAGTAAAGTCGGAGTGTGATGCGGGCTACTTTGCTGTCCGAAAATGATAGTGGCTCAGCAGATCGCTCAGATAGATCGGATCTCGCCGGAATGGTCGTCTGCACACAAGCAGATGCTTCTCCAGATGCTCTATGCGAGTAATGTTTAATTTTTTCAGATTTCAACACGAGATAAGCCAGATAATACAATAGTTAAGTTTGTTTATTTTAGCTTTTTCTTCTCGACGCAAGGGGGCGCCTCGTCCCCTAGAAGCCGTCCAGATGTGTTCCATTTCTCGAACAGCATGGGCTCGGTGCTGTCTTCTAAGCTGTCTGTGTAGACTGTCTACGATGCTGTCTAAGAATTGGAACACAGCCTTACTTGGGAAACTCTATGGTCTGCTCGCATCTTCTCGGCGTTTGCTAGCACGTGTAGCACTTCGGTGTAGCTGCAGGACGATGGAGAATGAATGGCAAACTGTGAAGTGTCATCACGATAAAATAAGGTGCAAGTAAAAAAAATGAGATGTCCTCACGATTTTTGTTTTGTTTGTCATTTATTTGTTAAATGGTGCTTCACCAGGTCAAATGAGAAATTTCAGTTAGACACTGGAAATTATTGTGTGCCTAATCACAAGCTTTGTACCAAAAGAATTTCATAGTTGGTTCGTTGCCAGCCGCAAAAGCATAATGTGAGGACGTCAGCTAAAAAGCTTTGCCACTTGTTCGGTGTAGACTTCGCAAGCCGAATTTCGTCCCGGCCCTCTTCGGTATCGAAACAGCTCGGAGTCAGAAGGTCACACTATGCAAGCGAATAACACATTATGCGCACGCAAGGTTACATTTGCACAACATGCCCAAGCCAGGTCATGCACGCAAGGGATGCTGTGTCATTTTCGTGTTCTCTGTATTGTACTGCCTGTTTCTGTGGGATGGACTCCTCTATGTGCGCACGTTCGGTGAGGCTGACATGGATCATGTATTCTTACCACGATACGCAGCGTCGCACCGATGGAACTGCTTTAAGAAACGATGCACGAAAAACACTCAAAGCATTGTCAGGGCTGGCACCGGCACGATGTGAGAACAGCAAGAACACCAAGGCCAATGAAACGGAAGCAACTTAGCTGCAAATCTCGCTGAATATGAAGTTAATAAAAAAATAAATAACACGCAAAGATTCCGCTTGTATGTTTTAATGTTTCTTTCAACCTTCATACTTATATTCCAGCAACAGATTGCGAGAATTATTCAAGGTGACGTGCGTAATTTGTGCAGTGTCACATACTACTTTGACATGCGCAGGACCATTCCTTGTTGTATACGACACCTCCACAATGTTGGGGAATGAGATGAAGGGCAAGTGCGATTCACCTTTTTCCAGGATGAATGTTGCAAATCTTGGCAGGCGATATTGTGAACGCCCAGCACATGTGATTCTCTTGCTTGCTCAAAATGCTCAAACCTGATGAGGGGCTTTTTAAGGTGTTTGCAGACACGAAAATGGACCCTGTGCGAATAGACCTGGTTAATACAAGGTTGAAACACCATTCTGGTCTATTAGTGGTCTGGCTATTTGCTCCCGTGCGGCCTTTCTCTGCCATGCCGAAAAGAAAGAAACCCAGGAGCGTGTTCATTTGACAGAAGACACTTAACTCACCATGCTGGACAATAAAAGGAGACACTGTGTTCTGCTCAACCTGCGGAGAAAAAAAATTGCATGTCTATGCTAAGCCATTGGTGCCTTTGAACCACAATAAAAACAGTATTTCTGTTTGTTTTTCTGTTGTAGACACAGGTCCCACACATATTTCTTCAAAATTTGAATTTCTGTAAAAATGTATTGTGCCTATAATTACAATTTATGGCTCCTTAAATTGCGTTTTGCCTGCCTATTTTCGGTGTCTAAAACCCCTATGCTAGGCGCCTGTAAATCCGGCCTCCTGCGGGCATGGCATATCGCTTGCTGCAGAGCACGACAAGTAATTAATCACTGTTCATTTGCTGCTTACCAGTCTCGGTTCTGGTTTGGGAGAGATCTGAGAACGACAAGCTAACATGGGCAACTAGTGCCATCTAGCTTGTGAAACAGCACATGAAACTGTGATAAACTTGCGGCCTTTTGCATGTGGTATGTGCAGTGTGATGTACTTGTTGTCATTCTCATCGTCATCACCTGGTGGCGAAGAATTTCTTCAGGCTTTTAGACGTTCGCCGTGGGCACGGGCTCGTGAGCCCGCTGGCGCAAGCACACTCACTATTACAATGTTAGTTGGGTGTCTCTAATCTTGGCCGCAGTAGTGATGTTGTGGAAGTTTAGGGTCCCGTTCAGGTTGCTTTGTTTGATGACAGTGTTGCAAGGTGTAGCGTATAGCACTAGATCAGGCACGGGAAATTAAAAATTCATATATATTACCGTCCAAGCTGTACTCGCTGTCCAGATTTGGTAGATGATATACCCATGTTCATGAGCATCGATTCCACTGGCTATCTTAGCTTTAAAATTTTGTCAGTATCCCTTTAATAAGGCAAAAACCTTAGGGTCCTCATGTGAAGGTGACCTTCAGCAAAATCACAATGCGAGCACAAAATAGTTAAAAAAAGAAACACACTATTGGCTCCCAAGTGTATGCCTCAAGTAATGCGAGCTGTGATTTCCTTTTGTGTCTGTTGTTTGTGTAACTAAAAAAATTAAAGTGGCATTGGAGTGACTTTATGTAGTAATATGGAAAGAGTGCACAATCGAAGACACTTAGCTCAGAGCTTAGTGGGCTGTTTGGTAGGCCAAAGAGGTATGCAACGCCAGAAGAGAAACACAAAGTGAGACGCAACAAGCCGAACACCTTGCCTAATTCGGATGTGATGTTTCATTCCCTCTGAGACTTTCATCTCCAAATTATCTTTAGCAGTTGTGTAAGAGAGTCTGAAAATTTTTGTGTTGTGCAGGCATCTGTAGCAACGGCCAAAAATAAAAAAGAGCACCACAAGGAGCACAAAACGCTGCCACCGCACAAGCCAGCAGCTGAGAAAAAGAAGGAGCAGTCGCTGCCAGGTGTGCTGGTCAAGCGCCCCGTGCCAGCGGACAACTCTTGCCTCTTCACCAGCGTCTACCTGGCTCTCTCCAGTGGCGACTATGATGCTGGGGCCAGTGGTGCCCTTCGCCAGGTGAGACCCCATCTCATCAGACACAGTCGCTTGCATGTAAATCTTGTTACGCGAGCCGATTAAGTTAGCTAACAACAAATAGGCTGCAGAGTCAGTAGTAGCAACAGTACACTATTACAGTAATGGATGTGCACATTTCCATGCATTTTATTCTATGTGGGTGCACTTACCAAACTCTATAACTATATTATGGCATGTTTGGTTTTGAGGGCTTGTTAAGCATTTTGCATTTTCATATGCCTGCCTGTTATTCATGCAAGGCTGTGGTCGACCTCTAGATATCAACATCTGTGCAGCTCTTCAAGGAAAACCCTTTCTTTTTTTATTTCTGTGTGTGCGCAAATTGTTTCAGGAAGAAACTGAGATAGCACAGTGTCTTTCCTATCTTTTGTTTTTTCCTGAGACGTTTTGTGCACAAAAAAAAGGGGGGGGGGGATCCTTTAAGAATGCAATATCAACCAGCCCAAGCAGCTACACTGTTTCTATGCAGAGAAAGCTTGTTAATTTGGGTCTCAGGGAACCAGAAAAACATGTCTAAATTAACTGAATGTCGAATTAGTGAGTCTCAAGAAGGTAATACACAAATGGTTATTATACCAATAGACCTTTATTTTCTTCATGTATACACAAATTATGTTTTTGCTTTGCAAGAGAACACTGTAACAACTGAAATGTTTGAAGTGTGAATGACATGGACGCAAAAAAAGGCACGAGACAACAAATAAGCGCTGCAAGTACTTTTAAGGGTACCACATAGGCCCTATACGTTCCTAGCATTTTTGGTCATTTTGAGGCACCTTTTTGTCTGGGATATTCACATAATCCATACAACATTTTTCTTCCGAATTTTCCACTCTTTTATTGCAATAGCAATTATATGGACACTCTTGGCTGGCTTTTGCCGTCCGCATCGCCATTTGTTGCCGCCATCGTTTTCCCTATATGTTCATGTATCTACATAAATATAAAAGTGACAAAGAAAAATAATTCGAAAAAAAAACACTTTTGGGCGTGCGGAATTGAAGTAGCAACCTATCACTCTGGAGCATGTGGCGTTAGCCATGGAGCCACGAAAACACTCGTCTTTCAATGCTCAAACAACAAATCATTCATATATACCACTTGATGCTGGCGGTGCCGATTTCAGGGCAGGTATCGGCGCATTTTCAGCGTCGCTAGCGAGATTACACAAAAGAGCGTGCTCGTCGCAACACACTTCATGCGCTCATCTCCAATGCGTACTTTGCCCCACGATGGGGTGTGTAGGTAGACGCTTGTGCGTGCGTGCACTTATCTCGTGGTGGGAGAGAATCGTATGCTTTGGGCTTTCACCAGAACAATTGCATTGTAGTTACCGAGTGCACCAAGTTCACTTCGCTCGCTGCACAGTCGCCGTTTGCGAAAAGAGCGCATTTTTCAGACACAGCGAAGTAGCACATGTGACACTTGTTAATTCGCGCTCATCTGTACCTGTGAGCACATTCTGTGCATTGTTTTTGTTTGAGCAGCGTGTCAAGTGTCGAGCTATGAAGATTGTTAGTTTGCTGTAGTCTTGTGTGTGTTATTTTCATCTGTTATTTGTGCATGAGCAGCACGCTGCACGTTTCAATTAGCTGCACATTCTTCGAATGACAGTCCAATTTGTTGCTATCGCATTCATTGCTTCTCCCTTACAGCAAAATTGTGACTTTCTAAGTGAAGTAGGTTTATTAAAATCTCATCGATATTAGAATTTAAAAATTTTTTGACCAAGTAGACCTAAATTTTGAGTTAATTGAAAATCTATAAAAATTGATAAACACACAAAATCTATAAAAACACAAAAAATGTAAGTGGGAATGATTTCGATTCTGCTTCGGTAGCTGTAGGCATTCATGCAGGAAACAAGAAAAAATAATTAACTGGTTGTCTTGGAATGTGTAGAAAATGCTGTATTTACTCACATAATCTTCGCACTTTTTTTTTTTGGCGGAAAACCAATGCAAAGTTGGGGAGTGCGAGAATTATGCGGGAAAACTTTCCACGAAAACGTACAGAGCGAAAAAGAAAACAAAGTGGCCGCCCTGCAAGCTTTGAGTCGTACTGATTAAGACTTACCTCAACAATAAAAGCACAGGTTCAACACAAGGCAAGATTTATTTGAGACACAAAAGGCGCAAGCAAATAGTCGAAAATGCATAGCTTGTGGGCGTTGCGTTAGCGTTCGTCCCTCAACAGAAGCCCGCAAAAGGTTAGCATATGACGACAGTATTGTGGTTACGGCCATTTAACACAGAATCGTCCGCAGTTGCCTTCTGACGAAATAAAGTTTACCATTCATCCCAGTCTTATGCACTCGGAAGGCCCAACTCGTCTTGGTGGCTTTGAGCTGCTGTCACCAGTAGCGAACACAAAACTCGTTGACTCCAAAGGGCCGTTGTTTAGTGCATGACCGATCACTTTCAACTTGAAAGCAGCCGTACAGTTTCCGTATCGCCTCATTACGTAACAACATTGCGGACACAACGTACAAAACAGGCCGAAATGCGCACTTGCCACTTTGGCTTGGGCTAGATTGGATTTAATCTTCGTGCATTAATAGTACGCTTCATGCTTCAGAGATGGCGCCAAATGGCATGCACTATCATCATCATTGGCTGGAACGAGCGGACAACATTACTGTGGCAATTTTGTGTGTGCAATAATTACTCTTGAAAAAAAAGAAATAGTATTTTTGTTGGGCAATGTGGGGGGAGCGAGAATTACGCGAGTGCAAGGATTATGCGAGTAAATATGGTAATGGTGCCTAAGTAATCAAAAACATGGTTTTGAGATAATAGAGTTTAAAGTTAGAAAATGGTTGAAAAGTGAACACAATTTCTCACAAATATCGTTCAACTATTTCATTTTGTAGCTAAAAGCTTGATAATCATTTCCAAAGTGAATTTTTTCACTTTGGAGCCTTCCATAATGCTTGCCTTACTTCTTTTATGAGCTGTAATGCAGCTCTATCCGCAGTATGTAGTCGAATGTGGTCAACGTTGTCCAGCGAATCGGCTGTAGTTTGGCCAGGCTTGAATCCTCACTATTTCGTAATTTAGGCTTTGTGATACTACAATCCTTGAATCGAAGAACAATATCCAATGTAGCAAACCTTAAGACTTTGAACCTAAACAAAGACTCAGCAATGCAATTCCGTTAACTCAACACTCATACCAGGCCATTCTCACGTGCTATTTCGGTCTAATTGCATCACAACTAATAGTCATGTTCATTAGAGCATACCCGTTGTGAACCCTCACGTGATAAGATGTTCACCGATGAAGAGCTTGCCTGTTGAACGTTCTGCGCCTCAGTATGTGACTGACATTTACTCACATTTGGGCCACGACATTTACTCCTGCTTGGGCCACAAACTGGCCTGCAGTATTTCGCAATAAATAAATAAATAAAAAACATTTACAAGGGAACTGTATGGGTTGCCGTGAAATTCACATTTGCTGAAGACCTTTCTTGCGCTCAGCATCTAAACTTATCATCAACAAGCTACGGGTGTAATGAAGCTAGGAGTTAAAAGTGTTCGGGGCGGTGCGTTTTGAAGACGTAGTGCGAATATAAAAGTGCACAGTGTCTTTGGACTGATTTATAAGACTCACCTGACAATATTATATACACAGCTGTCTTTGACAAGTATTTTGGCTTTCTGAGATGAAGTTTTTTAAAGAAACATTCACTGTAAGCATCGAGCGAATATGAGAGGCTTGCCCTTTTCACTCACTACTTGCTTTTGCAAGAAATGCTACTTAAGAAAAGCACAAATGTGGGAAAATGCACATAGACATCCTTCCCAAATCGCAAAGAAAAGAAAGTGGTATTTTCTAGTGTTTTGCCCTTAACCTGTGTGTTCATGAAACTGCATTGAGTAAGACAGTGACACCGATGCTCTTGCTGCCAAAACGTGAAGATATTCAACCTGCCATGTGCATTGCTTGGCAAATGATGTGCTCTCATGTGCAGTAAAAACTGGAATTGACTGAGAGAAATAAGAAATTTAAAAGTACCTCTTTGGTCTTTTATGGTGGCCTTTTGTGACGCCACAGTGGTCGCCATGCTCCGCTGATGACACGAGGGTTGTGGGTTTGATCCCAGCTTCTGCAACAGCGTTTCGATGGGGGCATTGTGCTAGAGGCTCGTGTACGTATACGTTTAAAATGTACGTATGCATTTAAAAGTTAACCGCAGGTCCCCTGCTGTGGTGTACCTCATAATTGTATTTATGTTCTGGCACCTGAAACCCCCAGCACTATTATCGTATATTATTATTACAGTCGAGTTTCATTAATTCAAACTCGAAGGGACCGACCTCTGAATTTTGTTTGAATTGCCTGAAGTTCTCGGATACAGTCGACTCTTGTTAATTCAAACTCTAAGGGCCCTCTGAATTTTTTTTGAATTATCAGAGGTTTTCAGATAGATGACTCTGGGTGAGATGTCACCACACGTTGTGATTAGACATTGATGTTATCACATTAAAAAAATTTTAAAGTGTTTTTAAGCTGCAGTGAACAGAAAGCAGTGGTGTCAAGTCCACAAGTTTATTGGCCATTTACTGCCGATCAGACCTTTTAAATCAGTTATGAATTGCCAACTGCTCCATTGCTATATGTGCCTTCAGCACAAAGCTCTCTATACCAGTTGAGAATCATCACAGTTTACCATGCCTGTGCTTGGTTTCAAACTTGTGTTTACTAGGAAAGCATTTTTTTTTTTTAGGCCTGAAGTGCTTATTGTTTATTTTTAGACTGTTAGGATTATATAAGCATGCAAATTTTTAAATGGTAGTGGAAAGGCATAAGATATTTCTTGGTATGCGACTGCATAATGTATGAATTCACCGAATGATGGAGTTTGAATTAGGAGACTTTTAAATACATTGAAAGAATAGAGGGCCAACCAACCAAAAAATTTAATTTTGTTTGAATTAACTGAAATTATGAATTATCAGAGTTTGAATTATCATGAGTCTACTGTATTATTATTAATATATTTTTATTTAATACTGTATGACATCAATTAGTTTATTGTCTGGCTACTGTGCACCAAGAAAAGAGTGAAAAAGTGTTGATATTTCTGTACTTGTCACTGCAGATGCGTGGACTTTGGGAGCAATGTGGCAACGTGCATTGCTGCTATTTACTGGTTCAAAATGGGCTGTTCTCATTGTGCTCTTTTGCTACTGGGTTCAAAATTATGCAACAAAACTAGCTGGAATGAACGGTAGTATGATGTACAGGTCGGCAAAAACTGTGGCGCTCACTCACGAAATGCGTATTCTCCTTTGGACTCATTCAGGCTCAGATTGACAGCCGAGTGAGTCGACTCATGAAGGCCTTTAACGTAGGATTGGTGGCTTTCTAAAACATGGTTTCAACACCAGTATCTCATGCAATCTGTGCTGTACTTGTTGCCTTTGGTCTTTGGCCTTCTAATATCATTAGCTGCAATCCAGTAAAGTCATATTTATTGAAAGAGATGACTCATGCAAAATATCTTCCTGGGGAAGAGTTTGCAAGGGAAAGTAATGGAGTTTCACCCCTCTTCCATAACCCTCGCCTTTGATTCATTATGGGGGGGGGGGGGGACACCCCACTTAAATTTTTTTTTTCAATCTTCCATCCTTTATGTAGTTTAACATGCTGATTTCAAATCTGCAATTACTTTTTTTGTGCAACAAGTACTTTTCTAAATATTAAGAAACTCATGTTTTTTGCATTGACTAATTTGGAGGTGAGTTTTCTCTTGAATTGTGGTAGTGATAAACGTCTGTGGTACTATATGAAAATGATGTTGTATGGTCAGAGCTTGAGTGCCACAAGAATGAATGCTCTAGACTGACTTGGGCCAAAGTTACAGTATGTCAAATTTTTGTAAGCAAAATGCTTTAGTAACATCCTGGAGAAATTACTTTTTGAAAACATCTCTCATGTTATTCGTTCACATTTTATGCCTACTGCACTCCCCATTTGTCCCCTTTTTCAACAAAACAAGAATCACTGCGATATGATAAGTACCACCAGAGATATTGTCACTCCAAAAGTACACCATAATAAAAAATGCAGTTTTGAGAAAGCGAGAAAAAACATTTCAGGAGAAGTTAGAAATAATTATGGAAATCGTTTGAACACTACAGTGATCGAGGATGATATACGGGTTCAATCAGGCAAGAATATTTTACAACAATCTCGAATAAAATTAGGGCATCTGAAAATTTATATGTAGAACCCAATAATAACTTCAAAAAAAAAAAATATTTTATCAATGTTCTTTAACAATATGTAACTATGCACTGGTCCTACTGCACTTGTCAATTCACCACCTTTCTGACAAAAAAAAAAAAGAAAAGGAAAGGAATTATTGAGACTGGTTGAGTAGAACCAGCGATATTGTTGCTCCAATATGACACCATCAGAAATGCCACTTTGAGGAACCAGCTAGAAAAAAAATTGCCGTTGGAACATTTTATTGTGCAGCCCCTGCCGCGACAGTCCCATAGATGCGAAAATATCATTCATGAATGTCTGGCCGTTCACACAACAAAGCATTGCACAGGGGATAAAATGTTTATCTCAATGCATTGCACGACTTTTCACCATCGACTCGGTGCGAGTTTCATGCCGTCGTCACTTCGCCACAGCAGTCGCACTTCACTATCAGTTTCTTAGCGAGGCGGTAGTCGCAGTCACCCATGACGAGTTTCGCGCACCCGTCACATACTTTACACGGTGCTTTGCACTGTAGGGAATGAGCGAGAAGCTCATTTAGGATTTCCAAGTAGACCAAATACGAAGCTGCAGTATCTGCAGCCTAGCCCGATGATGCGTCGCTTGTATCGGTGAAAACCGCAGTCTTTCGCACTGTCGACTCAAGTCCTTCTGGCATGACCTGCTCACAAGCACTCACTTGGGCTATGTCGCTACTCGTGACAGCTTCACCGTCAACTCGCACAAGGCTAGAGTCGGGGCGAAGAATGCCCTCGTTCTCGGAAAGATCGCTGTCAGTTGCATTGTCGCAGGTCGCTTGCTTATCACTTGTGAAGCCGGACGACAGTTCGCCCTTATCTTGTGGACCGCTCTCATCTGTGCGGATAATGCCGGATGCCCCAACACCGCAAGTCCCTTGATAATCAGTTGCAGAGCGGTGCGATACCGTGCCTTTGTGAAGTTGTTGACTGCAATCGCCTTCATCGCCGTTATCGGGTGTTGAAGCAACGACTCTCAGTTGCTGATCGCTTGCAGAAACCCGTGATGTCGTAACGTTAGCACTTTTTTTTTTTTTCTTCATTTTGGCTCGTCTTCGGCTGATATGATACACCGAGTGGAACTTTCTCGGACCTTCAGGCTCGTTCGTCGCAGGATCGTAACCTAAGTCAAAATGGCACCTCAATTAGCCAGATTTTTAAATTCAGCGCTCTAAGCCAATCAGACGACACCATTTTAGCCACGTGATCGGAAGTGGCCAATGACAATGTTTTACGCCTGCTTTCTTTTTTTTTATTTTCATTTAAGAAAGTGGCAAGCTCAGTGTTGCTTGATTGAGCGACAAAAAGGCTGAATGTGAGAGCTTTTTAACGATACCAAAATGGCCGAGTCAGAGCTGGCGGTTTAAGAGTTACAGGCAGCCGAAATAAGCACGATTCGCTCACTATATAAAGGGCTGGGTGGGTGCTAACGCATCTTTGATTTACTGTTACGCTGCTAATACGCGAGATTTTGAACGAAAACTTGCACACAGGTACACGATGATAGAGTATGAAAATGACACTTTTGAAAATTTGGTTTTTTGGCAAATTTTTTGGATCCCAAGAGCCATGTCTCCCCTTAAGCTGGTGTATGAACGCTAGTGCACTGAATTATGTGTGAGTAGGCGTCGGTATAAACATGAGCCGACATAAGTCTGATAATAATGCTGACTAGGCGTCGGTATAAACATGAGCCGACATAAGTCTGATAGTAATGCTGACATGCACTTTGTACCATAGGCCGGCAAAAAGAATGCGGAGCTCACTCGAGAAATACATTTTGCCCTTGGTACTCTGCTAAAGTTTATTCACCTAAACTCACTCAGACTCTGGGCTAGATCTGACTCTGTGTGATTCCGATGCGTGGACTCACAAGCGAGTTTGCTGACCTTTGGTATAGTGGCACTGTGCCATTGTTTCCCTGCAATGCAAGTAATGTGGTGTAACCATGTAGAACTGTTGGTTCTCATTCAGAACACTCCACAATCACTGTGCTGTTCATACTGGGTATATGGTAGGATTTGTTTGCGAGCACCATGCCTAAGCATGACCACTACGCTCGCGAACAATTTTTCTTGGCAATAAAGGGCATAGGTTCTGCTCATGTACTTTTGCACGAAAGTAGTCTGGTTTGTGCGTATTACATAATGCTGTGGAGAATTATGGCCTAATGACATTGAGTACCGTTTCTTTGTCTGCTCAGGCTATAATTTTAGGTTGGCATTTGTTTCAAGTGTCGCAATAGAGTAGACAGAAGAGTGCGAAAGTGATGGGCACAGACTTCATTTACCCATTGTTGTGGGAGGGGGGGGGTTACAGGCACAAACAACAAACCAGTGTTTTCAAAGCCGTGGTGCTCTGCTCATGAGGTGTTTACATCGCAGTGGCGAGCGAGGGTTCATTAGAGAGGGCAGTCTCCCTCTTTTTTTTTTCACTACATAGACACAAACTGTTAAAGAACTACACTACACAGGTGAACTCTCTCTCGCTGGTCGCGGGATCGAATCCCAGCTGCGGCGGCTGCATTTTCGATTGAGACGAAAATCCTGTAGGCTCGTGTGCTCAGATTTGGGTTCACATTAAAAAACCCCAGGTGTTCGACATTTCCGGTGCTCTCCACTATGGCGCCTCTCATAATCATATGGTGGCTTCAGGTCGTTAAACCCCACATATCAATGAATCAATCAGGTGCATGCTCCCTTGTCGTCATTCTCTTCTTCGGCGCGCACTGGCCACACCGCAGAACAACACTTCTCACGAAGGGTGCTAGTGATGTGCTGACACACCCAAGTACAGAACTTCCAACTACGCAAACTTCAAGGTTCAAAACCATTTTTGTGAGGTGGGCAGAGCACCTCCTTATATCGTATTTCATAATCGAGAACATCAACGGTGCATCCTTTGCTGGTGCAGCCTCCATCTTTCTGTAACAACGTCTGGCACCGTTATTGGCAACCTGCCTATGCTTCCATACAGTGCACACCTGAGGTGACTGGAAAGCCTTACTGTGGTTGCATGCTGCTGAGTAGGTGATCTCTATCACTTTCGACCTGCGAAGTGGACTTTTCACAGTGAGGCCGAAATAAGGTTTGTGCCGGTGCTCATATGCAGTTCAGCCACAGACTCAACTTCCTGTGAGACTCTGGAAAACCTTGAAAGGTTTAGGACCTGCTTAATCCTGAAAGACTTCAAACCCAGAGGCAAACTATGTATAGTCGAATAGTACAAAACCTTTGGAGACTGTGACTCTTACTCCTCAAAGGCAGATGAACACAAGCCTTGCACCAGTAAACGCGCATACCAGACTGATGTGATAAGCTGGGTGGCCAGTAACCCTGCCTTTGAAGGGAATTGCAATTGGCTGCCGCTCTTTGGTCATCTGGGTGGGGCCTCTCCAAACTTATTAAGTTGTACATGGCTATCTCCTGATGCACCTTCACCAGGTACACCCAAGAAGCTTGCCAGGTTCAGGAGTCACAGGTTCCTGCTAGACCTTGGTGTCTCAAGCGTTGCCTACGTTGTCAAATAGCTCTTGCAACAGCTCCCAAAGCTCCACTACTAGTGTGGTGCCACACTATTGCTGCAGGCCACCATGGCCCAGTGGGATCAACTACGCAGAAAAAGGAAAGGGGTAGCTCTCGTGTACTCCAAATTGATGTTACATTAATGTTGGCAAAGAGACACTGTCTTGTTAGGAGGAGGACGAAACAATTACTGATTGAAGTGGTTTTCTCGATTGCGGAAGGCGCACAACGGTTAATCGGCCAGGAGCCCCTGCTCCGTGGGGGCTGCCTCTGCCTGCCCTGTAACCTGCTTGTCAGGGTCGAAGCTTAGCAGCGTGGCCTCCTACATCTGTGTTGGGGGTATTTTCAAGCCCTGTGGGCTACTGTGCGAGGATTTTTTCAGGATGTCGTCGTGAATTTCAAGTTGACCAGATAATGACTTATCCACAAGTAAGTGTTGCTTTCGAAATGCAGCTTGTTCGGCGGGCTGGTGCAGTAGCATAATGACACAGAATTGGAAGAAAAAGAAAGGCAAACAACGAAAGAAATAGACATCACAAGTATTGTAAGGGCTAAGGAATTGCATTCGCTCGTTGGTTTTGCATCACTGTCTACACCAGTGGCAGGGCCTTCACTGTATACAGCCTGATGCTTCTTTTACTCTCTGCAGTGGATATTTATGCACCACACACACCTTGTTCAGCGTTGCTTGCAAGGTGGTTATACTAACTTAGGGATTGTGTGCGCACATCATAATTGTTTTTCTGAAAACCATGCCACTCGGTAATCATTGATTTTGTTTAATTCATCTTGCCGTCGCTATTCTGTCGTGATCAAAATATTTTTAAAAAGCTACTTGTCAAATTGTTTGTCTGATTTATGAACACATTCACTGCGGTGTGGGTGACTGGTGGGTCGCGTCCTGTGCTCATCCTATGCGGCTGTGATGTTACTAGGATGCATCTGCTTACTGATACGATAACTTAATCACACTTTAACTAAGAGGTACGATTCTTGTTGCAAGGAGTGATAAATAACCAAAAGAATACCTTTCTGATCTTAGATGCTGTGACCCACCGGTGACCCACAGCTCTCATTGGTGGGCTACTCTGCGTGTTTAACGAGACCTCAAGAGAGCGTGCTGCAGTGAACGTATTAATATGTGTGTGTGGTTGTACACGTATATGTGGTGCAGAGGTTAACAGGGTGCAAATTCTTTCAACTAAGAAATAACTTGCAACAGGACCTGCATGCGCTTTGATTGTTGAATGTGTTTGCTCCCAGGTGATTGCCGACTGTGTGGCAGCTGACAAGGAGACATACACGGAAGCGTTCCTGGGTCGTCCAAACCGCGAGTACTGCACCTGGATCCTCAATGAAGAGCACTGGGGCGGTGCTATCGAGCTGTCAGTGCTGAGCCGCCACTACCGCGTTGAGATGGTCGCGGTGGACGCGCAGAGTGGCCGATTGCACCGTTTCGGGGCGGACGAGGACTTCGACCAGCGATTGCTGCTGCTCTACGACGGCATCCACTACGACCCGCTCGTGCTCGAGCCGCTTGAGCCAGGCCTGCCCGTGCGCACGCTCTTCTCGACCCGCGAGGACGGACTACTGGCGCTGGCTCTTGAGCTGGCACAAGAGGCCAAGGCCAGCCGCCAGTACACTGACGTGCGCAACTTCACATTGCGTTGTCTTGTCTGCGATGTTGGACTCGTAGGCCAGGAAGCGGCGCGCCGGCATGCCCAGGAAACGGGCCACAGCAGCTATGGGGAGGTGTGATGGTTAAACGCACAGTTAGAAGCTCTTTTGGTTGACCGAGTTGGGCCACCTCGAATCGGCATCAAAGAGAGGGTGAAATTGTTGCATGCATCTCTTTTCGTCACACTAGGAGACGTAAAAGGATGGCTGCAATTGGATGTTTGTCTACTCCACCTAGGGTTACGCAGACAAAAGTGCAAACGGTGATTGCATTCAGTCGCTTGCTTGCTGGCCCCTCTACTGCTTGCTCGCATGCACTGGTGCATATGTAGATCTCTTCCTTATGTACTTTATATCTAGAAAAGGTAACTGTCGCGACTTCATTTTGCTGCCATCTGTTGTGGACACGGTTTATTTTCTTTTACTTACAACAGAACCATTCCGGTTATTATTCTCGTCTGGAATCGGGGTTGTTTCTCAAGAGCTTTACAAATTATCTTACCGGTGCAAGTATTTGGCAGCAGTTGTGGCACTGCCTAAAGAAAGAATAAATTTCTTCTCAATGCCCTCTTGTTTGTGTTCTCACCTGCACTGCTTTGTGATTGTCACCCTCACAAGGGAAAACAAATTACCTCATAAATTGAATGGTGCGAATTGCCTGTGTAAGTAGTATGATGGCATATTGCTGACTCTCCACCAGTGTTGCGAAAATTGCACCACGCTTTTCAGTGCATCTACTTGGACGTGGGTACTCTTGACAGTCATTCTCTTCTATCTGACTTGTGGCATAACATTAGGCTTTGGCACTACAAGCCTAAAGTTGCAATCCTGCCATCAGAACATAAGTATTCGTTAATCCGGTTGATGTATGCACTGCACTGATGTCACTTGTGCCAATCGATGCCACTTGTGCCAAAAAGTGTGTGGGGCAATAGGTCATGTGTGATTGACCACTGATTTGGAACAGAGAAATGGTATTCGCATCTACAGTAGACTCGCGATAATTCAAACTCTGATAATCTGTAGTTTTTATTAATTCAAATAAAATTCAGTTTTTTTTTGTTGGCCCTCTATTCTTTCAATGTATTTAAAAGCCTCTTAGTTCGAACTCCATCATTCGGTTAATTCATACTTTTTACAATTCCATACCTAAAAATATCTGCTGCTTTCCTACTAACATTTGAAACTTTGTGTGCTTATATATAATCCTATACAGGCCAATCAGCTTGCTTTTCGCAGTATACAAGCTATTTACAAAGGTAATTGTTAACAGAATTAAGACAACATTAGAATTCAATCAACCAAAGGAACAAGCAGGATTTCGAACAGGCTACTCAACAATCGTCCACATTCATACTATCAACTAGGTAATAGAGAAATGCTCAGAATATAGCCAACCACTGTACATAGGCTTCATAGATTACAAGAAGGCGTTTGATTCAGTAGAAATATCAGCAGCCGTGCAGACACTGCGGGATCAGGGCGTCGACAAAGCATATATAAACATTCTGGAAGAAATCTACTGGGAATTAACCGCCACCATAGTGCTCCATAAAAAAAGCAACAGAATACCAATCAAGAAGGGTGTTGATTGACAATTGATATGTGGGGTTTAACGTCCCAAAATCACTGATGATTATGAGAGACGCCGTAGTGGAAGGCTCCGGAAATTTTGACCACCTGGGGTTCTTTAACGTGCACCCAAATCTGAGTACATGGGCCTACAACATTTCCACCTCAATCGGAAATGCAGCCGCCGCAGCCGGGATCCGAACCCGCGACCTGCGGGTCAGCAGCCGAGTACCTTAGCCACTACACCACCGCGGCGGAGCAATCAAGAAGTGTGTAAGGCAGAGGATACATTCTCTCCAATGCTATTTATCGCATGCTTACAGGAGGTTTTCAGAGGCCTAGGGATAAGAGTTAATAAAGAGTACCTTAGTAACCTGTGCTTCTCCAGTGACATTGCATTGCTGAGTAACTCAGGGGACCAATTGCAACTCATGATTACGGAGTTAGACAAGGAGAGCAGAAAAAAAAAAAAGTCTTAAAATTAATCTGCAGAAAACGAAAGTATAGTATAACAACCTCGGAAGAGAACACCGCTTTGAGATTGGCAATAGTGCACTAGAAGTTGTAAAAGTACAAAGTACAAAAATTACGTCTACTTAGGACAGGTAATAACCACAGGACCGAACTATGATACTGAAATAACTAGAAAAATAAGAATGGGGTGGAGCACATGTGGCAAACACTCTCAAATCATGACAGGTAGATTGCCACTATCCCTCAAGAGGAAGGTATGTAACAGCTGCATTTTGCCGGTACTTAGCTAGGGAGCGGAAACCTGGAGACTTATTAAGAAGGTTCAGCTTAAATTGAGGACTATGCAGCGAGCAATGGAAAGAAAAATGGTAGGTGTAACCTTAAGAGACAAGAAGAGAGCAGAGTGGATTAAGGAACAAACCGGGGTTGAGATTATGATAGTTGAAATCAAGAAGAGAAAATGGGCATGGGCCGGCCATGTAGCACAGAGACAGGATAACCGCTGGTCATTAAGGGTAACTAACTGGATTCCTAAGAAGGCAAGCGGGTTAGGGGAAGACGGAAGGTTAGGTGGGCAGATGAGATTAAGAAGTTTGCGGGTATAAATTGGCAGCAGCAAGCACAGGACCGAGTTGACTGGCAGAACATGGGAGAGGCCTTTGTCCTTCAGTGGACGTAGTCAGGCTGATGATATAATTCTAACAGTCTAAAAATAAAAAGTGCCTCAGGCCTTCAAGGAAAAAGGCTTTGCTAGTAGTAGTAAACAAACGCTTGAATCGAAGCACATGCATGGCAAACCGTGATGCTTCTCAACTGGTATAGAGATAGGCTGATATGCCCGGGGAGGGGTTGAGGCAGCCACCCAGGATCCGGCGAAGGACGACTCTTGCGACGCGTCTCACGAACAAGTAGAAGATGCGTTTAATTTACATATTTGCAAGAGAAGTACATTGCAACGAGAGCGTACTGACGCGCCTTTCCACCACAAGGGCCCAGAGCGCACTCGAGACGAGCGGGCCAGCGAAGTCCAGAAAGAGAGCCCAGCGCACTCCCGACACGCTCCTTTTATAGCCGTCTGTGCACGCGCTAGACACCGACTGCGTACAGCAGGCCTGCCGATGCGCGTTCCTCGCAGCGCGCCAAGAGATTTCCCGCGTTCTTGTGGAACGCGGACAGCGTATTGCGGGTACGCCGACGAGCGTCCCTTGCATGCCGGTTCCTTGTATTGCCGGTTATGACAGCTCGTCCGCCGTCCGAAGAGGTCACGTAAGGGCTGCAGTGGCGCTGCTCCCGGAAGAGGCCGTAGTCCGTCTCCGTAGGCGCAACACTGTCCACCGCAACACAGGCACACTCGCCACATAGCAGGTCTTACGGTAGGCGCACCTCGACGTCGTAAAGAGGCCCATCACACGCTTGGTCACAGCATGAAACTGTCGACAGCTGCAAAGGCCCCGTCACCGCTGCCTGGTCATCCACTGGCCGAAGGAAGCAGAAAGCCCTACCGAATGGCCACAGTCCGCAATAGCTGGTTCGTCGTGTCCACCATGCCATGCTGTTGGACCGGTAGGCATAGCAATCTTCTGCCTGCCTTTAGCGGGGAAGATGCTCTCAAACCGGACACTCACACTGAGAACACTCAGCTCTCCCGAGAATCACCAGGTGTAACTTGCTGCAAGGCTCGTAATTTATTGCACAACAGAAGACTACACTATGGTGGTGACCAAGTGAACTCGGACAAAGAAATAAAAACGCGCGCACACACGCACAAGGCTAAATAGTAGCACTTGCGTCTGACAAAGGACTCAAAAGAATTGTACAGTTCCGTGTTTCCTTTAGCTATTCAGCTACGGAAAACCTCGGCTCAGGCCATCGGCGTTACCGTTGTCTCTGCCTTTGCGGTACTTGAGCTCAAAGCTATGCTCCTGCAACGCTAAACTCCAACGCAAAAGCCTTCCATTTTTCTACGACATACTATGTAGCCATGTTAAAGGACAATGATCTGTCTGGACCACGAAATGGGATCCAGCCAGATAGCATCGCAGTTTCTGTATTGCCCATACGAGGCACGCACACTCTTTTTCCGACGCTCTGTACGCCTGCTCACGAATCGAGAGTTTTCTACTGACAAATACCACGGGGTGTTCGTTCCCTTCAGCGTCGTTTTGACTGAGCACAGCTCCCATTCCCCGATCACTAGCATCGCACTGCAGTACAAACGGGTGGTCAAAATCAGGCGCCCTCAACACAGGCCAACTGGACAGAGCAGATTTCAGAGCAGCAAATGAGCGTTCCTTCTCTTCACTACATTGCACTTTCATAGGTTCGTTCTTTTTCAAGCTATCTGTGAGTGGACTAGCAATCTCTGAAAAGTTGTCAATGTAATGCTGGTAGTACCCAACCAATCCAAGAAAGGATCGAATGTCAGTTTAACCAGCTATTGCGGCGATTTTAACCTCTAGCGGACGCCGGTAACCTTGACCAACCTTGTGGCCGAGGTAGCTGACCTCTTCTCTTCCCAACTGACATTTCTCTTCCTTTACGGTCAGCCCCGAAATCTTCAAGCGCGTTAACACTTGTCGCAGATGCGAGATGTGGTCCTCCCAGCTACCAGAAAAAATCGCAATGTCATCCAAGTATGGCAATGCGTATTCCTGCATGTCTTTGAGAACGTGATCCATTAGCCGAGAGAAACAAAATGGTGCATTCTTCAGCCCAAAGCTAAAGACTAAGGGACGGAAAGTTCCAAGAGGAGAAATAAACGCGGCACAGCGGCTTGCCCGTTCAGTTAGCGGAACCTGCCAGTAGCCTCTGGTCAGGTCGAGCGTCGATATATACCTTGCACGGCTTATGATTTCTATTCTCTCCTCTAGGTTCGGGATGGGGTAGGTTTGGTTCCGAGTTACTGCATTTAACTGACGATAATCAATGCATGGTCTAGGCTTTTTTCCTGGAGCTTCTACGAGAAATATAGGTGAGGTATACTTACTATCCGCTTCGACAATCAAACCAAGTTCCAACATGCGTTTGATTTCACTTTCCAAGATTTCTTTCTGTCTAGGAGACCAACGATACTGTTTTGACCGAATGGGGTCGTTAGAAATCAGTTCTATGTCGTGTTCTATTAGAGTGGTCTTCCCTGGCGTGTCACTAAAGGAACCTTCAAACTCGCGCACTAATTCACTGAGCTCCTGCCTTTCTTGGTTGCTTAGGTGCGCATTCTTCTCAGTATCTGCTAAGATCTTTTCGAACGAATTTTCATGTTTCTGTTCTGGATACTGAAAATTGGTTCCTACCTCCTCAGGTACATTCAGCGCCATTTGAACCACCGCTTCGCGTTCCTTATAAGGCTTCATTAAGTTGGAGTGGTAGATCTTAACCTCTTTACGCCGCCGTGGCATTTTAACGACATAGTTCGTGTCTGATAGCTTTTCTACCACTTCTGCGGGACCTTCCCCCTGTACTTGCAATTTAGTCTTTCGGGAAGTGTTTAACAATAACACCTTGTCTTTCACAGTGAAAGTTCTCTTGCGGGCATTTTTGTCATAGTACAGTTTGGCCCTAGCTTGTGCGCTTTTCATGTTGGCTTCCACCAACTCCTTACATGACTGAAGACGGTTTAGGAGCTTCAATATACGTAGTCAACTACGGTATGATCTTCTCCGCGGCCTTCCCATGCTTCGCGCAGCATGCGGAGGGGTGACCTTAGAGACCTGCCATAAACTAGTTCTGCAGGACAGAACCCAGTAGACTCATGTGGCACAGATCTCAAGGCGAATGAAGTGGCAGGTAAACAAGCCTCCCAATCTTTCTTCTGTTCCTAACAAATCGCGCGGAGTACTCTTTTTAGCACAGCGTGCCACGCCTCCACACTATTACTCTGCGGGTGTTGCACTGAACTTTGAACAATGCGAATTCCGCACCGCTCCAGAAACGCCGTCGTCAGAGCGCTGGTAAATACGCTACTCTGATCGCTTTGGAGCTCTGCTGGAAAACCTATTCTTGAGAAAACAGATAGCAGCGCATCCACCACATTTACTGAATTGACTTCACTCAGTGGAATAGCCTCGGGAAACTTTGTGGCTGGACAAATCATAGTTAAAAGGTACTTGTAGCCTGATTTGGTCACGGGGAGCGGCCCTACTACATCTACAACAAGGCGCCTGAAAGGCTCTGTGATTAGCGGCACCAACTTCATGGGTGCTTTCCGGATTTCATGTGGTTTTCCTACTCTTTCACATGCATCGCATGTTTGTACATACTTCTCGACATCTTTAAAGCAACGACGCCAATAGAACTCCCTTAACAACCTCGCCTTAGTTTTCTTCACTCCCAAGTGGTAAGCCCATCCCTCGCCATGTGACAGGCGAATAATCTGGTTCCGATACTTCTCAGGGACAACCAGCTGGTCGTAATGGGCCCCTTTCTGATCTTTGTATTGACGATACAAAAGACCCGAACGGCGTTGGAAACCTATTCGCCTACGAGATACTCCTTCCTGGACAAGTTTCTTTAGATTTTGCATCGACGGGTCTAGATCTTGTTCGTGCACTAAAGTTTCCTTGTCGACATTGAGGAGGTAGTAGCACAATATGGGGAAACGCCTGTTCCATTGTGTAGCATGCGGGCACTTGCGTTGATGATTGAATACAAGCCTCTGTAGCACTGCTATCGTCCACTGTCACAGGTGCTCCAGACATGCTTCCTTCCTCACGCGTACTAGTTGATGCTTGCTCACAGTGATCAGCTGGTACTGGCTGTTCGACTTCATTAGTCCACACAGCGGCGAGCTCGCGTGCCTTGGAACGGGTAATAGACTGTGCTACGAATTCTCCGAAGCTGAGACCTCTCTGCTTCAAAAGAATATCAGACTTGTTCGAAAAAAGGTACGGGTACTGCTTCGGTAGGTTAAGAAATACTGCTGCCTCAGTCTCCAGTACCCCAAATGGACCCTCAATTGTTACCTTTGCGATAGGCAGGCAAACGCTGTTCTTTTCTACTACCAGCTTTATCCACGCGCACTCACCCGTGAAGTGTTTAGCTTCAACGTATTCAGGATGGACAATGTCCATTGTCGCTGCGGAGTCACGAAGGACCTTACATTCTTTTCCGTTTACGACTAAGTCTCGAAGGTATGGTCTCAAAAGCTGCATATTTTAGTCTCCACTGCCCGTAAAAGAAAACGCTACCTTTGGTTTCCGACAGCCAGCCGCTATGTGTCCTGGCTCTTGGCACCGGAAACACAAAAGTGGCTTTTTCATCTCAAAACTCTTTTCCTTCCCCGAGTTTTCCTTTGCTTCGGTCTCGGGCGCATTCATTGCAGAGCTGGCGCCTTGACGTACAGAGCAATCTTTGAGCGGCTGTTTGCTGAATGGACGAACGCGTGCTTTTTTTGACTGGCGACGGACGGTGTACTCATCAGCTAGCTCAGCCGCGCGTTCCATGTTCCTCTCCCCAGGTCTATCTTGAATACACAGGCGCATTTCCTCATCCAAGCACCCGTAAAATTGCTCAAGGCAGATCAAGTCCACCAGCTTATTCCGATCCTCGTAGACACCTTCTCCCTCCAGTCACTCCACCAAATCGGCCTTCATGTTGAATGCGAACTCCTGAAATGTCTCGTCCGTTTTCTTTTGTGCGTCCCTAAACCGGCGGCGAAATGCTTCTGCTGAAAGCCAGAATTTCTTTAGGAGGGCAGCCTTCACTTTGTTATAGTCAACCGTGTCTGTTGCTGGCAAATGCGCAAGCGTGTCCGCTGCTTCGCAGGGCAATACCATTAGTAGTTTTTGAGGCCACGTGGCACGATCAAACCCCATCCTCACACAAGTTCTTTCGAAATTTACAAGGAACAACGCTATGTCCTCGCTCATTTTGTAAGGCTGCAAGAGGTCCCTCATGCTCACTCGTGCGCCTGCCTGAATCTCTGTATTTTCTGTTCCCAGATCACTAGCGCCTTTTGCCTCTGCAATCTTAAGCTGAAGCCGCAAGCGATCAAGCTCCCTTTCTTGGCTTTCCGCTTCTTCTTTGCGTCTGACGGTTTCCCTTTCACACATAAGACGCTTTCGCTCTTCGACTTCTTGTGCCCTTTTCATCCTCTCCTTAATTAGCTCCCAGCACTCGGCGAGCTCCTCCGCATCCTCGCCAGAATCCTTAACCACCTGTATTAAAAGTGGCTTTCTATGTATAGTCGCCACCTCAATCCCCAGCTTCTAGCACAACAACACTAAATCCGGTTTCCTCAATTTGTTCAAGTCCATGGTCATCCCGTGCAGACTTCCGGAAAGTGAGCACTCACCAGCATCGGTACCAGGAAAGAACACGAACCGATCCCACCACTGCCACCAGTTGATATGCCCGGGGAGGGGTTGAGGCAGCTACCCGCAGGATCCGGCGAAGGACGACTCTTGCGACGCGTCTCACGAACAAGTAGAAGATGCGTTTAATTTACATATTTGCAAGAGAAGTACATTGCAACGAGAGCGTACTGACGCGCCTTTCCATCACAAGGGCCCAGAGCGCACTCGAGACGAGCGGGCCAGCGAAGTCCAGAAAGAGAGCCCAGCGCACTCCCGACACGCTCCTTTTATAGCCGTCTGTTCACGCGCTAGACACCGACTGCGTACAGCAGGCCTGCCGATGCGCGTTCCTCGCAGCGCGCCAAGAGATTTCCCGCGTTCTTGTGGAACGCGGACAGCGTATGGCAGGTACGCCGATGAGCGTCCCTTGCATGCCGGTTCCTTGTATTGCCGGTTATGACAAGTCACATATAGCAAAGAAGCAGTTGGCCATTCACAATTTCTTTAAAAGGTCTGATCAATAATGTTTGGCTAATAATCTTGTGGACCTTACACCTCTGCTTTCTGTTCATTGGGTGCAGTTGGGGTTAAAAAACGCTCAAAAAATTTAAATGAGATAAAAATCAATGTGTCTCCTTGCCCAATTAGCAAGGTTCCGATTATTCAAACAATTAGTAAGCTAGTAAGTAAAATTAGTAAGATTAATTAAGTAAGTAAGTAATTAAGTAAGTAAGGTAGTAAGCTTGATTAGTAAGTAAAATTAGTAAGCTTCCGATTATTCAAACAAAATTTAAAAAGCCCCTCGACGATGAATTAACAAGAATCTACTGTACAAGGCTAACAAGAGCACACTACGCCTCATACAGCACCATCTTGCATTAGACTGCCATACACTACATTTTAGCGCAAGAGGGTTAAACAGTTCATTTGACAAAGTCCTGTCAGTCTCATTGGTTGTGAGTGAAAAATTGTCATCTTGTCTGTGTACAAAAGATCTAGAAAGATGCTCATGAAATAGTAAAACTCCGATTCAAGGGAGAATTGAACCCCCGTTGTGTGTGTGTCGGGCACGTGTTCAAACACTAGGCCATGGTGTTGCCTGATACTATGTTCAATACTAATATGTTCAATATGCAGATACTAATATGTTCAATACTAATGCCTGATACTAATATGTTCAATATGCATTAGGCCTTTCAGAAAGCAATAATTATTATATTCTGCAAAACTGGCATGAATGTAAATGCTGTAACGTTACTTATACTTGTGTTTCTCGTGAAACAATCGAGTGCACGTAGGCTTATAAAAAAAAAAACACTGTGCTCCGGATATCGTAGAGACCGCCGACAAAACGAGCGTATGATTTAATCGCAGTTTTAATACTTCTCCTCTCTTTGTAGTTCGCCAGTAGCCATTTATGATGTAGCGCAGCTCAAAGCGCTGCTTGAATGAGAAGCTAGGCAGATCCGTGCAAATTCCGATTGACATTTTTGTGTGTGTGTCTGTTTGTGGGTCAGCAGGCTCTTCAAAAAGTGAATTTATTGACGCAATTTCGGCGTGCCTGCATATTCACTCGTGCACCAGGCGCGCAGCAGGTTAACAGCGCCATCTAGTGAACGCAGCAAGTACCATATCCGCCATTTTGATGCTGGCGAGGCTTGGCCACTACGCGCGGGCGACCCACATGCGAACGTACGCGTTTCAGCGCTTCGACTGTCGCAGTCATATTTTTTTGCTGGCGAAATGCCAGTGCACTGCTGTGTGCCGCTGTGCAAGCAGCGCGGAGTCACAGACAGCGATGGGAGCAAGGTATGTGGCATGAATTATGATTTTGCAACGATCATCTAAACGCAAAACAGGGTATGGCACGCGTGCACAAGCTTTATGGGCACAGTATAGGATGCATGTATCGCCGCGGTGCGTGGGCTGCATGAGAGCAATGCAGGACTAACCATTTTTCTGTGTTACGCGGACAGGCCGTGTTTTTATAGGTTCTTCAGCTTTGCGGCTAGGTGTTTTCACTACGTCGGGCCTCTACACGAAGACAGCGGTGCTCTTCGATTTACCGTCTCGAACTCGCTGAGAAGCTGTGCGGCATTCAAATTTTCTTATGAATTCGGGGATGTCTCGGAATACCCGCGGACTATCCGCGGTGAGTCTGAGATGGTAAATCGAAGAGCCCCGGTGATTCCCTGCAGTCGAATAGAGAGTCCGCCACTGCTGGTGGAGTACCTAGTGTGACAGAACCGAACTGTTAGGATGGGCTTTTTCGTGAAAATATTACACCATGAAGGTCGACAACGTAGAAATGTTATTTTTGAAGGAGATCGCACAGAGACGTGCAGAGCTTCCGCTACTCCGAGTAACATGCCGTACACGCATCCTAGAAAGGCAGCTCCGTTGTGTCCGCAAGTACGGTCACCGCGCAGCAATAAAACAGTCATTTGGAAGATAAGGGCTATACTCACTTTGGACCAGAAAAGTATCTGCTCAGGCACTTAACTTCAATTCCCCCAACGTGCGCGGACGCAACCTTTTCATTGGGACCTCTCACTAATTTTCCTTCACTAACGAAATAAAATCGAAAACTAGCGGGGCGCACTGCCGTAGGTTTCGAAAACTGGCACCATGAGTATCGCCAGGGCTTGACTGAATGACGTTCTGCATGAGTTCAGAGCGCGGCAGTCCTATTTATTCGTAAGACGGGGTTCATTCTCTGCATTTTAGTCTCTTTGGCTCAGTTACGTTGCAGCTGTTTTTTTTTTTTTGTGTTGCAACTCACCTCACTTGAAAGATGTTTCATGTTACATTATAAAAGATACAGATGTGGAGACAGCCATAACTTAGTTGTATGGGATTCAGCATTTTGGCTGCCTTACACTCGCAGCTCCTAGAAACCTTTGAAGCTACTTAGATATAAACAATGACTGATTTAAATTCCCCCGAATGTCCACAAGTGACCAGTGCCTCTTAAGGCTTGCTATGAAGGGCCATATCTAGGAAAGGCTGCAAGGAAACGGGAGTGTGCACAGAAAAAACTGAGGGGGAGGGGGTCACATTACAAGTGCATTATTATTCCTGCAGTGCACATATAAGCGTGACTTCTATTCCCGGTGAGATGAATTTGTGGTAGTGCCTGTGTTTGTAAACAACAATCATTTAAACAGCTGAGAGAAACCTAGCTCATGACGTCGCATTGAATGTTCGTTTGCTTATATCTTGTAGGTATCCTTCCACCGCTTTCCGAAAGTGCAATGACATACAAGTGGCAAGATGTGGCAAGATTCCTAAACAGTTTGTCCACATCACATGTTCGGGCACTGGAAAACGTCTTGCTGTGGCCATCGCAGTAGCTCAGCGCAATGAAGCAAGTGTTCAGGAGTCGTACGGCCGTACAAGCGAATGCGTTGCCGTCGACCGCTCGCCCACATTAAAATGGCGGCGGGGTCAAAATGCACAGTGTTGCCAGAGCACAAAGCAATTTCGCATATGGTCCATTACAAGCTTTAGCAGGCTTCCGCGCTCCCAATCGACGCTCCTGAGATCTTCAGCACCATGGGACAACAGCACCGCCGCTACTGTCAGCCGTAGAATCAGCCGAGATGCGGCGCCGCCGCCTCGTTCGTTCATTCCACTGTCCCTTTCTAGTACACTGTACCAACGCCTCCTCTAAGAAGATGCCTGCCGCATGAGAAAAAAAAAAAAGCTGCCAACCTCTTTCTTTCCTTTATTTTGAAAATGTTCTCGGTCGCTAGTGTCACCGGTGGCGGACGGTGCAACAACGCAACACTTTCCATAGCCTCCGAAACAGTGGTGCACAGTTGCAGGTCACGAACAACTCTCGACTGACGCGTCCCTATGGGCCCCAGATGAAAAACGCTTAGCTGGTACCGCCCGTCGCCGTGATGATAGTGTCGGTCGCGAGCGCTACCGCGCGGAACTTGTTTAAAACTGAAGGCAGGCCAACTCCGCAGGGAGAGCGAGCCATTCCTCAGGCATCTTTCTAGAGGAGGCGTTGACTGTACTAATAGTATATATTGAGGGATGGATAGATGGATGGGTGGATGAATGTGGCTGTACCCGTTAGATCGGGCGGCGGCTAACGCCACCTAGCCGTAATACGTAGTGAACTACATACATACCGTGTATGTATGTAGGACATACATACATACCGAATACATACCGTGGCGCCATCTGCCGGAGCCCTTCTGTGACGTATAAAACGACATCACGCGGTACCAACTGTGCGAAGTGTACGACAACTACTGGGATTCAGGCTGTTCTGCCGTGGCTCTTCTCGCTTCGCCAATTCCGGTTGTGTTTCTATTAGCTGCGAAACAATCTAGAGCACATGCCAACAGGGAGTTTTAGCGAGCCAACGTACGGTCATCGCCGTGCCGTGCACTTTCGACTGAGCGCGCGCGCATGGAGCCATGGACGCACAACGTGAAGGAGCGCTCTGGTAAAAAGTGAGTTATGAAAATCGTTTAGTAATCTGTAAATTGAAGCGTTCTCACATTGTGCAAACATTTTTGTTTACCGAGGCAAGCGCGACGGCGCGCCTGTATCTTGCTATTGCGCGGAAAGCGCGCGGCCGAGACGGCTTGATCGGTGTGGACTGCCGCGCAGGATCATCTCGCCCTAGCTTTCAGAGCTGTATTAAGTGGCCGAAGGGGAACGATGCTTTGGAATTGATTTTGACAAAGGTTTCTTTAGTATGTGTAAAAAGTGCATGTATAAGTCTCTTGGAATCTCTTCTCTCCTCCCACTGCTCTCTCTTTAGCCAAAACATGCGAATTTCTGCCATTGAGTTCATGAAAACAGCCTAACACCCGGATAAAATTGACTCTAAGAATCGACTGCCAATACCGTCTGGTTATCGCGTAATTTGCACCTAATCAAGCGGTGATTCGTGCCTTCTTCCACGTCATTGCGCTGGCGCTCCTAAAGTCGGACAGGGCGGGAATTTATACGGACTCGATGTCAGCCCTTCGAGCTTTCTTGACTAGGGCGGTCTGTGAGGAGTTTTCTAGGGCACTTAAGGGTAAGGTGCTTACTCACCACGTCACAACATGGTTCCCGGTGCACGAGGGCGCCGAAGGGGGTGGGCTAACTGGTTAACGTCAATGAGTTGGCCCACGCCCGGGCGCGAGGTCTTGCCGGCCGCACCGGGCATTGAGACGCCGGTGTGCCTGTTGGAACCGGTGACGGGCTTGGTCCGGCCTTTTTTAACGCCAACCGACCCCACTTCAGGGACATTCGTTCTACTTTGAACAAGGTCACTAGTCACTACCAGTTGAGTCACAGGGCTTTCCCCTTGCTACATCAAAATGTCACGAGGCCCTAGGCCGTGACTTTTCTGCTCCTGCAGACGAAGTCATATCCAACACTCACGGCCTTCAGAAGGTACACGGAGGTCTCCCCTTTATGTTCCGACTGTGGGGCAGTTAGTGATTTAGTGATTTTAATCACATGCTCTGGGAGTGCCCCTTTTTGCAGCACCACACGGATTGACGGAGGAAGAATTTCATTCTTTTTCAAGAGCCACAACTGGTTTGACCGACTCCAGGCTGTCCAGAAGGCCCACGATGTGGCGGTGAGGCCTAGCCTCTCTGTCCCAACGCGGGAGGGGCCCGCAGTCTTGCCACTTTGAAATGAGGTAAATGTATTCTCCTGGATCATAATAAATGTTACTTCTATCAATTGTCTAATGTACTGCAGCAAGGGTCGACAACTGTTTGAGGCGAGGGGCCGAGTTGCATGAAGCTACAGTACACTGTACATGAAGTTGACGCAGTGGAGGGCCGCACCGTAAATGGGGGGGGGGGGGGGGACTTTGCAGGTAAAGAGTGAAAATTTGATGACTTGGTACTAATTTGAAAAACTGGATTAGAAATCTTGTTTAATCTTGTACGCATTACGCAAAGTTGAAATGAAACATGGGTTACAAGCAAAAATCTCATTTTAGGTCACAACTGTCGTGTCAGCCTTAAAGGCACCGACAACTCCCCAGGGGTGCTATTCTGGACACTGTCTAATTCCACCATATTGTCAAATTTCGTAATGGTGGCATTTTAGGCCAATCAGAGAGGTAGTCCACTGGGCCAATAAACATCATTCAATGATGGAATTTGACAGTGTCCATAATAACACCCAGAACATGAAATGAGGTGACTGCACGAATGGAAAGATTATCCCTAATAGTGACTCAGACCAACCCTTTTTTTTTGCGATATTGAGTTATATTTTTATTTCTTATTTGAAGATCGTGAAAAATGCCCTGTGTCGCCACATGGTGGCCGAAACTTCAATTATTCGTTGTGCCCTGCCATGTGACCATAGACTAGTTTATGCAGTCAACAATTTTCTTGTAAGTAATGAAATATCGATTGTTTCTTTGATGAGATGGCAGCGATGGCTTAGTGGTTAGAGCATCCGCCTCGCATGCAAAATGTCCGTCGTTCAAATCCCGGTGCCGTGCAGCTTCCAACCAGATAAAAAAAAAAAATCCGCGTGGTGATGGAACTGCATTACGAGGCCTGGGGTGCGGCCTCACAGGTAACCACCGCCGGGAACGCACTCCCTCACCAGAGAAGGATTGGCCACCCTGGTGCAGTATCTGGCCACTACCTCCCACATGCATACGTCAAATAACTTACGGCCCTCAGTCCCCAGCAGCTGCGAAGCAACTGACCACGGCGGCGGTCAGATATGCAACGCAGCAGAGAGTGCTAAGAATCTCTGTATCCGGACAGGCCGCCATTGGAACCTGAACTTGGCAACGTTTAACGCTAGAACCTTATCTTGTGAGGGAAGTCTAGCTGTACTATTCGAGGAGCTAGAGGGTGTTAAATGGGATATAACAGTGAGGTTAGGAGGACAGATGAGGCCTATACGGTGCTACAGAATGGGAACGTCCTTTGCTATCGGGGCCTGGCTGACAGAAGAGAACTGGGAGTGGGGTTCCTAATTCACAGAAACATAGCTGGCAACATAGAGGAATACTATAGCATTAATGAAAGAATGGTAGGTATCGTAACTAAACTGAATAAGAGATACAAGATGAAGGTGGTACAGGCTTACGCGCCTACATCCAGCCATGATGACGCTTTAGTTGAAAGCTTTTATGAAGATGTGGAATCGGCAATGAGTAAGGTAAAAACACAGTATACAATACTGATGGGAGACCTTAATGCAAAGGTAGGGAAGAAGCAGGCTGGAGACCAGGCAGTAGGAGATTATGGCATCGGTACTAGAAACGCCAGAGGAGAGCTACTAGTAGAATTCGCAGAACGCAATAATTTACGGATTTTGAATACCTTCTACCGAAAACGAGGAAACCGCAAGTGGACATGGAGGAGCCCTAATGGCGAAAATAAGAACGAAATAGACTTTGTAATGAGTGCACACCCAGGCATCGTGCAGGATGTGGAAGTGGTTGGCAAGGTACGATGCAGTGACCATAGAATGAATGGTACGGTCTCTAATTCGCCTAGACTTGAGAAAGGAACGGCAGAAACTGATACGCAAAAAGCCAATCAATGAGCTAGCACTGAGAGGGAAAGTACAGGAATTCAGAGTCTCGCTTCAGAACAGGTATTCGGCTCTTAGTGAGGAAACCAACCTTAGCATAGATACAATGAATGATAATCTGACGAGTATCATTACGGAGTGTGCAGTGCAAGTTGGAGGCAGCGTAGTTAGACAGGACACTGGCAAGCTTTCCCAGGAAATGAAGAATCTCATTAAGAAGCGTCAAATCATGAAAGTCTCAAGTACAACAAACAAAATAGAACTAGCAGAGCTTTCGAAGTTGATTAATAGGCGTAAGGTGTTAATAGATGTAAGAAGGTATAACATGGAGAGAATTGAACACGCTCTGAAAAAACGGAGGAAGCGTCAAAGCAGTGAAGAGGAAACTTGGAATAGGCGAAAATCGGATGTATGCACTAAGGGACAAAGAAGGCAAACTAACTACCAATATGGATACGATAGTTAAAATAGCGGCGGAGTTTTACAGAGATCTGTACAGTAGCCGGGACAACCACGACTTTAATACGACAAGAACTAGCAGTAACCCAGATGACACCCCACCAGTAATAATAGAAGACGCCAGAAAAGCTTTGGAGAGCATGCAAAGAGGTAAAGCTGCTGGTGAGGATCAGGTAACATCAGATTTGCTGAAAGATGGCGGACAGATTGTGTTAGAAAAACTAGCCACCCTGTTTACGAGGTGTCTCCTGACGGGAAGAGTACCAGAGTCTTGGAAGAACGCTAACATCATCTTAATAGATAAGAAAGGAGATGACAAGGATTTGAAGAACTACAGGCCGATTAGCTTGCTCTCTGTAGTATACAAGCTATTTACAAAAGTAATTGCTAACAGAGTAAAGAAAACATTAGAATTCAATCTACCAAAGGAACAAGCAGGATTTCGAACAGGCTACTCAACAATCGACCACATTCATACTATCAATCAGGTAATAGAGAAATGCTCAGAGTATAACCAACCACTATACGTAGCCTTCATAGATTACGAGAAGGCGTTTGATTCAGTAGAAATACCAGCCGTCATGCAGACACTGCGGAATCAGGGCGTCGATGAAGTATATATAAACATCCTGCAAGAAATCTACAGGGGATCAACTGCTACCATAGTGCTTCATAAAGAAAGCAACAGAATACCAATCAAGAAGGGTGTAAGGCAGAGGGACACAATCTCCCCAATGCTATTTACCGCGTGCTTACGGGAGGTTTTCAGAAGCCTAGAACGGGAACAGTTAGAGATAAGAGTTAATGGAGAGTACCTTAGTAACCTGCGCTTTGCCGATGACATTGCATTGCTGAGTAACTCAAGGGACGAATTGCAACTCATGATTACGGAGTTAGACAAGGAGAGCAGAAAGTTGGGTCTTAAAATGAATCTGCAGAAAACGAAAGTAATGTACAACAACCTCAGAAAAGAGCAGCGCTTCGAGATAGGTAATAGTGCACTTCAAGTTGTAAAAGACTATGTCTACTTAGGGCAGGTAATAATCGCGGAGCCGAACCACGAGATTGAAGTAACTAGAAGAATAAGAATGGGATGGAGCACATTTGGCAGGCACTCTCAAATTATGACAGGTAGATTGCCACTATCCCTCAAGAGAAAGGTATATAAGGGCTGTATCTTGCCGGTACTTAGCTACGGAGCAGAAACCTTGAGACTTACAAAGAGGGTTCAGCTTAAATTGAGGACGACGCAGCGAGCAATGGAAAGAAAAATGGTAGGTGTAACCTCAAGAGACAAGAAGAGAGCAGAGTGGATTAGGGAACAAACGGGGGTTAAGGATATCATAGCTGAAATTTATTTATTTTATTTTATTTAGGAGAATACTGCCAGTCTGAATGCCAGACTTTGGGCAGGGGTGGGCGGTACAATGAACACAAATGCAGGAAGTACAAAAAAATATTGAACAGATTATACAGTGGTACAAAAAAAAGGAACGCGTTGATTCACATAGAAAGGAAACTGGAAATGCAGTCCACAATTGCCGTGCCATACAAGGCTATACTGAAAACTGCACGAAAGTAGTGCTCAGCAGGTTTTGCTGTGTGGAAAAAAAAAAAAAAAAAAAAAGTTCAAGTACAAGAATAGTCAGCAACAATTCAAAAAGTACATCCGGGCATGTTAGTTACAAGCGTGGCAAATTGTAAGGCAAATATTTTGTCTAAAATGGGCACAAGAACAAAGGCACTGTAAAGGAAATGGGAGTGTAGCTATCAGAAAGATGGAGCAGGTAACGCACGGAGAAATGATTTCAGATCGACACTTTCCAGAGCCTCTGGTGGCAATTTGTTCCACTCGTTGATTGCGCGGGGAAAAAAGGAGTACCTATATATGTTAGTATGACAGAGAAGCTCATCAATTCTTTTAGGGTGGGAGGAGCGCGTTTCGCGGCGCAAAATTGGTTTAATGTAATTGGTTTTCCGAATTGCTAGCTTGTCATTATATATGAGGTAGAACAACTTCATTCTTTCATGGTAACGTCTCCATTGCAAAGTTTTCAGCTTAGCGCTTTCCAAAAGAGCTGATGGAGATGTGTCGTGTCGGTAGGCATTAAACACGAACCGTACAGATTTTCGCTGTATTGATTCAAGTTTATCAATGTTAGCTTGTGTGTGGGGGTCCCATACAGGCGACGCGTATTCAAGTAATGGTATTACGTACGTTTTATATGCGAGTAGCTTAGTCTCGCGGGTTGCTTTAGCTAGCGTCCTTCGTAAATAACCTAGTTTTCTCAAAGCCTTTTTTTCAATGTAAGCTATGTGATCGTTCCACCTTAAATCAGATGTGATTACAAGGCCAAGGTACGTATATTGCGAAACGAATGATAAGGAGTGATTGCCTAGGTTGTATCGGAATTTTAAAGGATCTTTTTTGAGGGTTATGGTCATCGCAACAGTTTTTTTGGGGTTTATGTTCATTTGCCATTTCGTACACCAGTCTTGAATTTTAGATAAAGAATCGTTTAAAAGAAGCTGGTCGCTAGGATCATTCACTTCTTGATAAAGCACGCAGTCATCTGCGAAAAGCCTTATCTTAACTGGTATATCGCGGACAATGTCATTTATAAAAACCAAAAAGAAAAGAGGCCCCAGGACGGATCCCTGAGGTATGCCGGATTGAACTGGCGCGGATGGCGAGTTGGTTCCACCAACTGTGACGCACTGGTACCTGCAGCTCAAGTATGCTTCGATCCAGGCTAATAAAGAGTCATTTTTCAGAATCGCCTTGAATTTGATTAGAAGCTTACGGTGTGACACGCGGTCAAACGCTTTCTCAAAGTCTAGAAATAATATATCAATTTGGCTTTGTTTGTCCAGACCAGAGGCAAGGTCATGTACCATTTCGAGTAGCTGCGTAACCGTCGATAAGCCGCGTCGGAAGCCATGCTGGCGACTGTCTATTATGTTGTTGCTTTCGATAAACGCGGAAAGGTGCTTGAATATTATGTGTTCCAGAACTTTAACACATGCGCATAACAACGATATTGGTCTGTACGCGGAAGGTATGTACTGGTTTGCCTTTTTTGGTATGGGAGTTATTTTGGCGTAACGCCAGTCATGAGGAAGTTCTGCTCGAGAAAGAGATTTCCGAAAGATTAGGTTTAGGTACTTAGAACACCATTCTGCGTAGCGCACCAGAAAAGCATTAGGTATGTTGTCGATCCCACTAGATTTCTTATCATCTAACTTGAGCAGAAGGGAAAATACGCCCTCTTCATCTATTTCTATATTGTCAATCGGTGGCAAATCACCAAACAAAAGAAATTCAGGTTCCGTGCCATTATCATCAGTGAAAACTGAACAGAAGTATTCATTGAGTATGCGCGCTGTTTCTGAGCTGTTAGTCACCGCATTGCCGTCTAAGACAAGAGTAGGTGCCGATTTTTTATTTGGTGACAGATACCTCCAAAATTTCGCCGGGGACGAAGAAATAAACTTTTTTAGTTGCACGTTTTGATAATGAGCTTTAGCGTCAGCAATACAGTTTTTAAGCTGCAATCTCAGTGCGCAAACCAAGTTGCTTGTGGACGCTTCGTTGCGCCGTTTCAGTTTTTGTTTTACTTTTTTAAGTCTTCGTCCCAAGCGTACTATCTCTTTGGTTATCCAGGGGTTAGTGTTCCGTATTATTTTACGCTTACGTGGTACAAATTCGTCAATGCACTTTGTCACAAGGTTTTTGAAAAAGTTCCACAGGTGATTAACCGAGTGCTTATCCGACTCGTAGAGGGATACAAAGTGTGCGAAAGAGCTGTCTAGTACGTCAAGTACGTCAACATCACTTGCACGTGCAAACACAGGAACAAAAGTTTCTCGCTTTGTCACCTTGTGGATACAGCTTAATTGCATATCCAGGCATACAATTTTGTGGTCCGATATACCCTCTAAGATTCGGATAGTTGGATTTCGCTGTAATACCCTGTGGTTGACCAAGAATAGATCCAAGACTGATTGTTTGGTACCTTGGACTCGAGTAGGTGCATGAACAAGTTGTGTTAAATCATGAAACAACACAAGATCAAGAATATGTTCAGCCTCATTTGAAAGCGCATAGGGAAAGTCATTGTCCCAGGCAACGTGGGGAACGTTAAAGTCTCCAACAAGCATTAGATTACTGGAGTGATTTCTATAAGGCAATAAAAAGTTATTAAGCCTTTCGTAGAAAGATATGTCTGAACTAGGGGGCCTATAGAAACCGCCAATTATCAATGCACATTCTTTCAAGATAACCTTCACGACAACACATTCGATTCCTATGATGTCGGGCAGTCTCAACAACTCCAGCGAGTCCTTGAATATAATCGCAACTCCGCCACCACGCGTATCTCTATCGTTTCGAAGGATGCAGTAACCCGAGGGTGTAATTTCGTAATCACCAATGTCGCTGTTAAGCCATGTTTCTGTGATTACTATAATTTCTGGATTGTGCGCGATGACTATGCTTTCCAAATCGGTTGTTTTATTTACGATGCTGCGAGCATTAATGTTTAGGCAAGTAAAACTTTCTGTGTGACTGTGTGGTCACGCATCTTTTTGCCTTGCCCTAGATCGGCGTTTTGAAACTGATACTCTAGTCATTTGTTCGTCGTCCCATTCAAATAGCTCATCATCAATTCTAATTTTATCGTGCACGAGTCTGACTTTCTTTCCCGATTTGCGTAGGTCAGCCGTGCTATCCCAGAGCTGTTTTCTTATTTGCCTAGTGGCAGCGGAGAAGTCTTCAGACACTGACATGCGCTTTCCTTTTAGCTTAAAACAGTTTTGTAGAACGGTTATTTTTTCACGATGGTCGAACAATTTCAGTATCACAGGGCGAGGTTTATTTGGTTGGCGACGCCCCATTCTGTGTAATCTTTCTACTGAGTGTACTTCTACTCCCAAAGTATCTTTAAAAAGCTCAGTAACGACCTTCTCGCTTAGGACAACGGTTGATTCATTCTCGCTTTCCGGAATACCAAATACCACAAGGTTGTTGCGTCTGCTTCGGTCTTCTAAATCCACAAGCCTTTTTTCAAGGCACTGCACAGTTTTTTCGATTTTGTCAACTTTTTGCAGCTTGGATTCAATGGCGTTTAGCCTTTCTTGTATAAGTTTCTGACCATCAAGTAATTGTTTGAGAAGTTCCGCGGTACTAGGTCCGGGATTGAGCTCTACGTCTCCGCACAACATTAGCAAAGACCGTACAAGATCCCATGTATTCACAAAAAAAGCATGTAGACAGCTTGGGCACGTCAGCTGTATAAAACAACGATTGCTTGTTTTAACTGAGGAGTAATCGACACCAACCTGTACAAAGAACAGGAATGGGTTTGACATGACGCCGTTCCGATGCCAGCCGACGTGCCCACTGCGCGGGTGTTGCTGCAGCCGTCCTTTTATAGCCATAGTCGATGCAGTCGAGGCGCCATCATGCGGTGTAGAAAGATTCAGCACGTGCGGTTCTTGGTCATGGGTAAGCTGCTGATACGGGAGCGTGATGGCATTTATCTTCGTCTGCGTAGTCGATGCGCTGGCCGCCGTAGACACCACAGGCAGGAATACCTGTACAAAGAACAGGAATGGGTTTGACATGACGCCGTTCCGATGCCAGCCGACGTGCCCACACCAAGAAGAAGAAACGGACATGGGCCGTACATGTAGCGCGTAGGCACGATAACCACTGGTCGTTAAGGGTAACTAATACCCCTGTCACACGGGCACCCGTGAAGACCGTTCAACTCCCTCGTCTTTACGACAACGAAGATGCGGTCGGTGTCACACGGCCACCCTTACGCAAACGAAGGTGAACGGAGCATTTCGCAAAGGACGTTCAACGATCTCCCTTCGCAGCGAAACGAGGTACTCTCGTCCTCAGCAGTCTAGAGGTCAGAGAAAAATTTCGAGCACTAAGTGGCCGCAGTGAAATAATAATACATTTTAGCAATATTAAACGTTTTTTTGTCGCAGTACTCATTCACAACGCGTGTTTGTTTAGAATATTTACACCCGCCAGAGTTCACTTACTCTCAACACCGATGCCCTACACACCGTGCCTCGCGAGTCGGGCCGGCCGGCGCCAGCCGATCAACGTCATTACCAGCGCAATATCGCACCACTTCCTCACGTCGTCCGCTGTGTCACTCATGGCTGAAGAACACAAATTGTGCGCTCACGAGGCAAGGAAGCATAAGAACTTTCGTACCGGGCATGTACACAGGCAACAAAACAACTAAGAGCACAATGTGGCCAGCGTCACTAGCAGCATTGCTACATTTAGCAAATGCGTTTTTATTTTAAATTATTTTTAATGGTTTGTTAGTCGCATACCTATTTAATAGTGCTTTTTTGTAAAAACCGCATAACGAGGATTCACAAAAAAATCAATAGGGATCAAATTAGAATACTTATCCGAAAATCAAACAGCGCCAGCTGAGCCCCCTCGCGGCAACTGTTACAACCTTATCATTCCCGTGTGACACTGCCACAACTCCTTCTCCGTCGAACCCCCTAGGGGAGATTTACGTTGAAGGTGTTCAACGGAGTTTGGTGGTGGCCGTGTGACAGGGGTATAACTGGATTCCCAGAGAAGGCAAGCTGGTTAGAGGGAGACAGAAGGTTAAGTGGGCAGATGAGATTAAGAAGTTTGCGGGTATAAATTGGCAGCAGCAAGCACAGGACCGGGTTAACTGGCGGAACATGGGAGAGGCCTTTGTCCTGCAGTGGACGTAGACAGGCTGATGATGATGATGATGATATTACTCCACAAAAATGCACACATAGGCCTGATCTAGTAGTACGCATTGAAGTGACGCTGCCTTCGCATGACGTAATGATCTCATGCTCGTCACCACGTCTTGAACAAGATTTCTGCGTGCTCATGAAACCGTGCACGCTGGTTCCAGGCCACCAAGATTTGAGCGACGTGATTTTTTTCTATGTTTTGTCACAGAAATCTTGCATGCTGATATTTGCATAGAGTTATGGCTATTTGGCACGGCCGTGCATATGCGCAGGGACGTTTTCGGTCACTTGTCTTGACTTGTGCTGAGAGAGTAACGAGTAACGTATTTGTAACGCAACCCGTTACAAATACAGGGAAGCTGTATAAAGCCGTATCGTCTCATTGTAACGGCTTGTTATGTCAAAAATAGTTGTAAAGAATAAACGTGGTTAAGCAACTCCTGGGGAAGCAGAACAACGACAGCATGCACAAGTCACTAGTATGGCTACCGGCATCGCTATCAATTCTCAGCATTCCTGGACAAAAGGGCACATCCGTGTTGAGAACTTTTCCAATCGAAAAATAATGCTTTTAAAATCAACGTAGCAATAGCCACGTTATTATTTTGGGAATAACTACAGCAGCTGCAAACACTACGAAGGGTAATCTTTCTGTCGCGCCGGAAAAAAAATCGCGTGAAAAAAATCAGGGGGCCTAAGGCCAACGTTATAAACGAGTAACGTTGGCCAGCTGCCGACCATTGTGTGCAGCAGTGCTCCAGATTATCAAGAAGCTTACTTTGCCCCGCGACACACTTTGCCGCGGATATATTCTTTGTGATTATCCGAGAAAAGACAGATGCTTTAGTGCCCTCTCTTTGCTTTGTTCGCGACCCTACAGTCGGTGGATTGGCGTTTCAATCATGCCTTCACTCCAATGTCCTACCTCAAGCGATTTTGGCTTTGCTTGGAGGCTCATTCTTTCCGTCGGTCAGCCATTGTAGCAGGCTGTGTCGTTTTTGTTCAGTGTGTCTGAGTTACGAAATCTTAAGAACACCCACCGATATTGGGTTCACGCACGTGCGGAGTGGTGTAGAGCCGCAGCAGCATTGTAACATAACAATTCAGGGATGTCGCCGGACACCAGCGTATCTAGCGGGGGTTCAACCTTACCTCCGAAACATATACTTTGCATGCATGGGCACTCACAAGCACACGTACTGTAAGGGCCGGACCACAGGCGTGTACTCTAGAAGAACTTCTTCCTGCAGGCGAGTTGGTGCGTAAGTTTGCTGAACATGTCACTGGGGGCGCAAAGTTCGAAGCATGGAGACGGAAAAGAAAGAAAGACAAACTAGCGCCTACTACCAAGCGCTCATCTGTCCTTCTTCCTGTTACATCTTCAAGTTGAAAAGGTTGCGCCGCCACCGACATGTTCTTGTAGACATGGCGACGCGTCCTCCCCTCTTGACGGCGCGCAGCTTTGCTCGCCCTCTCTTGATAGGGCGCTGAGGCGCTGCAACGCAAACGTGTGGTCAGCCCCTGGGGTGGTTGAACCCGTGAACCGGAGTTGAGGGATGTCTCGTATAACTCCCCCGGCCTTGTTTGAGCAGCAGTAACATATCGTACTGTATATGCGAAAGACGCGCCAGAACTTTCACCTCGACGGCGCTGCAGTTCGAACTGTGCACGTGTCCTTGTTCGGCGACGCCGTCTGGCCATGCGATTTGGTGGCCCCGCCTTTGATGAGGAAGTAAGCACCGCATAATCGCAGCCCTCGTTTCTTTCGGGCGCTTTTTTTCGCCGCCACCCGAAGTGAGCAGAGGGAAGCTTGCCGGACCGGTCCCCTGCCCGTCTGCTGCCAGTCGTGCTCCAGCTCTTCTCGGTGTCGACTCCGACCAAGTAAGCCGGCTTCTTTTTCCCCCCATAGCATGCACAGCCTGTAGTTCTTATCCTGCCAGATGTAACACATATTCTCAAGCAACATTACGAATGCAATATTTCGGCCGGATAGCTGGAATCTTTATTCAAGTGATGTAAGGTTAGACTATATATATATATATATATATATATATATATATATATATATATATATATATATATATATATATATATATATATATATATATATATATATATATATATGTGTGTGTGTGTGTGTGTGTGTGTGTGTGTTGCGCCGCAAGTTGACACCCCCTCTGAAGACGCACGCCGCTTCGTGCACACCAGCTGACTTGTATAGCGCGCAATACTACGCGAGTGTCGCCGCACGACGCGCCTAAGAGGAGCGGCTCGCAGATTGAGCGGGACGGCGGGTACTCGCAAGAAGTCGACGAGGGTCGTACTTGGCAGCGCATGCGACAACGCTTGCGAAAAGCTGTGTGCCACGAATTGACGGGTTCGCCCTAAATAGATAGTTGTTTTAGCAGCAAGCGCCGTGTCTGTGCGCTACTATATATTATATTACAGATTGTATGAAAGTCTGTAGGGACCTTATACTCAAGGCTTGCAGTGCCGCCATAAGCATGCGCAGGTTTATATTAGAAAAGACAAGCTTCCCCACTGCTCCACCCAACGTTGGCTCCACCCTCCATATTTCACCATTAAGTCGAATCCTAAACGAAACAGACTTAGTAGCGGATGCAAAAAGGAAAAATAGGCGATTGCGTGCTTCTCACAGCGGCCTTCAAATGATCAGCGGCTTTGTAAGCGCGAAAGTGTGGCACAGTTCTTGGAATATGTGCAACATCAGAGCGGTTCTCGGCAGTCATTATTGTAAAAAGAATGACTCTTTACTGTCTGACTATCAGTGCAGTTATTAATACACTCCAAACAATACGATTCAGTGTCTGCTGTTTGTTTTAATATTGCAGTAAAATAATTCACTCTGCCTAATTTTGGTTCTCATCGGATGTTCCGAAAGCCGCATGGTGAATACTTCGTGTCTCTAGAGCACATTGCCAGGTTATTGATTATTTTTTTGTGTGTGTTAGCGGCTTCAGTCGTGCCTGTTTAAAATAAAGGCGATATCTTCCAAGTCCGCGTAGTTACACATATATGCATATAGGTGGTCAAAATTTCCGTATCATCCGACAGGGCATGCTCGTAATCATACGAAGGTTCGAACTCGCAGAACGACACCAGATATTAATGAAATGAATGCCTGTTCGTTGAAGCTTCTCTACAGTGTTAGAACAACAGAACTATTTCAACGTTTCAACATCTCTCTATAGATCACAGTTAAAGCGACGCTAAAGAGAAAGAATAAGTTAGTTTAGACTGATAAACAATACAGGAAGGTTCACTTTAAAATTTCCGGCTGCAACCTTCGATGTTGACATCACGGATTTCAAAGTGCTTTTTCGTATTTTGGTCGATCTAGCTTGAGGAGAAGTTCCTTAAACCCGGTGTATTAAACCTCTGGATGCCGCTAGAGCCCGTGACGTCACGACAATTGGTGTGGGGACTTCAGCATGGTTTACGTGCACCACCTGGGTTTTCTTTCTGAGCTTTTCCTTGTCTCCTCGCAGCGAGCGTGGCACTTTTGGTATCGTGAAAGAGTAACTTACCAATACGAGAAAAAGAAAATATGTTTTTTTTCTCTTTAGTGTACCTTCAAGTGGGACGTGCTACTCACGTGTGTATGCTCCCGCATGCGGTTAGATTGAGAACATACTCTAACTAATTGTTTTACTTCACGCAAATTATTAGTGATCCCCACGGAAAAGCTTTATATGCGCAATTCAGGAGCAAGCGTTCTTTAAAAACACCTTCAGCATACATCGTTCCGTATACCTGTGTCACGGCTGCACTCGCAATAAAGTGTACCTTCGACGGAATGTTATTCAGCAGGCTTCACCACGTCCTTGTGTATAAAGCTGCCGTTCACCTTTAACGAACTCATTGTGACCCACAAACAATGTTGCTCTGAAGGACCACGCCACGAGAATATGTCGGTAAAACTGATCTGCTCAACGTGTTGCCGATGGTGAACTATAATTGCCCTAGTTTAACGTATTTTCGGAGTTTCTCGGGCAGCCTTGGTATAGTGACACGATTCTATTATTAGTACGCTTCGCTCGTCATCGACCAGCGAAAAATGTGCGCGATATAAAGTGACATTCTTCCGAAAACTTGAATATTTCTTTGAATAAGATTAAAGGTGCTGCAATCTTCGGGTAGGGTCATCAATCCCTGCGCAAGCATTCCTGTTTTCCATTAATGCTTTTTTTCTGTCGTTTCCCATTCGTTCGTTGCGTGGACGCGCTTTGCCATGTCACGTGGTACACTGTCGACAACGTCAGAGCAGAGTCGTCTACCTAGAGGGCCAACGTCACTGCATTGCCGCGTGCGTAGGGCCATTCATACGCGCACGCCATGCCCTCATTCTCTGGGCGCGCGCCCGCAAATGGAAAGGGGAGCAACGTTCATCTTGAAATTTCACCTATTTCCGCGGTGCGTAGCGTTGCAAATTTTGGCAGATGTGATCATGAACGCCTCATCTACGCATTGCGCTTGTCAGCTCAAAATTGTCAATCCTGATGAGTGGCCCTTTAATGGAGAAGAAATAAATGCTGGTCTTGTTCTGCTGTCATCACAAACGTATAGAAGCCGCAGCTTTTCGACTCTATTCAAGGTTTTCCTAAATAAATAAATACATAAATAAATAAATAAATTAGATGGAGCGATCATAAATACCAGTCAATGTGAAATGTAAGGAAAGGCACGAGGGCACCGATGCATGATATCAGTGAAGACGCGCTTAGAAACTTAAATGAATTGTGTTAAATAAGTCTCACTGGTACTCATACACTGATTCATCGACAGCAGGATGGTACTTGAGCTTTCATTAGTGTCCTGCAAGGCATGCGCAATTCCTGCTTCTGTTTATTGTAACGAAGAGCGGCGCGACAGCTGTGGGCCATGTGCTAGCCAGCGAGGAAGAAGAGGCAGAATAGAACAGCTTGCCCGGCGAACGACTGAATATCGGCACTTATTATATCCCTAGCGTCGATCCTTTTGTGACACACGTAAACTAGAAGTCGCAATTACGAGGCTGCGCTGTACGGGTGTCCAAACTAAATTTCTACCAACACAGGTCTGGTCAGGCTCTTTTTTCAATGTGCGCTTTCTGTGGTGAGCCAGAAACTGTGGACCATTACTTTTTGACATGTAGACGATTTACTACAGCTCGTAAATTCCAGTTAGAAAATCCTTTACGTGCTATTGGAATGAATTTATCCACGCCGTGATTTTGTCCTTTTCAGCAGCCACTATTTCTGGATTTGCCAGTGCGAAAGTTTGCGAGGCAGTGCGGAATCACCTGAATGAAACGAAAAGACTAACAGACTAAAATTATTCTTCTGTGTCGACATACGCATAATTTCTCTCTTTTTTTCCTTTTTAGAAAGCTAGGTTTCGATCTAGGTTATTATCTATACAAAAACTTTACAGTAAGCACAGGTCAGTGATCATCAAACATTCATTCAAAAATTTGTAACGTTTTCAATTTGTAAGTTCCTTTACTCCAAGATCGAATAATACTTTATAAGATCACTCTATTATTGGCCGATCTCCGACAGTGTGTATAAGCCACTAGTGAAGGACAACAAGAACAATAATACCCCTGTCACACGGGCACTTAAAAGTCTTTTAAGTAAGGGGTCTTTTTCCGAAAAGGAGTTCCTGATAGCAGACACACGGCACAGAGCGAACTCCTTTTCAGAAGCGGTCTTTTTCGTAAACGGCGTTCGTCGATCTCTTTTACGGCTCCGCATGAGTAGCCTCGAAACCAGTAGGCGCCAGCAATTTTCGAGTGGTGGGAAAAAAAGAGCGAATGCTTATTTTTTTGTCACCAAAACTCTTTGTAAAAACAAATTTCATATCCTGCAGAAGGTGTAATGAACTCTTTTAATGGTTATTTCCTTTTCTACTCTCGTAAGCAGCTACAACGCGTCGGCAATATCACGTGGTGACGCTCGGTCTTGCGCTGCTTTATCCTCTTCTTGGCGGCTTTTGCAGCGTCTGCCTCGCTTTCCAGAGCGAGAAGGCAGGCCGTGAGGCTTGGGATCCTCGCTTTTTCTCCCGTACGGTCAAGCATAACGTGTCGAGAGCAATCGAGAGCAGCTAAAAACAAATACGGTAAATAAAAGCATAGTGGTGCCAGACGGACTTGTGCACGTCGCTAGTTATGGGAATGCTTCCTTGTCTAGTGCAAAAAACATTTACATTGGTGTTTATTCATCTCTTAATCTTAAATTTATTTCAAGAAACGAGCAGTGCAACAAGTCTTTACTTTGTACATCGTGATACATCGTTTAATTTTCATTTCTTCGCTTTTAACTGCTAGCGCCACGCTTTCGCTAGCGTCTTCGAACGAAAACACTAAAAGGAGATCGTTGCTGCCGTGTGTCTGCGCCGCAAACACCTCTTTGTTAAAAGTCTTTCAACTTCGTAAAAGACCGCTTACTTAAAAGACTTTTTGCGCGCCCGTGTGACACAGGTATAACAAGAACACGGGTGTTGTGTCTGTGTCGCTCATACAATGGCACAGCCGTTCATTGAACCTTTACGCGACGACCTGCATGAAGAAACCGTCCTACGGAGTGGACGCACTTTCCAGCAGCCTGCAGGTCCTGCTACCGTGGCCATGGCATCCGACCTGGCCATCGCGGGTACCGAAGCCAGCGCGCTGCCTGCAGGCGTCCTTGCCAAACCACAAGGTGACTCCACTGAATTGGCTTCGCAAACCGCCTCCTTGTCCAGGAACGCCGTACACGCTCCCTAGAACTTCGCCTCAGGTACCAACCCTAGAGCAACGTCAGTACCGTCGCCAGAAGACAGGCGTAATTCCTCGCCTGTAACCGCCAGCGAACTCTGCACGGTTCTGCAGGCCATCGCACTTCGAGCCAGCGTCTTGCAGACGCCATCGTCACCTTCTCAGCAGCCTGTGCACGTACCGCGTTGCCTCCTCCGTTCATGGCTGAAATTTCTGACTTTACTGGCGTTCTTTAAGGCCCAACCGTCTGGCTGGATGAGATCCATTCGTTGGCCCGTCGACATGCTTGGACTGACGACGTGACGCTATCGCTAGCCGTTAGCCAACTGCGCGATTCCGCCAAAGCGTGGCATCAATACGATGGCTACAAGTACAACTCCTGGAGTGACTGGACTACAGCGTTCATCACGGCCTTCCTACCACTTCCATCCGCATACGACGACCATTTCATGCGCATGCGATTGCGTCAGCAGGCTCCATCGGAAGACGCCCGTAAATACGTCTGACGCCCGTATTTACGGCCGTCTGACACCCGTAAATACCCGTGAGTTAGTCCAGCTGAGTTATGAGTGAGTGCGATTGAGGAAGCGTATGGTGAATCCGAGTCTGATTGGCGAAAGTATTAGCGATTCCGTGTGAGCCTCAAGAAAAATTTATTGGGCTTGATTTTGGAGAATGAGTTCAAAGCGTAAAATATATTTCTCAATTCGGCCTGAGTGAGCTCAATTCATTTTGCCGACGTGTGCAGGCTGGAAGGGCTTTACTTGCTTGCCTTTCGCTAACAGCCTTATATACGGGCAACATGCCTCGGGAATCCCCGCATACACACCACCCTATGTCAGAAGCAACGTACTCCAAGTTGCCAGCAACTCCTCTTTCGTTTTCGCCGAAGCACTGAGCGGACGGAAGCCGCGCCGACGTCAGGCCGCTGTTTCCACGGATGGTTTACATCTCGCGTCCACGTCACGCCGAGTGGTGTGTCCCTTCCCGCAGCGCAATAAGGCACGCCGTGAGCGCATTTTGAACCAGCTGCTTCCCTTATGAGATATCTAGGGGCAACACCTATCGTGTTCCTTTACATCACCATGTGCGTCGTCCTGAATTTAGGTTGAGCCCTTTTCATAAGCCTCCAGGTTTGGCTCCATCAGGTAAGTGTCGGTAAGACGCAGCTGTTACAAACCTTCCTCTTGAGGGTTAGTGGAAGATTACCACTCATGATTTGAGAATGCTAGCCGAATCTGATCCACCCTATCCTTATAGTTATTTCACTCTCGTCGTTCGGCTCCACGGTTACTCCACGCCTGTTCTAAGTATAGGCGTATTCCTTTACAACTTTCAGTGTGTCTCCACCTATCGCAAAGCTCTGTTCTCTGCCAAAACTGTTGTACGTTATGTTAGTTTTATGATTATAATTTTCAGACCTACTGTTTTGTTTTCCGTGTCTAGTTCAGTAATTATGACTTGCAATTTGTCCCCTGAGCTACTCATCAATATAATTTCAACCAGGTTACCACGATGTAGATATGCAAAACTGAAAATTTTCGTGGGGTTATCTCTCTCTCCCGCCCTCCGGCTAAGCCTGTGGCTTCGGGTGGCTTGAAGTTGAAAGAACAATCGGCAAATGTTCAGCAGTTGCACTTCACTACTTTAACCTTTTAGGCTTGCCATTTCAAATCGGCTCACGAAGTTTGTAACCATCCTTTGTTTCATTCAGAACAAAATGAAGTCGCAAATGCGTTCGAGGCCAATAATAGGCAAATCCACCCATCATTCCTATGGTCACTGAACGATCGCAGCCCCAGAGATCCCTCTAGTTAATTTTAGGAAGCTCTATGGATCAAACATGGGAAATAATCAGCGACGTTTCGATTACTGATATTTCCAAAACCTATTTCAGCTCTGCCGGTGCTACAATATAGGCTTGCAACCCCTTCAACCGCCGTGTTGTTTCATCTGATATTGAGCGCCACTACACACTGTTTAAGCCAACACAGCACAGTGCAGGCACGCGTGCACCCGCTCAGATACGGCATGCTGGTAAATAACCAACTTGGAAAATCATTACGCATGCGCATGCATGCGGTGATATGCGTGGGGAGGCTCCAACGTTGGGGTGCCAATAAAAAAAGTAAACGGAATATATTCCAATGAAAATCACGTCAAGTGCGTGGAACAACACGATTTAGCTGCTGCTCCAGGAAGGACGGCTTTGTGACGGAGTGCTTTCTCTTTTCTTCTCTGGACTACATTGCTGAGGATGCCCCTGTCGGAGCAAGGATATGTATCACGGAAGGACGCCACCTTAACCCCTGGCAACAGTATAGTGCTGCAGCTTGCGCAACTGCCTGACACAGAACCACATCCTTTGGAACCTGTTTTTTTTTTTTTGTTCTCAAAGACTTTTCTAAAATATCGTCGCTGACGCCTTTATTATAGTATGCTCGGCAGAGACTCTACAGTCGCTGCCGACCATATACCGCATTGTGCTGGCTTTCGTCGCCAAAACACTTATCGGGTCGCCTTTTTCCCTTCGCTTGTATGATTATTGCGTTAACGTCTGTGCAAAAAAAAAAAAAAAAGTCGACATGAAAGCATTCCCTTCAAACTCGCGTTATGATGTGCCTGGAACTCATTAAGTATTAGAATAAGTATTAAAAGACTGGTGAACGCGCTTACGTCGTATGTAATACATACGGACTATATTGAGGCTTCTCTGCAGTGATCACACTACTAACGAAGCCGCAAATGAGGCTCATAACTTATTTTCATTCTTACATGTACTACTACATGTACGCTAATTATTTTTAATTTTCGTATAAGTAGAATGGTTCTGATTGCACAACTAGACTGCGTTCGGGGGTTGACGAACGAGCCAGGGGTGCCACTCCCTGGCTACACCACTGATATATCAATATTATCAACATAGCCGCGTATACGTCGCAATCAGTAGCGGTTCCAGGATGACCCCCCCCCCCCCCAGAGCAGAGGCCGTAGCGAGAGGGTAGCACATGAAGCCCGTGCCCCCCCCCCCCCCCCCCAAAAAAAAAAAAAATTCTTCACAGTAGCATAGAGAGCGCAACTCTATGCTACTGTGCAACTCTATGCAACTCTATGCTACTGTCTGTTATATCTCATTAATATTGTGTTAAAACACGGAAAAACGAGCCCTTAGGTATACATTTTTTTCCCTTATTTCATTGAACGAGGGTCTCGTACTGGCAGACTTGGTGTGTTTAGGTTGTATAAGAGGGAAAATTAATCAGCTGCCCGCTCATAATAAGTTCACGTGCTACGTGACGCCAAAACATGCGCATAAGAGTGTTTTCACACTCGCCGCTTGGCTTATAGATGGCGCTGACTGTCACTCCCACTTCTAAATTCACATATAAACCCCAAAAAGTGGATGGAGGGAAGGCCGCTGTGGTAACTCAGTGGTTAGAGCATCGAACGCGTTATTCGCAGGTCGTAGGTTCGATTCCTGCTAACGGCTGGTTATTTTTTCATCCACTTTTCTTTCTTCTTATTTACATTCCATTGGTTCTAATAACTTCCCCTGTACATTCCTTGGCATTACTGTATGTTATATCTCATTAATATTGTGTTAAAACACGGAAAAACGAGCCCTTAGGTATACATTTCTTTCCTATATATATATATATATATATATATATATATATATATATATATATATATATATATATACTTGATGGCAGAGTACTCTAGGAACCTCTTCAAGCACACCACCAGAAATCTAAGTGCGTCCTTTGCCTGGAACACTTTTGACCAATATCTCATGCTTATCTTCACTCATTGCATCCTCCTTTGTCTTGAACAAAGTGATGCAACCTGGAATAGGTGATGTCACACATTAAGCATCTTGTTTATATATGTCGCGCGTACAGCGCAGCGAGGACTCCGTATACCCTGACAACCATGAGGATCGCCATCATCGGCCAGAGTGCTTTCGCCAGCGAGGTGCTGAAGCTTCTGCAGAAGAACGGACACGACATCGTGGGCGTCTTCACCGTGCCCGACAAGGATGGCCGAGAAGACGCCCTGGGTGAGTCTTATTCCCCTGTCGAACCTTGGGACGTATGTGACGTCACATTTCGTGGAATATTTTCGGACGAGTATGCGATTTTTTTTTTTGGCGGGGGGAGGGGGGAGATTCACGTAGATGTCACTATAAGTTGAGTAGACGGTCTCTCCAGAATGCAGCTTACTGACTAATTAGTCACCGTTAAAATCCATACCTTCTGATAGCGCTACTGAAACACGCCGACGGCAAGGGTCTCCATTTCTGACGAAACCTCCGCGCGCGTTTTCATCGCGATGCTCAGTTTAAATTATTCTGCCTAGCTGTGTACAACGCATGAGTTTGAGAGACGTCGTTCACTTATTAGTGTAAAGATTACAGGGTAATATACAGACCAATAAGTTTGCAATGAAACAAATCACTAGAGGAAACTACATGGGTGCTTCAAGTGTGTGGCGTTTTCAGAATCGCGAGTTGAGCTTGCAGGAGGGTGTTCATCGTACAATAACTTACAACAACGCAACACAGTGGGGGGGGGGGGGGAGTAGTGGGATTTAATCAATTTTCGTGGCGTAATCCCGTTTACGATAGGCCACCGCTTTATGGCGACAAGGTGCTTGAAACACACGTGTAGAGAGAAAGAAGATGATGTGGGCATACTCCTGTTCCAGGTTGGGTGCCCAGCACCTCCACCACTCTGCAACGTGGTTTATTGGTGACAGGTAGCCCTTCACCGGAAGCTTTACAGGCGTTAAGAACACAACCAGGTTAGAAAAAGGCGGCGCTAACCTGTCCGGAATCACAGTCATCGCACCAACAGCTCGGCTCCTCTAGCTTAGGTCATGACCCACTGCGGCACATGATCTTCTTCCTCTCTACTCACGTTTATTTCCATAATACGCGCGTGACTTACTATACGGATCCAACAACTGATCAGTGTTAGAAAAAATATGCATGCGTAGTATGAGACCCGGACACGATCGATAAGAATGACGACAGTCTACGGTGGCTGGATAATTAGGCGGCTATTTGAGTGCGCACTCTTTTAGGGCAATATTGGATCGGTGCTTACCGGAGAGCCACGAAAGAATGTTCAGAATTGAATATTACTTATGTGCTCTATAAAATTTTGGAACTGGAACATACCGTTTCACCCCTCAGTACAGGTTGGCTATAGCAAGGAAAAATAAAATAAAAATAAATGATCTTTCAGCCTGTTATATTTATTTTGTTTGTTCATTTATTACAACCTTAAGGGCTAGAACATATAAAAGAGAGAGTGATTACAATAAATGAACGAAAAACATAAAAGCAGATAGAACATTCATTACAAAGGCTTGTGACTTTAGTTTTGGCTAAACTTTAACAAAGGCATATAACGCGTTCCCACTCAAATGATAAACAATAACAAACATGCACTAAGGTAACATACGTAGCCCAGAATAACCAAATGCTCTTGCTATGCACAAGCAAAGTAAAAACAGAGGAGGAGAGTCCGTTTATACAGTCTTGGTTAAACCTGCAAACAAATGATTATCATAAATTGATACGATGTTATCAGGAAGGTGGTTTTCCTCAGATAATTATCAAAGAATAACTGACCTTATTTATCCCTGTCTAAAGCTTATTGGCGCACTCCCTATGACACCCCCAATGTCTTATTTATTTGCACGTGAGCTGTCCTATAGATGGACAACGACCGGCTGATAACGATTATTGTGATCATTGCAGCGACCACGGCGTCGGCGTGTGGCGTGAATCGCGTGCTGAAGCTCGGCCGCTGGCGATCCAAGGGCGGCGGCGTGCTGCCCGAGGTGATGTGCGCCTACGAGGAGGTCCAGGCCGAGCTGAACGTGCTTCCTTTCTGCAGCCAGTTCATACCGATGGAGGTACCACCGCTTGGCCCCCCTTGAAACACACAGCTGCGCTCGGTGTGGAAATGCATCGTATCCGCTGCGGCTAATGTTAATGTAGCCGACGCTTGGACGGGGCGAACATTCTCGTGTGTGTCTATGAAACTGTGCTGCAATGGCCGGCAAGCGGTCGCTTATCGGATTCAGCATGTAGCGGTGGCGCGGAGAGGTAGGAGGATACAAAAAGAGAAGGCTGTGCACTCTAAAAAGACGACTAAAATGTTTCTATAGTGCGCACACTCTACTTTCTTTGTACAGTCTGCATTCGCACTCAAAAAGTAAAGGAAGAAAGAAAGAAAGAAAGAGAGAAAGAAAGAAAGAAAATTGAATTAAAGGAAAAGTTACTCGTCCAAGCATCCGTTTTAGGAATTTCGTACCTAGTAGCCTTCTTCAGATCATGTCTGACCTTGTAGACCTTTTTTACGGAAAGGAGGATTTTCTCCTTTCTGGGGAAGAGGTCAGAGCAGACCACGGCGGCGCTAGGGAGCCTTGAGTGAAGAAAAGGCCAATACGGCGCCACTCGTGGTCTTCCATGCCCCCGTTCCATCACGTCCCGATTCACGACGTATTGAATTGTACAGGGCGAAAGACGAAGAGAGGGGTTCGTCGTCCTGTATTTTGCGCAGCACAATTCGATACGTTTTGAATCACTAGCCCGGCTGTCTGTTCTGTTGGCGAATCCGGAGTGCTGATTTTCAGTTTTCTGTCTCAAAGATTAGACAACGGCATTAAAGACCGTCTCTTCACAGTCCTTTCTCTACGTTTTAAGCATCACATATTTAGAAAACGCATTCGCACCGTCTAGCCTAAGAGCAAGTCTTCATGAAAATAAACAGCGAAATAAATGAACAACAAACAGCGTCCTTTTATTTTTCGGAAATGTGAACCATATGGCTCGCCCAATCATCCGTTTCAAACAAGGTCTGTTATGTGAAATCGATTTCGACAGCCTAGATTTCTTTAACGTGTGCCTAAATCCAAGTGAACGGGCTCTTCTTGCTTTTATACAATGGAAACAAGGCCCCCCATGACTAAGAATAAAATTCGAATCCTAGCACTTAGGGGTGCGACACTCATCACCGCGGTTGCGTCACCCCTATAAGTACACTAGTCGCCTGTCTGGCTTGCACACTCTGCATTCGTTAGTGTTCTGTCGAGAATCGCGACTACTGCTTGAACGTAAGCTTCGCAAGTCCCTCCAAGTTTTGTTCGGCTGGCCCGAGCTGAATACTGCTTCCAGGAGGCAATCGGCCCAACATAGCTTGTTGTAACATGAGTCATCGTCCGTTTCGATCCAATTAGCTATCGCCGTGGATCGGCTGTTTTCGTTTACCGTCAACACAGCCCTGCGTAAGCAAAGTTGAACGATTCACCCTCATGTCGCACCTCTCGCATTGGTCATTACGTGCAGCCTCACAGCGACGTGTCTTTCACATCTAGTCTCTGATTTTATTTTTTAGCATTATTTTCTTGACAGAAGCAAATAGCAGCGTCGTGCAGCATCAACA